>NC_086206.1:22590000-22890000 GCF_035770615.1 Melospiza melodia melodia
TGGTATAAAGACAGATGGTGTAACTGCTTATGAATGTCCTATTTTATTCCCCTCGAACCAGACAGCACACTGGAAGACACGTATTATTTCCACATGCTCAGGTTAGAGCCCAGACAGCGGCTGAGCGTGGCTCGCCCTTCCTCTTCCTCCCATGCCGATGCTGACACCTCCGGGTCGCAGCTGGGAGTGCCGCTGCGCCGGGAGCCCTTTGTTGTGCAGCCGGCGGGCTCTGGATGGGGGCTGTGGGATGGGGCTCTGGGCTGGGGGCTCTGGGCTGGGGGCTCTGGGATGGGGGCTCTGGGATGGGGGCTCTGGGCTGGGGGATGTGGGCTGGGGGCTCTGGGCTGGGGGGCTCTGGGATGGGGGCTCTGGGCTGGGGGCTCTGGGATGGGGGCTCTGGGCTGGGGGCTCTGGGCTGGGGGCTCTGGGATGGGGGCTCTGGGCTGGGGGCTCTGGGCTGGGGGCTCTGGGCTGGGGGGCTCTGGGCTGGGGGGCTCTGGGCTGGGGGATGTGGGCTGGGGGGCTCTGGGATGGGGGCTCTGGGCTGGGGGGCTCTGGGCTGGGGGGCTCTGGGATGGGGGCTCTGGGATGGGGGATGTGGGCTGGGGGCTCTGGGCTGGGGGGCTCTGGGATGGGGGATGTGGGCTGGGGGGCTCTGGGCTGGGGGGCTCTGGGATGGGGGATGTGGGCTGGGGGGCTCTGGGATGGGGGCTCTGGGATGGGGGCTCTGGGATGGGGGATGTGGGCTGGGGGGCTCTGGGCTGGGGGGCTCTGGGATGGGGGCTCGCTCAGGGCACTGGTGATGGGCTGTGGCCCATGGGCACGCTGTCCAGGGGGCCTTGGAGCACCTGAGCCAGCCAAGAATGGTAAAAATTATTATTTAAATTAAATATAGAAACCCATTACCAAAGGTTTTTAATAAAACCAGCAAAACTCTGCTCCCACAGCAGCTGCCCCAGCTGAAGGGACACCCCTGCCCTGTGTGAAGTGGTTTGAAGGCACCAGGGTGGTGGGGTTGGGATGGGGATGGTTTGTGGTGTTTTTTCCCTAGAGTGGAAAAGAGATTGGAATTTTAATTTCTGAAATGTGAACCCAACTTTCAGAGCCCTTCTCCCAGCAAACCTGAGCACTCAGCTTACATGGCAGACATCTCACCCCTCCACCAGTGATATGTGTCTTTCTACATGTTGGATGCCTTTGTCAGCACTGCCACCCATCTCCCGTCTCACTCCCAATTTAGGCTGTCATATCCTCAAACAGCACTGCTGAGTATCTGCAAGCTGCTAATATATACTTTTAATCTGAATTTCTAGCCCTGTCTTTGTTAGGAGGAGGAGAGGGGTTGGTGCTTGAATCCGTTAGGGGGTGCAGGTGAATCTCAGGATTGCTTGGGTTCATGGGGTTTATCATGGCCAGGTAATGTGAGTTAAAGTTCTAAACTGTCCTGCCTGAAAATGGGTGTAATGGCCTAAAAGTGCCTCTTTTAGCCCAGTGGTGGGGTAACCCCTGTCAGCTACAGGGACTGTATGTTAGTGCCCGTGATGGTAGATGACAATGTGTCTGTTACACCCTGGTGCAGGGGAGGGGTCTGGCAGCCACAGGGCTCTCCCAGAGCCCACCTGAGCAGGTGCCTTGGAGTGGAGCTGCCCCACACACACTGTGCCCACTGTGGGCAGCACCATGGTGCTCCCCGCTCTGTTCTGAGCTTTCAGCGCTTCGCTGGGTGTTTCCTCCGCGTTCCTGCTCCTCCATGGTGCTGCCTGGCTGTGCAGGCTCTCCCCGTGCTGGGATGAAGGCAGGGCTGCCAGCATCCTCCTCCCTGCCTCGTGTCTGGCAGGGCTGCAGCACACCAGCTGCTCCGAGCTCGCTCTGGCCAGGACGGATGTCATTTGATGCAGGGGCTCTGGCATCTTGGTGAGCAGGGTCAGTTCTGCACCCTGTCACCGGGGCTGAAGAGCCTGACATGGGCATGAGGAGGAAGGATGAGGCTGAAGGTGCTGCAGGCTCTGGTCAGTCGCTCATGCTTCTGTAATCCCTGGTGTGGCTGGGTAGAACCTTATTGTGTGGAGAACCATGTCACTGTACATGTCACCTCAGGGGCCCTCAGCAGCTCCAGGTGGTAGAAGCAGGCAAGGTTCTTAGGTGTATCTTCATCTCTCAGTTCCTTACAGTTTCTGTCTTGACCAGTGAGCAACTGTGCTGGGGGATGCTGATGACCTGCACAGCCTTGTGCACAGCCTTTGCTGTTGCTCTCACTCTTTGGCAGCTCTCTGTTCTGTCCTGCCTTCCATGTCTGTGTCACACTTTGTGCCTTTCTTGTTTCAGAAGAACCCAGTGAAGATGTGGAAGGGCCCAATGAAACAGCTGGTGATGCCGAGGAACCTGCCAAGGAGCAAGACAGTGCCGGGGACAAGGACCAGAGTAAATGGACAGGTATGGTTCTGTGATTTAGCAGAGGTGCTGTTTGCTCCCTCGTTTTCTTCAAATGCAGGAAGGGGAGGTGGAAATACCAGAAAACAGTGGTCCACAAAACCGTTCTTAGTGACCACCATGTGGCAGTGTCAGTGTGGCACAAGTGTCACCCTCTGTGAAGGCTCTCCCTAGCTGGAGTTGGGGTGGGTCAGGCTGGGCCCTGGGGACTGCTGAGGTTTGTGCTCTCAGAGTGGGCTGAGGTTGCTCTGTGTGTTCCTTCCCATCACATACTGGTTCTTAACCTGGAAATGCAGTTTGGCTTGGCTGTAGGTGGATTTTAGTCTCAGTTCATTGTGTGGGATTGTGTGATGCTGAGCACAACCATTTTGTGAAGTGTCACAGACAGATGTAAGTTTTGTTTATTGATTAAATCTCTTCAGGGGTCAATAGGGGTCTTTGCCCAAACCTGAAACACTTAAAAAGGCTAATCTGTGCACAAAGATTGTATCTCAAAATATGTAAGGAAAAATGAGGAGCCTACTTTTTAAACCCTTTTCTGTCCAGAAACTCTGAATCTGGATGGTTTAATTTCTTCACCCTGCCGGTGAAATTCCTCACCCAGTGTTGGTGAGCCAAGGAGCAGATCAGAAATGGGACAGCTCCACGGGGTCTGCAAAGGGAGCAGTGTGGGGAGGGCACAGAGCAGGCTGCGAGCCCATGGGGCGTGGGACAGCCTTGTGTGAGCCAAGGTGCATGTGATGGGCTGGTGCTGGGCTCAGGCTGCTTCCAAACATGCAACACCACCCTGAGCTTAAAGGCAGATTGTGTTACAATAGCTGCTGCCCAGCCAGTGTGCAAAGGAGGCACACACCTTGCTCTTGTTCCTGCTCTTGTCCCTCCAGGAACATGAGCGTGTTGACAGTGCTGCTGGACTCAGACGTGGGAAGGACAGGAGCTGGGTCAGGTTATGCCTGACAGCCCCAGGAGAGAAGGTGCAGGGACACAATACTGGTGCAGTGGAGCCGTGAGCAGGGAGGGGAGCAGGCAGCTCAGGAAGCTCTGCTTGCAGGAGGAGGAGGCTGTGACCAGTGTCATAAAGCTAAAGAGCAGGAAGCCTTCTTTGCCTTTCCCTGACTGAGCAGAGCAGCACAGCCTGGGGAGAGCCTGTCCCCAGGCACCAGGGCATGGGTGCAGAGCGCTTGTGATGCTGAACGCTGTCCCTGACCTGCTGCGCTGTGCCTGGGTGCTGGGGCACGGTGCCTGGAGCATCCCAGACCTGCCAGCTGCTCTTTCTGGTGCTGTGCAGGGAGGGAGGTGCAGTGACCGTGCTGGGACACACTGCTGGCTGCTGGGACACACTGAGTGGGACACGCTGCTGGGTGCACTGACTGTGCTGGGACACACTGAGTGGGACACGCTGCTGGGTGCAGTGAGGGTGCTGGGACACACTGCTGGGTGCTGGGACACACTGAGTGGGACACACTGCTGGGTGCACTGACTGTGCTGGGACACACTGCTGCGTGCTGGGACACACTGAGTGGGACACGCTGCTGGGTGCAGTGAGGGTGCTGGGACACACTGAGTGGGACACGCTGCTGGGTGCACTGACTGTGCTGGGACACACTGAGTGGGACACACTGCCGGGTGCACTGACTGTGCTGGGACACACTGCTGGGTGCTGGGACACACTGAGTGGGACACGCTGCCGGGTGCACTGACTGTGCTGGGACACACTGAGTGGGACACACTGCCGGGTGCAGTGAGGGTGCTGGGACACACTGAGTGGGACACACTGCCGGGTGCACTGACTGTGCTGGGACACACTGCTGCGTGCTGGGACACACTGAGTGGGACACGCTGCCGGGTGCAGTGAGGGTGCTGGGTGCTGGGACACACTGAGTGGGACACGCTGCCGGGTGCAGTGAGGGTGCTGGGTGCCGGGACACGGTGCCTGGAGCGTCCCAAACCTGCCAGCTGCTCTCTCTGGTGCTGTGCTGAGAGGGGAGGTGCAGTGAGCACAGGGCTTGTCCCTGACGAGGGGGTGGCTGGGGAACTGTACACCTGCCATCTCTGCCCCAGATTTCCCCGGGAATTGACCAAACAACTGTTTGTAAGTGCTGATGGGAAGATAATGAGATGAGGAACAGTCGACACAGATTTGTCAAGAACAAATCATGTCAACACGACCCAATTTCCCTTCATGTGAAGAAGGTCCTGTTTGGAGTCAGTGTCTCCTTGGGAAGGCTTTCAGTGCCACTTGTCAGGACAGGCTGAAGTGAAGCACAGACAGAGCAGGGTAGGTGACAATACTGTACCACTGGTGGCTTTCATTAGTGTTGGAAATCTCTCCATTCCTGAGCTGGGGTGCTGGCGAGGCTGGGCAGCAATTCCAGAAAGCCCAAACACCAGGAAAAACCCAGAACAGTGCAACATCAGTCAGGGGGAGAAAATGGAATGAACAGGCTTATTTGACCCCAGAGAAGACCAAGGAGGAGGACAAGATAAGTCTTGTGCATGAAATGCTTCTGAAAGGAAGGAAATTATTTGTTCTCCATGTTGAGGATACAGACAACAAGACACAAAGGGCTTAATTGAAGGGAGAGAGATTGATGTTAGATAACGAATTTTTACAAGTCCTCCTGTACAGCCTGTGGCTTAAGCACTGGAGTGGGTTTTCTGGGAAGGTTCCTCAGAGGTCTTTCAAGAAGATTATAGAGGAGCAGCCATCAGGAGTAGGGCAGGCTCAGTCTGTCCTGCTTTGGAAGGACTGGCTGACCTCAGGAGAAGCCTCTGAGCCAGGTGTGGAGATGGAGAAGCAGGAGAGGTGTGGGCTGAAAGCCAGTGATGGGGCATGTGAAAGGGGAGGGGTACAGACTTTTTTGCTGCTCGCCATCTGCAATTTGATCATTATGTTCCTCAGCAATTAGTCCCCTTTGTGCTTTGGTTTCCTCACTGAGCACAGGGATTTATTTCTTGCACTTCCTTAAAGGTTTGCAGGCTCTGTAAGGAGACCCTGAGTTCCTTTGCCCATGTCCCTGCCCAGCCCAGGGTGAGTGTCTGCACCACGGTGGGCACAGTCCAGGTGCAGCCTGTGCTGGGCTTAGTGTCAGCCCCAAGGGGAAAACCTGTCCTCACTGTAAGCCTGTCAGAGCGTCTCAACTGCAAAATAAATGTAGCGATTCATTCTTTGTATTTAAAATGCAGTAATGTGAAGCAGAAACATTTTTTTAGGTGATACTTTTCAATTGAATATACTTGGGGAAAACTCCATCCCATAGAAGGAGTCATTGGATCTTGATTTTTACAGAAATCTCTGTGGTTTCTGGAAGGTTCTGGAAGATGGCAGTGCCTCCACACTGGAGCAGGGAGATGCTGTGTGCCTGATGACGCAGTGTTAGACATTATCTCGTCATGGCTAATGTGAGATTCACCACAAGCAAACCAGCAAGAGGGAAAGGAATTGTGGCAGATGCCAATTCCCTTTCTAAGGCAGGATGTAGATGATGGATGCTGAGCTGAAGCCCTGCTCGGTACAGCACAAGGCCTCTCAGATGTGAAGTGGTGCTGGTTCCTGTCTCTGATGGAGAGCCCCAGCTCCAGCAGTGACCCAGCTACCAGAGGCTTCCTTAATGCACTGTCCGTTGGGTACACGGAGAATATCGGGGGTTTTTCCACAAAAACAAGAAACAAAGTCTACTTAAAATATAGATTGAGATGAAATCTTTCTGGAGGACTGGCCTGAAGGGCTTTTATTTTTGTTAATGATTTTTTTTTCTTTTTCTTTTTTTTTTTTGTCCGTGATGCTCACCTAACAGAGCAATTAGTGCAATGGACCGTCCCTGATTCGAATCCGTGGTAGATTGCTATTAAAGGAAGTATTAATGGGCTGCTGAGAGCTGGGAAATTGTTGCAGAAAAGTGTGTTTATGGAGTATGGTGCTGGCAGGCATGATTTCAATTGGATTTGACATGTTTAACATAAATGTATACTGCACAGCTCCTGCAGTTTATGAATAATTCCTACAGGCCGACTGCCTTTCTAATTACTGAAATTGAAAAAAACAGGTCAGGCACATCCTGACGGAAATCTATTCCTGCTCCTCCCCCCGGCTGCTTTTTGCTGCTTTTTTTTAATATCTGGCGTTTGTGGAGCACTTAATGGCCGGGATGTTGTGGGGCCTGGGAGGCTGCAGGAGGGGCCCAGGGCTCGGCGGAGCGGCTGGGCCCCAGAGCTGGGGAGAGGGCAGGAGACAGCGCTGGGAGCGGCCTCCCCCGAGCCTTTGCAAGGGTGTGTGGAGCGCACAGGGCTCCTGGGGGCAGCTCCAGCCCAGAAACACCCCTGGGCTGGGCGCTGAGCGCGGGCAGGCGGGCGCTGCCAGCCTGGGGCTGCTGCAGGAGGGGTCGGGAGCCCCTGGTGCTGCCTGGCGTCTCTGCCGGGGGTTCCGTGTCCATGCGGAGCAAGGCAGGGAAGCCTAAGGCGGCTGGAGCTGCTGGATATGAATATTTAATAGTAATTCAGCTGTGGGTACTCGCTGCAGCTGGGAAGGTGTGACACAGCATTAAAAAACAAATTATTCAGCCATTTTTGGGGCTGTGAAGCAGGAGTGCACCGAGCATGGGGCATTCACCTGTGAGCTGAGGTACTGTCAGATACAGAGCTGAGAAATGCTGCAGGGCAGCAGGTAGTGCACAGGCCTGATGGTGTGGCCACAGCAGCTGATGGAGTGGAGGCTCCTTCAGGGAGTGGGGAATTAAACAGACAAGGTTTGGGGAGGAAGTGTTGGCTGTGTGCTGCTGAGGAGGTGGCAGTGCTGCAGCAGCTCTGGGTGCCCCGTGCCCTTCCCCAGCAGAACGTGTGGGCTCTGGCCATTCCTGCATCAAGGCAGTTTCTGGAGAATGGATGAAGAAGATAAAGTAGCCCTGGATTTCAGGGGACACACAGGTACTGTGAGGGCACAGGGGGCAGAGCCGTGGGCATTGATGGCACGGGGCTGTGTGGCACACTAGCACAGTAGCAGCTCCCACTGCTCTGAGGACTTGTGGAGCTGAGTGATGGCTCCAAGAACACACCGAGGTGATTTGAGGAAGGAGGCACCACCAAATGCAGAATGCTATTTTCCATGAGGCAGTGAACTCGCTGAGAACTTCCCCAGGCCAGCAGCTGGACTTCGTGGCAAGGAGTTTTTTGGAGTCTGGTGGTGTTTAAATCAATGGCAGTAGCAGAAACCCTGCTGTAAATTTCTAGGGCAAGTGGCAAGCTGGTTTACGGAATGCAGGGAGATGAGAACCTCTGGCTTACGGAAAGCAGCATGAATTAATAATCATTTAATTGGCTTTTCCATTATGTTGCTTGGTTGGAAGATGGAAGTTTAGATGAAGGGGCTGTCAGTGATACTTTAGCTAAAAGAATCTGATGGGTAGGAGGTGGGTGGTGACTTCCTTCCCACCAGGATGGAGAGCAGCAGTTCAGGAGATCCGTGCTGGCTTTGCCTCTGGAACCAGCAAAGGAAAGGCCCCCACTGGCAAGGAAGTGCCCACCTCACCTCTGGGATGTAGCCAGGGAGGATCTCTCCTCCTCCCAAGGAAAGCAGAAGCTGCTGAGAAGAGTCAGAAGAGCAGCAGATCTCCAGAGGTGCTGTGGCAGCCCCACTCCTTCACACTTGGCTTTAGGGGACATTTGTTGGGAAACACAGGTCTCAGTGAATCTGAACTAAATCCATTTAAAGAGTCAAAGCACTAACACTACTGTCTGATACGCAGATGTACATCATACTTTAAAGCAAATTCCTGTGTCTGCTCTGCGAGGCCTGGGCCTGGAAGCAAGATGCTGGCACAGGTGGTGTCCCCGTGTGCTCACTGTCACTGAGCCCTTCCAGGCCATGGCCTTCGGGATGTTCTGAGCTCAGGACATTCTGTCCTGGCCTCTCTGCACACACAGAGGGTCCCAGGCTATGCTAAGAGTTCTGCAGGCAGACGCCAAGCCATGTCCTCATTTCTCCTGGTAGCAGAGAGTTCCTAATTCCTCTGATCATCTGTGATGTGGACTGAATGTGTCATTTTGTGCATTTGATTGTTTATCAACAACAAACTTCAGTCTCGGTGTTAAAATTCCCAGCTGAGCTGTCAACTCAAAAACTAATGCTTAAAATATCCTATGTGCAACAAATCGGTTATTCTTGGGTCTGGACAATCATCAATAATTCCAGTTTTGAAGGATTACGGTTATGGGGTTGGACTAAGTGATTTAATGAAATTGGACACTCAGGAGATGGTACATTTTAATTACCTGTTACTAATTCTAAGCAGGCTGCTTCACAGTAGAAAGGAGAAGAGAAAATACCCTGCTGTGAGTCCCGAGGTTGGAGCTGGTGTTCAGCAGCCTGGGGTAGCTGATGGTTGGGCTGGATTGAGTCACTGCATCCAGAAGCACTCCCTGGTGAGCAGCTGGCAGTGCCCAGGGACACAGTGTGACCAACAGGAGCTACAGTCACCCCCTGGACAGGTCTAAAGGGACCCGAAGCCGTGGCTGTCACTGCCACCCTGCCCAGCGCAGGTCTAGAGCAGGAGTGCCATGGCTGTGCCACCCACCCTGGCAGGCCTGGGCTCCCCAGCTGCTCTTGGCAGCACCCAGCAGCCTGGTGGGGCTGGCTTGTCAGCGTCCAGGCTCACGCTGAGGGCTGGACAGTGCAGCACTGATCAGGCCCCTGACAAAGGCCACTCACATCGCACAGGGCTCGCGCGGGGCATTTTAAGGCAGGGTGGTCCTTCACCCACCAGTGCTGGCTCTTGGTGGGTCTCTGCCCCCCAAACCCTCCAGGAGGGACTGTGTTTCTCAATGGAGGAGCAGCAGAGTGGTGCCATGCTCCCAATGCTCCAAGCACATTTATTACTGGAAGCAGGGAAGGTCAGCTCTGGCCCTGCAGACATCTTAAAGCCATTTCCAGTTCTGAATCTGGGTTCAAGCAGCAGCCCATCGTTCTGTGAGGGCAGAGCAGGGTCTGTGATGGTGTCAGCAGTCAGCACTGACACTGTAGGCTCCTTCCACCCCTGGTTTGGCTGGTTTTGTGGAGTTGGCAGCAAGCAGAGTGCTGGGTTTGTAGCCCAGGTGCAGCCAGCACTGTCCATGCACACGTGGAGGTGCTGCCCAGCCAGGCATGAAGCACCAGGCATGCAGCCAGCAGTGCTGTGGGGAACAAGGGCACTTCCAAGCCCATTCAGTATGGACAGGCCTACCAGGAGAAATTCAGCAGTCCCAGATCAAATCCTCTGATCCCTGCCTCCCTCTGGCAGTACCTCTACCTGTGCTTGTTTTCCCTCTCCCAGAACTTATTTTGCCTCTATTCAGCTGAATGCAGCGATGGGGACTGGCAGGGAAGGTAGTTGGGAATGTTTGGGAATACAGCTCGTGGCAGTGCACAGAAGGCTCTTTGGGAAGGAAGCAGTTTGCTGGGATCTGACTCTTGGTGGTAGCATCTGAAACAAGGAGCAGATACCAGTGGGTTCACAAGTTGAGTGGGAGAAAGGGGGAAGAGTGTGGGGGACTGGCCTGAGAACGCTACAGCGCCTTGTTAATCGGCAGCTGATCCATCATATTAAATATCCAGCTGTCAGATATTACCTTTCAAGTGAAAATGAATAACTCCCATTAAGGGCAAAATGGGTTTGAAGTCGATTCGAGACAGATTAAAGTACCGTTATGAATGTGTGTTCGGGGAGGAGGAGACGGGGGCTGTGTATAATATACTTGTCCTTACAGTTTTTAAATAATAGATGTCCCACAAATTTATGTACTGAAGGCAGCCAGGGTTCGGGGGAGGAGAAAGGTCAGGGATGTGCTTCTCCCAGTGCCACAATTCGTGGAGTGTTTTGCTGTTGATTTTAGGGCTCATTTGCCTTCATCGGTTTGGCTGAACAAAACAGCCTTTTCTGGGATTATCACAGTGGGAATGTTTGGGTCCCCTTGGCCGGGTCCTGCCAAAATTGGGATTTTGGCAGGACCACGTGCTAGGAAGCACCAGAAATGCTCATTCCTCTGGAGGCATGGGCTGAGCCAGCCAGAGCCATCCCAGCAGCACCACTGCTGCCATGGATTGGGCTGGCAGCCACAACCACCAGCCCTCTCCAGGGCAAATGCATTCCAGGGTGTCCCTGTGCAGAATGTCCTGGGTCAGCCAGGGCTGAGAGTTCCACCTTGCCGAGCAAGTCCAGCTGCTCCTGGAGGTGACACATGGGCCTTCATCGTCTGGGCAAGCATCTGTGTGCGCAGGGCAGCCTGCAGGCTGTAAGCATCCCCCAGAGACAGCTGAGGTCTTTCTGCTTCTGGCCATCAGTGACACAGTTCCCGTGCTCTGGGACATCAGCAAGAGGGAGCTGGTTGTGGCCTGGTGTGCACTGAGGACATAGGTCAGTCCTCAGAGCCATCCTCCTCCAAGTCCTTAGCGTGTGTGTCAAGCAGTAAATGGAAGCCCAGCCATCGTGCAGCCCAGGCTCTCTGGGGTGTGCTGACGGTCCTGGGGTGTGCTGATGGTCCTGGCTTTCTGTTGCAGCTCCAGCCATCGTGCAGCCCAGGCTCTCTGGGGTGTGCTGACGGTCCTGGCTTTCTGTTGCAGCACCAGCCAGCCAGCCAGAGAAGGAGCTGACAGAGCCTCCAGCATCCTCCAAGCGGATTTCGTTCCCCAGCAGCTCTGAGTCACCTCTCTCCTTTAAGTGGTCAAAAACTTCAGAGGAGACCAAATCAGAGCAGGTAAGGTGGAAGAACCCATCTCTCTGTGCAGGTAATGTGTTTCCAATGTGCCAAAAGCAAAGAGTAAAATGGGAGGAAGAGGATGAAAGGCAGTAACTGGTGGTAAAGGCATCAAATTATTGAAGCCTGTCTGTAAGAGAGGAAAGTAGCACGTGGAAGAGCTGTGTGATTCATTTGTCTGCTCTGCAGATGTACCAGTGTCCGTACTGCAAGTACAGCAACACAGACGTGAACCGGCTGCGGGTGCACGCCATGACCCAGCACTCGGTGCAGCCCATGCTCCGCTGCCCCCTCTGCCAGGACATGCTCAACAACAAGATCCACCTGCAGCTGCACCTCACCCACCTGCACAGCGTGTCACCCGACTGCGTCGAGAAACTCATCATGACGGTAAGTGGCTGTGTGGGCAAGCGTGCCCGCTGCCATCCCGGCACAACCACTGCTATCCCGGCACACCCACTGCCATCCTGGCACGCCGACTGCCATCCCGGCATGCCCACTGCTATCATGGCATACCCACTGCCATCCTGGCACACCCACTGCCATCCCGGCATGCCCACTGCCATCCCGGCACACCCACTGCCATCCTGGCACACCCACTGCCATCCCGGCACGCCCACTGCTATCCCGGCACACCCACTGCCATGCTGGCACACCCACTGCCATCCCGGCATGCCCACTGCTATCATGGCATACCCACTGCCATCCCAGCACACGCACTGCCATCCCGGCACGCCCACTGCCATCCCAGCACACCCACTGCCATCCACTGCCATCCTGGCACGCCCACTGCCATCCACTGCCATCCCAGCACACGCACTGCCATCCCAGCCTGCCCACGTCCATCCCCACAAAGATGAGGAGCACAGAGTTCTGTGGCAGCAGCCCCTTCACCTGTCAGAGCTCTGCCATCGAGGTTTGCTGCACCCTGGTATGTTGTGTCCCTGCTTGAGCCTTGTGAAGCTCAACTGTTGAGTGATCTCACTGTGAAATCAGGATAAATACAATTTCCTTAACATTATGAGGTCAGTGCCTCAGATGGCAGCTTGTGCAAAAGCTTCTGGAATATCCAGCAGCTGATGGGATATATTGTCCCTGTTGTTTCTTTGGTATAATACTCAATGCAAGGTTGCGTCTACATGTAAGAACTTGTCATTAAGTATATAAGTGTTTCTTTTGATTCCTACCAGTTCTTTCTCTTTGTGTTTCTTTTTTTGCACCGTGTTCCTGCCTGTTTTCTCCCTTCCTTGACAGCTCTTGGCACTGGGGGTGAATAACAGGGTGTTTGTTGTAACGCTGGTGTTCTTCACCAGCTCCCTCCTGTGTCATCTTCTGAGCAAGTGGACACAACATGACCCAGCTGTTCTCTTACAGTTTTCTTGTCTTCTCTTTCTGTCACTCCTCCTCTCTACAACTCCCTGAAAGAAGGTTGGAGCCAGGTGGGCTAGGTCTCTTCTCCCACGAAACAGGTGACAGGACAAGAGGACTGGCTGCAAGCTGCACCAGGAGAGGTTTAGATTGGATGCCAGGAAAAAATTCTTCATGGAAAGGGTTGGAAAGCCCTGGCACAGGCTGCCTCTGGAAGCATTCACCACTACGGATGGAGTCGCCATCCCTGCCAGTGTTCAAAAATCATGTGGATGTGGCATTTGAGGACGCAGTTTAACCATGGTGGTGGTGTTGGGTTGATGGCTGGACTTGGAAGACGAAGGGTCTTTTCCAGCTTTAATGATTCTGTGATTCCTTTTGTGACTCTTTGAAGACAGGAGTGACAGAGTCACGGAATCATGAGTGGTCGTGGGAGGGACCACTGGAGCTGCTCCAGTCCAACCCCCCTGCTCAGGCAGGGTCCCCTGAGCATGTTGCTCAGGATTGTGTCCAGACAACGTTTGAGCATCTCCAGGAAAGGAGATTCTCTCTGGCAGCCTATTCCAGTTCCCACTCCATCGGTGCCTTTATGTTCTTACCTTCCTGCTGGGCACTGCTAGCTGCCTGTCTCCTCAGGGCTTCTCAGGATGAGCTCTGCCCTGCCCGTGCCCCTGGCTCACAGAGCTGTCCCATCCACTCACCACGGCCTCTGTGACTTGTGTCCATTTCACTGGGGCTGCTCAAGTGTGGAAATACCTTCTGAGGGTGTGAACGGCTCTTGTTCACCTCTTAGCTACATTGGTGGCAGCTGTTCTGGCTTTCTAAGAGCAGCAAGCAGAAGCCAAGCCCCTTCCCTAGGCCAGCAGGCGTAACCAGCTTGCTCAGGGTAGCTGCCATGCTGGTGTGAGGGGTTTGCTTTGAGCCAGGCAGGGTGCCTGGGCAGGGTGTGGGGTCTGGAGCAGGACTGTTGGCTGGTCTGTCCTCAAGCACATCTGTGTCCTCCGGGATATGAGGGAATGGGAGGAGCTCAGGGCGCTGCAGAGCAGGTGGGCACAGTCCCTCAGGTGAGCCCTCTGCCGTGCTAGGGTAGGGCCACAGGGCTCTGCACGGCTGGCAGAGACTGGCCCAGCCACGATGCTCATCCTCACGCGTGTTCCTGGCTTTCCCACCTTCCCTCCCTTTGGCACCTAGGCACACCTGTGGGAGGGCTGCCTCTCCTCCTCCGGGTCTCCCAGCGCGGGGTGAAGAAGCCGGGTCTGTTTGTATTCTGTGGCAATATTGTGAGGCAGCGGTGTGGGTTGTGCAGAGCAGGCGGCAGGGAGGCCTGGCTGGGCTCGTTCTCCGGAGGATCCGTCTGGCTCTGGCGGGTGTGAGCGGCCCGTGGCGGGGCCGGGTCCCTCTCGAGCGGCGTCTGCTCGGTGCTGGAGGAGGCTGCAGTTAATAACACCTTATCAGACGCCGTGCAGGAACCTGCAGTGCCTAATATGTCTGTTGCCATGGCGACGCTGCTGCCTGCGCTCCGCATCTCCCGCTGCCCGCTCCGCTCCCTCCTTCCCTATCAGCGAGCAGCCGGGCTGGCTGCCCCTCGGGACCGCTGCCTCCCGCTGGCCCCGCGGCAGGGACAGGGCTGCCTGGGGAGCAGAGCACACGCCGTGCCCCACTGCCCCGCGGGGACGGGGCTCACGCTGTCCTCCCCTCTCCTGCAGCTTGCCTTTCCTGGGGCTGGTGGGTGCAGGTAGCCCAGGTCTCTCTGTGGCATCGAGGCCTCTCTGGGCAGGGCCGGGTGCCATCGTGCCCATCGCAGCCCCTGCCTGCCTGCTGGACTCAGAGGGGCTGCAAGGAGGGTGAAGTGCAGTTCACCCGTGCAGGTGATTACAGGACTGATGGGCTGGAGCTGGAGGGAGGATGGCTTCCCAAGAGCCTCTGGGAGTGGGAGCTCTCCCTCCTCCCACAGCCAGCCTTATCCTTCTACACATTTCTGTCTCGTCATCTCTGCTGCCAGCTTTCTCTTCCTCAGTTTAGGGCATCTTCCCAGTGTTCCAGTCATCTTTCCATCTTTTTCTTTTCTCCCTTGCTCCAGGAATCATTCCTGCCCATCCCTACCATCTCACTTCCCCCTCCTGCTATCTTTACATTTTTACCCTCTTTCCCATTGTCTTTTCTTATTGCTCTCTCCCTTCTGCTGTCACTCAATTTTTCTCTCTCCCTCCTTTTCGCCCCCTCCCTCTCCCCCCTTTCCCTCTCACTCTGTGTCTCATTCTCCATCTCGGATGAAGGTAATGAAAATAATCGGGCTTCATTAATTCTGAGCCCTGTGAGATGATAGCCATTTGGAGCCATGTTTGCCAATTAGATGGTCTAAATTAGAAGTGACCTTGGTATACTGCCATCACTTTGCCTCTCAGAGTCTAATGAAGCTTTTCACTCCAGCACCCTCTCTCTCTCTCTTTGTAATGGAAATTACCTCCTTTGTCTGGTGGGGAACCTTCCCTCCCGTCTGTAATTCCCCTGGTTTCATCGACATGGGGACAGTGATGTATCTCCTCAGACCTCTTCTAGAGGTTTTCTTTTCCGGAGCCACATGATTTCAGCATTTTGGGGTATATTCAGGGGAACCATGGCCTCGTTTGGTGTCCATGGACTCAGCACAGGCAGTGTGGTGTGAGAGGAGCTGGCTGCTCGCACCAGCCAGGAGGAATTGTGTGGACATGTCAGCAGTGTGCAGGTGATGGCTGTTGGGCTCTGAGCCTCCAGCCCTGCACGCCAGCAGCTCTGCAGTTGGTTGTTAAAACCCAGTAGATCCAGTGGTGGTTGGGGCTGTGTGTGTCACTGCTGGTGGCTGTCACAGTGGGCAGTGGGCCCTTTGGTTGTTCTGCAGAGGGGTGACAGGCTTGTAGGTGTCAGGGTGTGAGCATGCTGGTGGGGCAGGGAGGCAGGAGAGCTGACCCATCAGCGCTCAGGTGCTCTGTACAGTCATTGCCAGGCCACCGTGTCCATGGAAATGGCCACCAAAGTGGGGTGCACCTGCCTCTCCACGCATGTCCTCATCATAAAGACATTTTGTCTGCTGAAGGGGTCCGAATTTCACCCAAAACGTGGGGTTCTTGGAAGCAGAGAGGCTTGTCCAGCAACTTCGCATCTTTTAAGGACTTTCTGGGTGGTAACAAGAGGAGAACTTAGAGGGACCTTAGCTGTCAGAGCTGCAGGGGATGGTGCTCAGGCTGGGCACAGGGGTGGATCTGGGGTGACTGAGACAGAGGTGCCGTGCTGCAGGGAGCTTTGCTGGTGACTTGTGGGCCAGGAGATGGTAGCTGCAGCCACAGTGGGGATGGGTTTGGTGTTGGACAGAAAAGAACAGGCATGAACAGGAGAAGGGAAGGGAGGAGACAAACCGCATTTGTTGAACTCACAGCTGAGGGCTGTGTTTCAGTAATGGCTCACACTGACTGATGTGTTGCCGTTGTGAAACAGTGTTGGAGCCATTGAAACTGAGGAGGGGGAGGGGTGCCAGGCTGAGGAGGGATGCCAGGATGACACACCTGCAGGTAGCTGCAGGTGAGAGGAGGAGGAGAGCGTTTGACAGCCGCACGCGCTGACACGGGCTGTGCTGCAGTGAACACGCTCACAGAACAGTTGCTGCCATGAGATACATCTGCAGTACAAGATGCTGTGTCGCTGAGCACTGCTCCTGTCACACCTGCCACGAGCCGTGGGCCTCTGCACCTTCCTGCCCCATCGTGCTCCCATGCTGGGTTTGTACAAAAAGCAGCCCTCAGCATGCGAGGTGAATTCTGCAGGTCCAAAGAAATGAGATGCCCTCAGATGCCTTTGCAGTCTGAAAGGACAGACCCCTCGAAAAAGGCAGTCTGGAATTCTGTGCCAGTGCAGAGTGATTTGGGATGTGCAGATCATTTGTACTCGTATCTTTGCCATCTGCTCAGGGCTGGTCCGTGGGGATGAAAGGACGCAGGGTCCTGCCCTGGATCATGGTGTAGGAGAGGGACAGGAGTCTGTCCCTGTCTGTCCTCTGGCTGGATGGAGCCAGAGGACTAGAGTGAGTCCAGCTGCTGAGCAGTGCCTTCTTTCCAGTGGTTTGATCCCCAAGGACAGCCCACAGTTGTACTGCTGCAGTTCCCGCATCCATAGCCAGAATTTCTAGTTCTCTGCACTTTTTTCCAAGCTTTTTTTCCATTTGCCTTTGGGAATTTTGTGCCTGTAGCAATTTAATGTACCACAGCCTTTTTTTTTTTCCTTTCTTTTTTTTTTTTTCTTTTTTCCTTTTTTTTTTCCTCCCCGTGGTGGAGGGAGGATGGAAAGAAGGGAAGGAATGGTGGCTGTGGAGATGCAGGTAGATAAAGGTAATTACTTAAACACATATAGGGCAGGACTTACAGGTTTGGAGCCCCAGATTAAGATGCAGAGGAGCATGTGAGGTTGATGATTATATTTCGGGGAGAGTTAATTGACGGAAGGTGAAGGCAGACAAAGAACCGCTGCTTACTGCCTTCTTGAATCCCAATCAGGAATTATGATTAAAGACGCGGCGAGACAACAGAGGCCTGATGAATTGGTGTCTTTTTTTTTTCTTTTTTGCCGTCATTCACACTTGATTGACTTCAACCTTTCAAGTGCAAAAGTCTCTCTTTTCCATTATTATTCATAGCCATCTGAGTTTTTCTAATTAAAGTGTATGAAAACAATTACTGATCCGTCGTACTGAGCGTGGTGGTGGGGACGGCTGCCGTACTGTAACGCCTATGAAAAGCCACAGCTCTATAATGATGTGCAGCTGAGGTGTTAGATAATTTTATTCTTTTTCTACTCTGTTGGGGTTTTTTTTAATTTCTCATGATTTATTTTTCATAATTCCTAAAGATCCTAGGAAAGCAGGCTCTTCCTGCTGCTCGAGCTGAGAGGGATGGTTTCTTCTTGCCTCCCCTTCTCGGCGTCCACGCTCGTCCCCCTCCTCCAAGCCCAGCTACTGGAAATTACTCTGTGACCTTTAACGTCTACCAACCAACCACCCACAGCCATCAGAAGCTTCTGTGTAGAGCAGAAGGTGGAATGAGTTTGGTGCATCCAGCTCCCCTCCTGGGATATGTCAGCGGCCTCCTCTGCTGCTCCCTGGGACCTGGCACTCACTGCCATGCAGTGGCTGGCCCAGGAAGGGGAGGGAGCTCTGTGTCCCTCACCGCTCAGGTCATGGCTCTGCAGCCACTTCTGTGCCACCATTTCATCCTGAGATTTTCCGTGAGTCCAGCTTCACCACAGGTGTGTTCCTCTGTCCTGCAGCTCACTCAGAGCCTTGTGGTCCTTGGCTGTGCAGGGTACATGGCAGGCAGCGGCCACACACATTCTCTCCTGAAATCCAGGGTTCAGATGTCCTCTCCATATCCAGCAGAAGGATGGAGAGGCTTGTTTTGCCTTACCCCTGAATGGGAGTGTTTAGTTGTGCCTCACCTTCCCAGCAGTGGGAGGCTGGGAGCAGGAGCACCTGGTGCAAGGGGAGCGCCCCTGGGTGTCAGCAAGGTGGGCAGCTGCTCAGGGCTGTGCAGGAGTCTTTGCTGGCCACAGGCACTGACCAGCACTGCACTGGAGGCCCTGTGCTGGAAAACACAGGGATGGTGACAGTGAGGCAGGTCTGTCTGTCCCTGTGCTGTGAGACAGCGTTCCAGCAGTGTGAGACATTGTCTCCAGACATTCAAAAGGACATTCATTGTCCTGCATCTGATGCCAGCCACATGCAGGCTGCTGGTGAGATGGTTTGTGACCCGGTATATCCAAAGAAACAGTTTTTCAGAATAGGATGAGTGTGCACATTTGGCTTTTCCAAAGAGCTTCTCCAACTGAGCCATGCAGATTCTCCGGCTCTGTAGAAGCAGTGGTGTCCCAGCACTGCACTGGTTTTGATGGTGCAGGATCTAGCACCAAATAATTGAAGAGGAGCAAAGGGAATGCATCAGTCAGAGCAAGGAAAGGGTTACCATGAGCTTTTTATTCCACAATTTGCTTTCTCTTTAGTCCTTTCTTATTCATCCTTTCCTTTGTCACCTCTCTCCTTATTTGTACTTTTCTTTCTCATGCCCCTCCTTTCCCTGCATCGATACACTTTGAAAACAGTGCTGCAATGCTCCCTGGTTCAAGATTACAGTGTACTTTACTAGGTATGATTTAATTAGGGGCCTTATTATGTTTTCAGCAGCTTAAGGTGGGCCTTTCAACTTATCTACCTAATTGGTTGCACAAGAAGTTTCACAGCCCATGACAAAACATTGTCAGTGATCAAAGTCTGAATTCCACATAAAGGAAAAATATTAATAATAAGATTATTCTTCAAGTGTGCACTGCTAATTATGTCCAGAATGTAACTGTAGAAACACTTTTGACTGATTTGAGCTTTATCTAATAAATACGAAGTCTTCGGTGAGCTGGGAAAAATGACGCCTCTGACTTCACAGTACTGATGTCTAGTTTTGCGACTGGAGATGTTTAAAATATTTTCTTATGTTTTTCCTCTCCCTGTGTCCTCTCCCCGTGTCTCTAGGTGACAACCCCTGAGGTGATGATGCCCAGCAGCATGTTCCTTCCAGCAGCTGCTCCAGAGAAGGACGGGAACTCGGGCGCCGAGGAGCGGGAGGGGAAGCAGTCCGGTGAGTGCAGGGCAGTGAGATCCACTGTCCCACCGCTCCCCCAGCTCCATCACCTGCTCAGGGACCAGTTCCATTCCTGTTAATCCTCTCTTTGATAGGACCTAGACTCAAATACTATCTTCAGTTTGATGAGCCTTCTTTTTCAAAAATAGGCAGGACATCAAAAAGGAGCAGTGAAGACAGAGGTGGCTGAATGGCTTTTGCTTGAAAGGGAGAATTGAAGGTGATAAATGTACTAAGGGATGTGTGTGTGAATAATTTCCAGATATTAAAAAGGGAGCAAGGAAGTAAATTGTGTAGGTTTATGCAGTGGGCCATGATGAGGTTAATGGGCTGGTATTGAAACAAATGAATGAAGACAGAGGAGAAATGTTAGAAATACTTGTCGTGTTGGAGATCAAAAATCACAGAGTATTCAGGACTGAAAGGGGGTGTTGATCTACTGTGGTGTGCTGGTGTAATTTTTGGGTTTTCTCTAATTCTGTTTTCACAGAGATCTCTGAGGATGTGGGAAAGACCCTTTTGTCATCAGACAGTGCAGAGCACACCGGAGACCCCAAGCCCGCTCCAGCTGATGCGAGCGCCGCCCGGGAGGACTCTGGCTTCCTGTGCTGGAAGAAGGGCTGCAGCCAGGTGTTCAAGAGCTCAGCAGCCCTGCAGACACACTTCAACGACGTCCACGCCAAGCGGCCTCAGCTGCCGGTCTCTGACCGCCACGTCTACAAGTACCGCTGCAACCAGTGCAGCCTGGCCTTCAAAACCATCGAGAAGCTGCAGCTGCACTCCCAGTACCACGTCATCCGGGCAGCCACCATGTGCTGCCTCTGCCAGCGCAGCTTCCGCACCTTCCAGGCCCTGAAGAAGCACCTGGAAACCAGCCACCTGGAGCTGAGCGAGGCTGACATTCAGCAGCTGTACGGTGGTCTCTTGGTCAATGGGGACCTCCTCGCTATGGGTGACCCCTCACTTGCCGAGGACCACACGATAATAGTTGAGGAGGATAAGGAAGAGGAGAGCGACCTGGAAGATAAGCAGAGCCCAACAGGCAGCGATTCGGGGTCGGTGCAAGAGGACTCTGGCTCAGAACCAAAAAGGGCCTTACCCTTCAGGAAGGGCCCTAACTTCACTATGGAGAAATTTCTAGATCCATCTCGCCCATACAAGTGCACAGTCTGCAAGGAGTCCTTCACGCAGAAGAACATTCTCCTGGTACATTACAATTCCGTTTCTCATCTGCATAAACTGAAACGAGCCCTCCAAGAGTCTGCTACTGGGCAGCCCGAGCCTACCAGCAGCCCAGACAACAAACCTTTCAAGTGTAACACCTGCAACGTGGCCTACAGCCAGAGCTCGACGCTGGAGATCCACATGAGGTCTGTCCTGCACCAGACCAAGGCTCGCGCGGCCAAGCTGGAGGCGGCCAGCGGCAGCAGCAACGGAGCTGGCAACAGCAGCAGCAGCAGCAGCCTCTCCCTGGGCTCGTCCACACCAAGCCCTGTGAGTGCCAGCAACAGCAATGCCTTTGCAGCCACCAGCACGAGCACTTCAGGCACCGCTCCCATCCCTAGCCTACTCAACCAGGTCTCCAGTGACAGTGTGGGAATTCCTCCCTTGGGTAATGCCGTAAGCACTAACATCTCCTCCCCTGCCGAGCCCAAGGAGGTGAACCGCAAGAAGCTGGCAGACATGATTGCATCTAGGCAGCAGCAGCAACAGCAGCAGCAGCAGCAGCAGCAGCAGCAACAAGCTCAAACCTTGGCACAGGCACAGGTCCAGGCCCACCTGCAGCAGGAGCTGCAGCAGCAAGCTGCTCTCCTGCAGTCCCAGCTCTTCAACCCAGCACTTTTGCCGCACTTTCCAATGACCACTGAGACCCTTCTGCAGCTGCAGCAGCAGCAGCATCTTCTGTTTCCATTCTACATCCCCAGTGCTGAGTTCCAGCTCAATCCAGAAGTCAGCTTGCCTGTCACCAGTGGTGCACTGACATTGACTGGGACGGGTCCAAGTTTGCTGGAGGACCTGAAGGCACAAGTTCAGCTCCCTCAGCAGAGCCATCCACAGCTCTTGCAGCAGCAGCAAGGTCAACTGTCCTTGTCACAACCCCACTCCGTCCTACTACAGCAGAGCCAGCACCCAGAGAAGAAGAATAAATCTGCAGTGAAGGAGAAAGATAAAGAAACCCCACGGGAAAGGGAAAGCGCAGAGAGGGGAGACAATAACGTAACACTGAAGGAGTCTCTTCCTGATAACTTAAAGCCCAAAGAGAAGAAGGACTTTGTGCCAGGCAGCAGTTCAGAGCCCTCCATACTGCCTCCGCGGATTGCTTCCGACGCCAGGGGCAATGCCACCAAAGCCTTGCTGGAAAACTTTGGCTTTGAGCTCGTCATTCAGTACAACGAGAACAAGCAAAAGGGGCAGAAGAAGAACGGGAAGACAGAGCAAGGTGAGAACTTGGAAAAGCTGGAGTGCGATACATGTGGCAAATTCTTCTCAAACATCCTCATCCTGAAGAGCCACCAAGAGCACGTTCACCAGCATTACTTTCCCTTTAAGCAGTTGGAGAGGTTTGCCAAGCAGTACCGGGAACACTACGACAAGCTGTACCCGCTGCGGCCGCAGACCCCGGAGCCGCCGCCGCCGCCGCCACCGCCCCCTCCGCTGCCCCCCGCCCCGCCCCAGCCCGCTGCCGCCCCTGCCATCCCCACCTCGGCGCCACCCATCACCTCTCCCACCATCGCCCCGGCCCAGCCCTCCGTGCCGCTCACCCAGCTCTCCATGCCCATGGAGCTCCCCATCTTCTCACCGCTCATGATGCAAACCATGCCCCTGCAGACGCTGCCGGCACAGCTGCCGCCTCAGCTGGGCCCCGTGGACCCCCTGCCCGCCGACCTGGCCCAGCTGTACCAGCATCAGCTCAACCCCAGCCTTCTCCAGCAGCAGCAGAACAAGAGGCCACGCACACGGATCACCGATGACCAGCTCAGAGTCCTTCGGCAGTATTTTGACATTAACAATTCCCCAAGTGAGGAGCAGATCAAAGAGATGGCAGACAAATCTGGATTGCCCCAGAAGGTGATCAAGCACTGGTTCAGAAACACCCTGTTCAAGGAGCGCCAGCGCAACAAGGACTCCCCGTACAACTTCAGCAACCCTCCCATTACCAGTCTGGAAGAGCTGAAGATCGACTCACGGCCTCCTTCTCCAGAGCCCCAAAAGCAGGAGTACTGGGGAAGCAAGCGGTCCTCTCGGACACGTTTTACTGACTACCAGCTCAGAGTCCTGCAAGACTTCTTTGATGCCAATGCTTACCCAAAGGATGATGAATTTGAGCAGCTTTCTAACTTGCTGAACCTCCCAACACGTGTTATAGTGGTGTGGTTTCAGAATGCCCGTCAGAAAGCTAGGAAAAACTATGAGAATCAGGGAGAAGGCAAAGACGGGGAGCGACGGGAGCTCACAAATGACAGGTACATTAGAACAAGCAACTTGAACTACCAGTGCAAAAAGTGCAGTCTGGTCTTTCAGCGCATTTTTGATCTCATTAAACACCAGAAAAAGCTTTGTTACAAAGATGAGGATGAGGATGGACAGGACGATAGCCAGAACGAAGACTCTATGGATGCAATAGAGCTCTTGACTCCAACCAGTTCCTCCTGCAGCACCCCGATGCCCTCACAAGCGTACAGCACACCTACATCTTCAGCCAATGCGACATCCTCAGCTCTTCTGCAGCTCACGGCAGAGGCAGACGATTCCTCCACCTTTAGTTCTAAAGCAGAAGCTACAGATGAGAAACCAAAGCAGTCTGAACCTCCAAGTACACAGCAAAACCAAACCCAAGAGAAGCAAGTGCAACCAAAGCAAGAGCCTCAGCAGCAACAGGACCAAGGAGAACAAAAGACAAGTTCAGCACACCAAAAGATTTCACAGTTATCCTCCCCCTCTTCACTGCAACAGCCACCTCCTCCTCAGCCCCCTCAGTGCTCCTTGTCACAGTCAAGTCCAAGTCCATCTCAGCTCTCACACCTCTCCCTCAAACCCATTCACACATCCACCCCTCAGCAGCTGGCAAACCTACCTCCTCAGCTAATCCCATACCAGTGTGATCAGTGTAAACTGGCATTTCCTTCCTTTGAGCATTGGCAAGAGCATCAGCAGCTGCATTTCCTGAGTGCACAGAACCAGTTTATCCACCCCCCCTTCCTGGACAGAACACTGGATATGCCATTCATGCTTTTTGATCCCAGTAACCCACTACTGGCAAGCCAGCTGCTGTCCGGAACATTACCACAGATTCCAGCAAGCTCAGCCACCTCACCATCGACTCCAACATCCACCATGAACACGCTGAAGAGAAAGCTGGAGGAAAAGGCCAGTGCAAGCCCTGGAGAGAATGACAGTGGGACTGGGGGAGAAGAGCCCCAAAGGGATAAGCGTCTAAGGACAACCATTACCCCTGAGCAGCTGGAAATCCTGTACCAGAAGTACTTGCTGGACTCCAACCCCACACGGAAGATGCTGGATCACATTGCACACGAAGTGGGCTTGAAGAAGCGCGTGGTACAGGTTTGGTTCCAGAACACCCGTGCACGGGAGAGGAAGGGGCAGTTCAGAGCTGTGGGGCCTGCCCAGGCCCATCGACGGTGTCCCTTCTGCCGAGCCCTCTTCAAAGCAAAGACAGCCCTGGAAGCTCACATCCGCTCCCGCCACTGGCACGAGGCCAAGCGAGCCGGGTACAACCTGACGCTGTCTGCCATGCTCCTGGACTGCGACGGGGGGCTCCAGATGAAGGGAGACATCTTTGATGGGGCCAGCTTCTCCCACATGCCACCAACCAGCAGCGACGGACAGAGCGTTCCCCTCTCCCCGGTGAACAAGAGTATGGAACTGTCACCCAGAACCCTGCTGAGTCCATCTTCCATTAAGGTGGAAGGGGTTGAAGACTTTGAGAGTCCCTCCATGTCCTCCGTCAATCTGAACTTTGACCAGACAAAGCTGGACAACGATGACTGCTCTTCCGTCAACACTGCAATCACAGACACGACCACAGGAGACGAAGGGAACGCAGACAACGACAGCGCAACAGGGATTGCAACCGAAACCAAATCGACATCGGGGCCCGGCGAAGGTCTGACTAAAGCAGCCATGATCGCAATGTCCGAATATGAAGATCGTCTGTCTTCTGGCCTGGTCAGCCCAGCTCCCAGCTTCTACAGCAAAGAGTACGACAACGAAGGTACCGTGGACTACAGCGAAACCTCCAGCCTTGCAGACCCCTGCTCGCCCAGCCCCGGCGCCAGCGGCTCCGCCAGCAAGTCTGGCGAAAGCGGGGACCGGCCCGGGCAGAAACGCTTTCGCACTCAGATGACCAATCTCCAGCTCAAGGTTCTTAAGTCATGCTTTAATGACTACAGGACACCGACCATGCTGGAGTGTGAGGTCCTGGGCAATGACATTGGACTGCCAAAGAGAGTTGTTCAGGTCTGGTTCCAGAATGCGAGGGCGAAAGAGAAGAAGTCAAAGCTCAGCATGGCCAAGCATTTTGGTATAAACCAAACAAGTTACGAGGGACCCAAAACAGAGTGCACTTTGTGTGGCATCAAGTACAGCGCTCGGCTGTCTGTACGTGACCATATCTTCTCTCAACAGCATATCTCCAAAGTTAAAGAAACCATTGGAAGTCAGTTGGATAAGGAAAAGGAGTATTTTGACCCG
Organism: Melospiza melodia melodia; assembly: GCF_035770615.1. NCBI lineage: Eukaryota > Metazoa > Chordata > Aves > Passeriformes > Passerellidae > Melospiza > Melospiza melodia. The sequence goes on from NC_086206.1 coordinate 22,614,888, forward strand.
GCCACTGTACGTCAGTTGATGGCTCAGCAGGAGCTGGACCGAATCAAAAAGGCCAACGAGGTTCTTGGTCTGGCAGCTCAACAGCAAGGCATGTTTGACAACACGCCCCTGCAAGCTCTGAACCTTCCTGCTGCGTACCCTGCGCTACAGGGCATCCCTCCAGTCCTGCTCCCAGGCCTCAACAGCCCGTCCTTACCTGGCTTCACTCCATCCAACACAGGTGGGTACGGGTGCTGCCCTGCCTAGGCACACCTGCACTTGGCACATACCTAGCACAAGGAGCTGTTCCCTCAGGAATGACTGATAACAGGATTCCTGGCCTGCTAGTTCAGCATGTTGACTTCACAGCAAAAAAGCAGTAGGTATTTTATCCAATTCCTGAACTGAGGGATAGCAAAGTCTGAACTAGAGCAACATCTAGACGTGATGCATATCCCTGTGTAGAAATCCTGTAGCTCCTTTAAGGAAGTGGAATATAGAAGATTTATCCAATGTAACAGAATGACTGATGTGCTGAATACACTATTCATTATTCCTTTTGACATTCAGTTTATGTGGTGCCATCCCAAGCATTCAAAAATCCAAACTGTTTCTAGGGAAAGGTGTGGTGTGTGTGGTAGTACTGGTGACAGATGCCCAGAGCATCTTTATGTGTCCCTGAGGTGAACTCTGGGACAGATCCCAATGCAGCTGAGGATCAGTTTTGAGTAATGGCTGGGTATGACCTGAAAGCACGTCCTCAACAAAAGATAGTGTAGTTGTGGGACAAATCTAGTTTGTATTTTAATAAGATTTGTCTTAACAATGCTACATAAAAGTTAAATTTGTCATAATTATTTGGGTGGTCTAATCTCATTCTCTTTTGAGAATGCTCCTTTCCTTTGTACCTCGTGTATAGGTGGAAATTCTAAGCAAACACTGGCAGTGGAAAATGCAGCTCAATGACCAGCAGTGACCTAAAAATGTGATCCAAAGGCCTTGTTTCATTACGTGTCTGAAGGGACCCTGCACATGCGAGTGGTTTTCCATGTCACCCTTCTCACCACAGATCTTGTTTCAGAGCACTCGGCCAGAAGCATCTCTTTGGCAAATCATGTCATCACCCTGTCACAGGTTGCTCTGCTGCACTGTTTGCTTAGTGCCCCAAGTTTGTAACAAAAACTAAAATTACTTTTTTTGCACTTCAGTCCATATTGTTGCTTTTATTTTTCTCCAAAGCCCAGGATGTGTCCTGGGCTGCATCTGATGAATCTTAAATGCTGTCGGTGACTGCCTAGACAGGACTGAACTGTTTAGAAAGTCAAACAGTCTGTTTGTGGCCTTTAGATAAAGCTCCAAAGGTCAGGCCACGGCAGCTCCGGGCCTGTCAGAGCAGATAAGGCCATGCATCCAGGAACACTGAATTACCTCCTGCTCCTTCACTTGAACCTCTCAGGGATGTTCAGCTGGGAAACATCCGTTTCAGTGGTGTCCACATGTAGCATGCCCTTATCCGAGCTCTCCAGGGCCACTGCGTGGAGCCTCATTCCGTCCCTGTCCTGTCGTCACACATCATTCTTGTCCCAGCACCCCATCAGGAGCAGACTCAGGTTCCAGAAGGGATTGGGTCAGCCATGGCTGAACCCTGCCAGCTGCAGCCACCCTCCTTGCAGCCCTCCTGCTGCTCCTTGGCAGCACAACCTGCAATAAAAGCCACCATGCCTCCACGGCTGGTCCCGGGCGCCGCCACTGCTCCTGCCCAGGTCTCTGAGCAGCCCCTGCTGCAGTGCTGGGACTCAGTTTGTTACAGACTGCTCGGGTTTTGCTCGTGGATTTTACAGCAGGATCTGCTCAGGAGCTGGGGAATGTACAGGGCTGTGCCAGCAGGGTATTGGAGCTTTATTTTGGGTTTTTTTCCCACATGGCATCCCGGGAGTTGCCCAGCAAAACGTTCCTCTTCAGGAGCATATTTGCCAGCTGCAGCAGCCATGACTGATGGAGGTGACTCCAGAGCCACACTCCTCTCGCTCCCAGCCTGTGTGAGAGCAGAAATTGGCATCAGGGACAGGGTTGTTAGTGGCTATTCCTCCTGTTGGGAAGAAGGACAAGCTTCACATTCCACCATTAATCTATCTCCTTAATGAGGAAGCATCACTACACTTTTAATTCCACTCAAAACACAATGCTTATGCCCAGGGGAGATGTCTGAACACCACATAAACTCTGGAATTGCTCATAAGCTGAGCATCCAGAGCCCCTGGCATTAGAGGGAAGGATGGATGGACAAGAGGGAAGGGAGGGAGGGAAGGAGGGGAGGAAGGAAGGAGGGGAGGAAGGAGGGAAGGAGGGAAGGAAGGAAGGAAGGAAGGAAGGAAGGAAGGAAGGAAGGAAGGAAGGAAGGAAGGAAGGAAGGAAGGAAGGAAGGAAGGAAGGAAGGAAGGAAGGAAGGAAGGAAGGAAGGAAGGAAGGAAGGAAGGAAGGAAGGAAGGAAGGAAGGAAGGAAGGAAGGAAGGAAGGAAGGAAGGAAGGAAGGAAGGAAGGAAGGAAGGAAGGAAGGAAGGAAGGAAGGAAGGGAGGAAGGAAGGGAGGAAGGAAGGGAGGAAGGAAGGAAGGAGTTGCTTCAAAGGTTTGTGGATTCATGAACATCAGCTTAATAAGGACAAAATCAATTAAGTTTAGGCAGTTCAGTCTCCAGTTGCCATGACTGGGGCTTCCCAATCTGTAAGATTTCTACAAGATGAGCAGTGTTGAGCATTCTCCCCCTTTGGTGTAGCACCCTCCTGCTGCTGGAGTCCTTTGGCCCAAGGACCCGTTAGAGCAGATGCTGACACGAGTGTTAATCATTTGGGAATTTCAGAGGAGTCAGGAAAAGAGCTGTGCTGGGCACCCTGGGTGCTGGGGGGTGTCCCCATCACACAGTCAGTGCCCCCGGGCAGCGCGGCCCAGGCAGTGGGGCTGGGGGGGCGTGTCCCCTCCCTGCGGGGCCTGTGGGGTGGGACAGGGGCCGTGGGCTCTCTGACCTGTGCTGCTGCAGCAACGCATCAGCTCAGGCTGCTGGAGGCTCCAGTTTGTGGGGTGGACTGGGGTCACCCTCCTCAGGGTTTTTGCCTGCCCAGCACCAAGTGACTTTTCACCTCTCTCTTTCTTCCTCTCGCAGCTTTAACTTCTCCCAAACCCAACCTGATGGGCCTGCCCAGCACAAGCGTCCCTTCACCCGGCCTCCCCACCTCTGGATTACCAAATAAGCAGCCCCCGGCCGCGCTGAGCTCGCCCACCCCGGCGCAGGGCACGGCGGCCGTGGCGCCACAGCAGCCGCCAGCCACGACCCCGCAGCCGCCGCCGCAGCAGCCGGCCCCCGCGCAGCGCAAGGACAAGGAGAGCGAGAAGGCAAAAGAGAAGGAGAAGGCACCCAAGGGGAAGGGGGACACCCTGCCGGGGCCCAAGAAGGAGAAGGGGGAGGCGCCGGCAGGCACCCTGGCGGCCCCGCTGCCCACCATGGAGTACGCGGTGGAGCCCGCCCAGCTCCAGGCGCTGCAGGCCGCCCTCAATTCAGACCCCACCACCTTGCTGACCAGCCAGTTCCTTCCTTACTTCGTCCCCGGCTTTTCCCCCTACTACGCCCCACAGATCCCTGGCGCCCTGCAGAGCGGGTACCTGCAGCCCATGTATGGGATGGAGGGTCTGTTCCCCTACAGCCCTGCGCTGTCACAGGCGCTGCTGGGGCTGTCTCCTGGCTCACTGCTGCAGCAGTACCAGCAATACCAGCAGAGTCTGCAGGAGGCATTGCAGCAGCAGCAGCGACAGCAGCAGCAGCAGCAACAGCAGCAGCAACAGCAGCAGCAGCAGCAGCAGCAGAAACCGCAGCAGCCCAAAGGAAGCCAAACCCCCGTCCCCACGGGGGCTGCCACCCCGGACAAAGACCCTGCCAAAGAACCCCCCAAGCAAGAAGAGCAGAAGAACGCACCCCGCGAGGTGTCCCCCCTCCTGCCCAAACCCCAAGAAGAGCCCGAAGCGGAAGGCAAGGGCGCGGACTCGCTCTGCGACCCTTTCATTGTCCCAAAGGTGCAGTACAAGCTGGTCTGCCGCAAGTGCCAGGCGTGCTTCGGCGACCAGGAGGCGGCCAGCGACCACCTGAAGTCCCTCTGCTTCTTCGGCCAGTCTGTGGCGAACCTGCATGAGATGGTGCTTCACGTGCCCACGGGCAGCGGCCAGGGCAGCGGCTCGTACCAGTGCGTGGCGTGCGAGAGCACGGTGTGTGGGGACGAAGCCCTCAGTCAGCATCTCGAGTCAGCCCCGCACAAACATCGAACAATCACAAGAGCAGCAAGAAACGCCAAAGAGCACCCCAGTCTATTACCTCACTCTGCCTGCCCCCCCGACCCCAGCACCGCATCTACCTCGCAGTCGGCCGCTCACTCAAACGACAGCCCCCCGCCCCCCCGGCCCCCCCCGGCTTCCCCCCACGCCTCCAGAAAGCCCTGGCCCCCGGCCGCCCCCCGCGCCCCGCCAGGGCCGCCAACAACGCCGCCCTTCCCTCCTCTCTCCTCATCTTCAACGGTTACCTCAAGTTCATGCAGCACCTCAGGGGTTCAGCCCTCGATGCCAACAGACGACTATTCGGAGGAGTCTGACACGGATCTTAGCCAAAAGTCAGATGGACCGGCGAGCCCGGCGGAGGGGCCCCAGGACCCCGGCTGCCCTAAGGACAGTGGTCTAGCTAGCATAGGAATGGACACCTTCAGATTGTAAGCTTTGAAGATGAACAATGAAAATGAATTTAAATAAAAAAAGTTAATAACAAACCAATTTCAAAAATAGACTAACTGCAATTCCAAAGCTTCTAACCAAAAAAAAAAAAAAAGAAAAAAGAAAAAAAGAAAAAGCGTGGGTTGTTTTCCCATATAACGATGCCGGTGGGTTTTACATTTCTTTTTTCCTTTCCTTTTAATAAAATAAAACTTTAAAAAAGAAAAAAAAATCTGTTACATTTGTCCTCTGGAAGGTACTGTTGGTCTGGGAGACGAAGGCCGTGCTGCCTCCTGGCGCCTGCGGAGCTCGCACCCCTGTACATTGCCCCGTCTGATCCCCCGTTGATAGCACAGCAGAGCCCGGCAGCGCTGTATGGGAAAGCAGCCCACCTGGAGACAGTTTTAAATTTCTTGCTATCTTAGCATTCAGATACCAATGGCTTGCTAAAAGAAAAAAGAAATGTAATGTCTTTTTATTCTCAGGTCAATCGCTCACACTTTGTTCTGTTTTCAGAATCATTGTTTTATATATATATATATATATATATACATATATATATAATTTCTTTCGTTTGTTTTGGGGGTTTTGGTTTGGTTTGGTTTTGTTCCAGAAAAGGATTTTTTTGTTGTTGTTGTTCTTTGGGTTTTTTTTTTTTTGGGGGGGGGGGGTGTTAATTTAAAATGGGCAGAAAGTATTCAAGAGAAAAACAATGTGAACTGCTTTAGCTTTTCGGGGATTCTAAGGGTAGCTTTTTCTGCTGAAGCCAATTCCAAGGGGAAAAGTTAAGCACTCCCACTTTTCAGAAAAAAAAAAAAAAACCCACACAAAGAGTGTTGAGGACTTGGAGCTTAAAAAAATAAGTTTTAAAACAACTGACTTTCTGTATTTATGATAGATATGACCATTTTTGGTGTTGAGTAGATTGTTGCATTGGAAATGAACTGAAGCAGTATGGTAGATTTAAAAGAAAAAACCCTTTTGTGTACATTTAGCTTTTGTATGGTCCAGCTGACGGCTTCTCATTTGATGTTGTCTTGTTCATTCCTAGACAGATAGATTGCGATCCATCGACTCGCCTGAGCTTTTCTCCCCTTTGTACCTTTATCCCCGTCCCCATCCTGTAATCTTCCACTTATGGTCGCTACCTTCATTTCTTAGAGGGTGGTTGCATAATTATTTTATAAAAACTAAAGAAAGAAGTTCAAAGGGTTTTGGGGGTCAGTAGGATCCCTTGCAGAATATTTTTTGTTGGGGGTTTGAAACTTTTTAAGGCATATACATGCGATTTACCTATGTCTGTTACCCTTGTGCACTTATTTTATTCTTATTTTCCGTTTCTCTTTTTTTCTTCTCTTTTTCTTCCCCTATTCCTTTACTCATTTTGTAAATGCTTCAAAGACTCTGTTCCTGACCTCTGAGCATCGGTTCTGTTTGTGTAATTAGGCTGCACTCTGTTCCTTCTTTTGAAAAAAAAAAAAAAGGTTTTGTTACATTTTTTTTCTCTAAAGAAAATTCATGCTTTAAATAAAATCCAAAGACATACCCTTCACCACTGGTGCAGAATGAGCAAAAAGGATTCTTTTTACTTGAGAATTTGTTTCTGATTTAAACAAACAAGTCTAAGTTTAAATAAAGAATAAAAAAACGTACCGAGGTTGTTATCTGTGCTTCTTCTGCAAGCAGAGAGACAACTCTTAGTGAGCACCCAGTGCACCCCAGGCAGGTTTCTCTTTCCAAGATCTCTCAGTGGCAGCACCGGGTGCCAGGCTCAGGGAGGCCCAGAGCCCCCCGGCCCCCCCAGCCCGCACGCACCTCAAGTGGCCCAGACTTTGAAAGGAAAACTTTATGCTGCTAAAATGTAGATTTTTGGAGACGTAGATACTTTGCTGTTCCCTTCCATAACCAAATGCCAACAGAAACAACCTCTTTCCGCCATGTTTCCTCTGCCCGAAAGCACGAGAGCCTTCTGCCCACCATCATCATCCTCCTCCTGCTTCAAAAGGGAACTTGGAAGACTGTGAACGCAGGTTCCTCGCGCCGCCTCGGCTGCTCCTCCCCGGGCCGGAGCCGCTCGCCGCCTCCCTGACAGACTGGAGCGTCTGAGCGCGGCTTCGGTTTCTAGCGGGACACTTATATTTTTATGGAGTTTTGGTTTTAGTTTGACGAAAGACTAGATCCTGAACTGTTGTACATATTTCTGACTAGGCTAATGCACAGTGCAAATTCCTTTTTTAATTGTTTTTTAAGTAGTTGATACTAAAGCGCGAACCACCGGATGTTCCTCCCGGGACCCAGCTGTAGCATAAGGTGTCAAAAACAGAACCACGTACCCATGGAGCGTTTGCTGTTTTAACAAACTGTTTTCTTTAACAGAAGTTCTTGTATTTCTCCCTGTGTTTGAGATGAACATTTTTTAAATTCTAAAGTTGTACAGTTTTTTTTTCCATTATTTTATCTTGTTTGTAATTCTATGAAATATATATATATATATTTTTTGCCATTTAACTGTTGTATGTTACTCTGTCTGTATCATATAGAAATTTTTTTGTTTGGTTTTGTTTTGGATTCTCTCTGTGATGCCAGTTCCCAGTTTAACACAAGCTTTATCTGTCCAATTCTGCAAGGTCTCTTTTGGAAATCCTTTTCTTACGTCTTGTTTTGTTTCGGTTTTTTAATTATATTGCTTGGTCATAGTGCAATTTCTCTCTCCTCCTTCCCCCTCCTCCTTCCCACCCACCAAAAGGTTTTATAAATTCATTTCCTTGTATTTTTTCTAAATGTTTCTAGAGACTCTTTCCGTGTGAGGTTGCCGCTGCCGCCTCCTCCTGCAGCGCGGGGACCGCACGCCAGCCTCGCGCCACCCCGCCCACGCGCGGCCTGGGCACGAGGAAAACACTGCAGACTTAGCATTAAGCGGGTTTCTGTTTTATTTTTAATAAAAAGCTTTTTTAAGTGGTGAAGATGGCCAAAGTTTCATACAATTGAGAATAAAGAGAAGCATCAGGGGTGTGTGGGGCCACCTGGGGCTGGTGGGGGACAAGGTGGGTGGACACAGCCAGCACACTCACCAAAATATATTTTGCTTTAAAAAAAAAAAATAAAAGCTTTTAAATAGAAGGAGAAGTTGGGTTGGTCGGTCGGTCGGTTGGTCGGTCAGTTGGTCGGTCGGTTGATTGTTGGTTGGTCGGTTGGTTGGCGCTGATACTGCCCACTGTGAAACAAAACTTTGACTATTTTTTTGTTTTTATTTGGGGGGGGCGAGTTTCGGTAGAACAGAAAGCATAAATGAGGTGAAGAGGGTTATGAACAGCCTTTGCAATGTACAAAAACTAGAGCAAGTGAAACCAAAAATGATGTTCTTGGTGTTTTTCTATACTGTAGTCTTGTTAGCTTTTTTGTTACTGTAACAATGCTGATCTCGAACTGTACCAAAATACATGAGACTGACAGAAACAAACCACATGGAACTTTCAAAACTTTAAAAAACTTGTCACAAAAGACTTTGTTGTCATAGTTGAGTTGACTGTAGATGGTAATTGAATATACTCCTTTGGAACTATTTCATCACGTATGTTTCCTGCTCATTGTGATACATTAAAAAAAATGAGCAAAAGCTCTAGTGTCACTGTCCCGCGTGTGCGGTGCGGGGTCCGTGTTGGGTGGGTGTGTGCCACGTGGCACGGCGTGGCGGGGCTCAGCAGGGCACGCCTGTCGCAGGTGGGCGCTGCCACAGAGCCCGTGCCCGCACACGTGTCCTCGTGCCCCGCTGGCCCTGTCCCTCCCACCAGGGCACGTGCCTGGGCTGCTGCTCCGAGTTCCCCTGCCAGCGGAAGCACCGAGCCAAGCAGCGCCGTCCGTACTGCAGCTTTGGGATGCTCTGTGTGTGAAAAGGACATTAAAAGTGCATTTAATTTTATTAAATGACTGCAAAAGGATTCTGGGCATGGTTCTGTAGTGAACGGTTCAAGGGAAAGTGCAATGCCTTGATGGTCCATCCTGAGACCTCCGAACTAAAAAATTCACATCTGTTTCTGCTGATAAATCGAAAGAAGACGCAGGTAAGTAGGTAAGTGGCAACTCATTGCAGCAGGGAGGGAGCCCAGAGGAACTGCTGAGTGTTCAGTATACAATTCTCTTGCCAAAAACTGCCCCTTGCAGCAGAAAAGGCTTGAAATCCACTAACAGGCACCACATCCAAAAGGAGTCACAGGGGCCACAGCTCATCTCTAATTTATAACCACAGTGATAAATAATTTACCCCCACCACTGCAGGTGGGACAAGCATCTGCCAGTATGGGTGTCCTTGGTGCAGTGCCAGGACAGCGAGGGGCTTCCTCCCGCTCCGCGGCAGAGGGGCTGAGCTCCGTGCTCTGCAGCAGAGCAGAGGGCACAGGGAGGAAATCTGACAGCTCCCAGGGGTGTGGAGCATTCATTGGCTAACATTCACACCGGCTGACCTGGCCTCCACAGGCCCTGAATTACAAAGTGTGTCAAAATCACCGAGGTCCCCATGATGCTGTGGTGTAGCTGGGCCAGCCCTGCCCAGGAGCAGCCCCCAGAGGCGACCGCTGCCCGGTCCTGTCCCTGGCTTGGGCACTCTTCCTCTGGCATGAGCCTAAGCAGATGAGCATCTGGATTGTCTCTCAGCTGGCTGGGGTTTTCTTAATAGGAAAACTCCATCCTGCCTTTTTAACAGGCAGACAGGACTGCGGCAGTGACAGGGTCACCACTGTGACCCTCCTGCTACTGGTGTTTGTGCTGCGCTGCATTAACATCTCTCCTGTTCCTAGACCAGCTGCTTTGTAAGTTTATTATATAACATTCCTATTTATTCTTGGGTTGAATTCCACTGTAAAACAGCCACGCTTGAGGAAGTGCCTCGTTATGTTCAGGAAGGTGTAAATGGCCTCGAGTAGCTGCACAAGCTGCAAACTAAAAACCTCTGCGCAGCATCCTGCACAGAGCAGCCCATCCATGGGAATTGTGCAAACCTCTGACAGGAATAAAAAGGTTTTTCCATGCTGTGATTCTGGTAAGAGAAGGCTGGGAGTGATTTTTAATGACCTTTCATTGCCATCGTCTCAAAGAGATTCAGCTCTCACTAGTGCACTCTTACAGGCCAAAAAATGCATATTTATACACCCACGGCAGGACGTGCCTGGCCGATGGTTTGGAGCTGCATTTCCAGCTGGAGGGACCCAGCAGAGCCCCGGGAGCTCATCCCAGGCACAGTGCAGAGGCTGCAGTGACACCACCCTGGGCTGAAGGACACTGCGAGGCTGCTGAGACATCCCCAGCACGGCGGGGAGGGCTGGAGCTGCCACCAGGCCGGGCTGTGCCAGCAGCGGGGAAGGGTTAACTCATGAGTGCTTCAACTCCAGTGTAGAGCTGGTTCTCTGTTCCAAGCTCGTTAACAAGGTACACCTGATGATCTAAAGCACTAGAGAGTCATTTTAATTAACGCTCTGCCAGAGGGGATGTGGTGAAGACACTGATTTCACTCCAATGACTTTCTATTTTGGTGTTTTGCGGAACCAGTGTGTTGGTCCCCGGGCTGATGTGAGCTAATCCAGCCGCTGCTGCATGGGCACAGCCACTGCTGGGCTCCCCGGGCAGGTCAGTGCTCAGCTGCTGGCACCTTCCACGAGCCCAAGTCACGACCCCTTGGCCGGGCTGTGTGGGGCTGGCCCTGGTGGCTTGTCCCCAGCAGGACTCAGCTGTCACCCCAAGCCACCAGCAGGGCACAGGCGGCAGCAGGGTGGCAGCACCACAGGAACAAGAGACAGCCGTGCAGTCACGGGGCCCCTTCCACACAGGGCCACAGGGCAGGGGGCACCTGGCCGTGCCACTGTCCCGCCCCGAGGGACGGCGCCGCCTGAGCTGGGAAGGAGCCACGGCCAAGGGATCTCCAGGTCTCCCCCAGCCTCTGCGGTGATAGAGGAGAGACTTCACACTGCCCCAGAGAGCAGACAGCAGTACCTATAAATGGTATTGTGCTCTTGGTTAGATGGGAGCATGATGTTACTTAATTAATGTTTTAATACCCTAGGCATCTTCTGTGCCGTATAATTCATATCGATTCGGCTGTGAGCATGTTCTGTTAAAAAGACTCTCTTTCCTAAGCAAACTTTCAATTATATTGAATTGTCACAGCAAAAAAGGGTCTTTTCTCAGCATGGGGGAGGGGGTTCTCAGCCAAAGCACCGCTGGGTACACACCTGCACACACAGAGGCGTGCACATGCACACACCCGCACACGCATGCACACACGTGCATGCGCACGGTGCCCACACCCTCCTGTCCCAGTGCTCCCACCCTCCCGAGCTGGGTGCCAGCCCAGCACAGCTTGTGGCTGCAGCAGTGGGTCACTGGGGTGACCCTACCACAGCCGAGGCACAGAGCTGGGCACACTGAGAGAGCGAGGAAAGTCAGTGCCAAATCAACTGCCACAAGATTCTCATCGGGGCAGAGAGAAGGCAAAGCCTCTTTCCACCCCCAGGCAGGCCGATGTGTGTGGGGAATGCTCAGTGTTTTGGCAGGGCAGTGACAGCTCCTTTTCAAGCAGCAGTTCGGTGTTCATTGTGCGGCCGTGTCCCTCCTGCTCCAGCAGCACCACGATCAGCGCACTCAGCCGGGGAGGGGACGCGGCCGCGACCGGCCCTGCCGTGTGTCCATGTGTCCCTGCGCCCCGCATGCCCAGCGAGCGGGAGGGGGCTCCCTGTGTGCCCAGGGCCAGGGAGCGCCCGGGGCACAAACACGCGATTGAGCCCGCGGATTGACTGCCTTGTGCCACCCCTGCTGGGCTCTGTGAGGCTGGGACCGGGCTCTGGGCAGGCACACAGCTTCGGGGAGCGCACCTGCAAAGGCGCTCTGCGCCAGGGCAGGTTCACTGCGGCACAGAAAGGTCGCTGGCACACACCAGCAGGTTCCCCTGACCACTTCAGGGCTTCCTGCTGGGACAGCACAAGGCTAACAGCTCTCCATGCTCTGCTCGCAGGGAGTTGCTCCCAGCAGCTCCCCATCTCAAGAGGTGGAGGCCAGATGGAAACCCGTGTGCCCACTCCAAAGCCAGGCTCTGGCTCTGTCCCTGGCAGTCGCCCTCTCCCGCCGTGGGGCTCTGGGGAGGCTGTGGAGGGAGGCAAGGGGAGCTCTGGCGCCTCTCCCAGCGCTGCCCCAGCCCCTCCAGGCCGGGCTCAGCGCTGCCCCAGCGCCAGGGACCGGCGCCCAGCGCCCCGGGAGCGGCGCAGGGAGGCGATGGCAAAGCGTGTAAAGAGACTGGTTTGCTCTCAGCCACAGCAGAGCACCTGAGCATTCGGGAAGGACGAGAGGAGCAGGGCCACGGTGTGTCAGCTCAGCCCTGTGTGTCATGGCAGCATGGAGCTGCCAGCTCTATCACCAGTCCCTGCCACCAGGCTGAGGGCCATCCCTCAACCCCGGCCCCGCCGAGCCCGTCATCCCCGCAATGTGGGGAAAAGAAGGCTGCTCCCCTACTGTCCTCTACCAGGGAGGCCTTATCAAGGATTTCTGTCCTTTTTTTTTTTTTTTAAATAATGAGGCAAAGATAAAAATTCTGTATTTTCATTACTACCCATTTTCACAGCCCGCTGAACAAAAACACAAAGCGCTTCTCCTGCTGCCCCTTGCTCCCCAGCCCTGCCTCTTTCTCCCATGGAGTTCAATTAAAGAAAGGCGAAAATTGAAGCTGTTTTACGCAAGGCGATTGCAACATGCATATTTGATTTTTATGATGGATCTAAATTGCTGAATAAGGCCGTGGAACAAAGGGAGACTGCGGCTTCCTGCCCATCACAGCCAGGCAGCCACTGCAGAACAAAAGCGCCAGCCATTAGGAGCTCAGCGGGGAGATACATTATATAAATGACTTTGTTTCTCTGCCCCTTCCCCCCCATGGGGGCTCGGACGGGGCTGGGGGCTGCTGATTCCACATCCCGGGGAGAGCGGGCTGCGGGCGTGGGGCCTCGCTGGAGGCACGGGAGGGCGCGGAGAGCGGAGCGCGCACCGGGGCCGGGGCACAGCCCGACCCTGGCGCCATCAGCCCCTGGAGCGGCAGCAGTGCCCCTCAGGCATTTGGCGACACCCTGTAGCAGCAGCTCAGGCATTTGGTGACACCCTGCAGCAGCAGCTCTGCAGCGCGGGCTGCAGGGCCAGCGGCGGGCAGCAGCGCCCCGAGGGAGAGCGGCCGGGCAGGGCCGGGCCGGGCCGGGCCGGAGCGCCCCACGGCCCCGCTGGGCCCCTGCAGCACGGAGCAGCCCCCGCTGCCCACCGAGCCGGCGTGCTGGGCACCGGGGCCTGCACCCATCGGGAGCGGGGGCTCTGCCTCTGCTCACAGGACCCGCTCTCTGTCTGCAGGGAAAGCTGCTTGCTAGGGATGCTTCAGGCACATCTGCAATTCCTCAGTCTAAAGCAGGTGTTTGACAAGGGCAGGATCTGGTTAGGATCAGACTGTGCTGGCAGAGGGTTTCCCCTGGCTCTGTGAAGCTGCTGCAGGGCAGAGCTGGGCTGTGCTGCACAGACAATGTTTGTGGACAGACAGGTGGGCACTGCGGCCTAGCCTGGCATGCTCCGGCGGGCAGGAACAGCCCCTGGCGTGGCTGAGTGATGAGTGTTGCCAAGATGTGCCCTGGCACAGCCCCAGCTGCCCACAGTGCAGTGCCACGGCAGCACGGCGGGCTCCCGGCCACCTCTCTGCCTGTCCCTCCCAGTGACCCGGGGTGCCCTGGCAGGAGCCCAGCCTGGATCACGGCCAGGAACACACACAGAGCCATGGACACGAGGGATGGGAACACACACCCGGCCTGGATCACAAGGGATGGGAACACGCACCCAGCCACGGACAGGAGGGACGGGAATGCACACCCGGCCATGGACACGAGGGAGAGGAATGCACACCCAGCCACGGACACAAGGGATGGGAATGCACACCCGGCCACGGACACGAGGGAGGGGAATGCACACCCGGCCATGGACACGAGGGAGGGGAATGCACACCCGGCCACGGACACGAGGGAGGGGAATGCACACCCGGCCACGGACACAAGGGATGGGAACACGCACCCAGCCACAGACACAGCGACACGGCAGATGGCCCCTGGGTGCTGTGAGCACCGTGAGCCCGTCGTGCTGCTGCCCAGGAGGGCTCAGGGACAGCGCTGTCCCCCGGCAGGGCACGGGCCTGGCCTCGGCTGCGGCCGGCCCTCACCCAGCCGTGCCAGCTGCTCTCGCCGTGCTGGGGAGCGCCGCGGCTGCTGCAGACGTGACAAACGGCTGGAGAAAAACAACCAGCCAGGCTGAACACCGCTTTCCTTCCCTAATGCATCCCCCAGGTCCCCTGCCCAGCATCTCCCCCTCTGCGCTGCACCGTGGAATTGCATCCTTCAGAAGCAGCGTCCTAATGGATCTCCCCCGCACCTTCCCCGTGCTTGGGAGAGCAGGAAGGAATGCGACATGTGCCACCATGCCCCTGGCGATGGCCGAGCCAGACAGCCTGTGCTCTGGGGGCAGGAGGCATTGAGAGACCACCACAGCCCCCAGAGGCCACCGCAGACCCATGTCCAGCCACCACGGTACCCTCACCAGCAGCTGCTACCAGTGAAAAGTTGGAGGGGCCTGTGCCAAGATTTTGCTCGAGAGCCTTGGCAAGACCCACAGCAAGGGAACGGGGGAAGGGAGCCTGGGGAAGATGTCCCAGGTGGAATCCTGGACTGGCTTGGGAGGAGCTGGGACCAGACAGGTGCAGCTGCAGGAAAAGACTGGGGAAAGGTGGGAGCGGCCCAAGAGCTGACAAGGATGTGTTCAGCTCTTTAAAGTTCGATTTCCATGACCTTTTTGCTGCTGGTTACCGCTCCCCTGGTGCCACCCCCAGCACTGACTGGGGCAGGTTGTGTTTTCCCTGCTAGGGAGCTAAACTGAGATGCTGTGTGTAAGAAATGGGAAGTGACAAGATATGACCGAAGCATTGGAAATCAATCCAAACTAAATGTGCTTCTTAACTATAAGTGAACAGTTGAAAACAATCCTCTATTATAGCCATGGAGATAAATACTCTGTTTTTATTAGGAAAAAATTGCTTTGGACTGAATAAAGTCGTTTGATTAACAAGTCAAAGCAGATGGTTTATTGATGTTTCAAAAAGGAGTTTACAAGGTCTAGTGAAAAAAGAGCCCCAGCTCTGAATTAACAAATTACCCGGGTATGTGGGACATTGACAGTTCACTGCTAATAGATTTATGGGCTGCTGCTGGGTGTTTTGTCCCCATTTGGTTTATTATGATAAAATATTGGGGCAGGGGTAACCTATAGCCTCCCTGCAATATACTGTATCGACCCCTGACCCTGGGAGCCTGACAGCAAACCTATATATTAGATTCTTAATTTGTCTTAATCTAACAGGATCGGTCTCTGTGCAGTAATTATTTTCCAAAGGCAATGGTGTGGGTGTGTGTGAGTACTGCAGGTGAAGGTGGATCACTCTGTCAATTGCACTGGACATACAGTTCAACTGCTGAGGACTGGAGAGATCACAGCAGGAATGAGGTAGGAGCATTAGTGTCCCATGACCAGGACATGACTTTGAGAAATAACAAAATTCCCAGGTGCTGTAAAATTACCCGCATAAACCAAATAACAGGGAGACCCTGGCAGCACCTGGAAATATGCAATGATCATGGCTGGCAATGTGGGGACTTGAAGAAATGGGGCCACAGAGCTGAGCCTTTTTATATAAACTTATGGAACTTCCAGCAATGGCCCAAAGCCCTGCCCACGGACACAGGTCCCCCCAGAGTGCCACGTCCTGCAGGTGGGCAGAGGGACCGTGGCTAACGCAGGCAGCTGTGGGTCCACAGCAGCTGAGATTGTGTCTGACATGTCAGGATTCAAACGCAGGAACTGCCCGCTCCCGTGTCAGAGCAGCAGCACCAGCCAGCAGCCAGGGCAGGGGCACTGTCACTGTCGCTGTCGCTGTCGCTGTCCCTGTCCCTGTCCCCTCGGGGCTGGCTGCGCAGCCGGGCAGGCCGAGGAGCTGGCACTGCTCCTGCTCACAGGGAACAGCCTGCCTCATCTCAGGCCATCCCTAAGGGCACGTGCAGGGCCCCAGCACCCCCAGCTCTGAGTGACACAGCGCCGATGGCACGCCAGGTCCCTCACGGTGCCAGCAGAGATGTGACACTGTCACACCGCCAGGGCCAGGCACAGCAGTGATGAATGGGGACAAATGTGTCTTCTATTGCTTCCAAGCACACAGGCGTTTCCTCTCTCTTTTATAGGGGCTGTTGGACCACTGGAAATGGGAACTCTGTGATTTGTTCTGCAGTCATTTCCCTTTCTCTTCTGTAATAGGATCTGCAGGAATCATTTAAACAGCTGAAGGCAATTTAGTGTCTTCTTTACCCTTCTCCCCACACTTCCTATGAGTTCACCAGGAACCCTCCTGATGAACTAATCCTACTGTAAAATATTATTTACAGGCATTATTTCTCTAATTAATTGTCTGCAGCCTTATTTACCAGGTTCTGGATTAACTCTGAGACCAGTGACTATCCAGAGCTGCTGTTTGCTCCTGCGCTTTCTTTTGCTCTGTTTATCTTTTCTTTGTAGAAGAGTGGCTCCATTATATACAAACTGTCCTGAGGCTTATCAGATATTCCAGGGAATCACGGGACTGTATCTCATCTTTTCCAGTAATTAGTTACTCTCTCACATCTCAGAGGAATCACAGCAAACCTTCTTCCACATGCCATTGCTCCCCATGAAGCAGAAGGAAATTGAAAGGATCACATTAATATTTTAATAGTTGACATTACAATTTTAATCTCACCCCAAATGCAGGAACACTGGAGGGGGAACCATCTCACTCTCTACAACTACCTGATAGGAGGTTGGAGCCAGGCGAGGTCAGTCTCTTCTCCCAGGTAACAAGTGATAGGATGAGAGAAAATGGCCTCAAGTTTAGCCAGGGGAGGTTTGGTTGGATATTAGGGGAAATTTTTCATGGAAAGTGCTGGCACGGGTACTGCCAGGGAAGCTGTAAAATCACCTTACTTGGAAGTTTTCAAAAAATGTGGATGTGGCACCTGGAGACATGATTTAGGGGTGAACACAGTGGTGGCGCTTTGCTGAAGGTTGGACTTTGTGACCTTTCAGGTATTTTCCAACCTTAACAATTGTTGTTCCAACGTTAACAATTGCGATTCTAAGCTGCCACTGATTCAGAGCTGTCAGCTGCGAGCACAGGTGCTACAAGCAGCCTCCACCTGTGAGCTCTTAAGGGGCTGCTCAGCCTCTGCCCATGCGGGGCAGTGGGTGTCCCCAGAGTGCCCACACGGGAGAAGCCTGGCTCCGGTGTTTGAGCTCTCCAGGATTCGCGGCAGCTGGTGTCCCCTGGGCTGTGCTGTGCTGGGCTGTGCTGGGCTGGGCTGTGCTGGGCTGTGCTGGGCTGTGCTGTGCTGGGCTGGGCTGTGCTGTGCTGGGCTGGGCTGGGCTGTGCTGTGCTGGGCTGGGCTGTGCTGGGCTGGGCTGTGCTGTGCTGGGCTGGGCTGTGCTGGGCTGGGCTGTGCTGGGCTGGGCTGTGCTGTGCTGGGCTGGGCTGTGCTGTGCTGGGCTGTGCTGTGCTGTGCTGGGCTGGGCTGTGCTGGGCTGGGCTGTGCTGGGCTGGGCTGTGCTGTGCTGGGCTGGGCTGTGCTGTGCTGGGCTGGGCTGTGCTGGGCTGGGCTGTGCT
The DNA here is from genome assembly GCF_035770615.1 of Melospiza melodia melodia. NCBI lineage: Eukaryota > Metazoa > Chordata > Aves > Passeriformes > Passerellidae > Melospiza > Melospiza melodia. The sequence goes on from NC_086206.1 coordinate 22,632,352, forward strand.
GGGCTGGGCTGTGCTGGGCTGTGCTGTGCTGGGCTGTGCTGGGCTGGGCTGTGCTGGGCTGTGCTGTGCTGGGCTGTGCTGGGCTGTGCTGGGCTGGGCTGTGCTGGGCTGGGCTGTGCTGGGCTGGGCTGGGCTGTGCTGGGCTGGGCTGGGCTGTGCTGGGCTGGGCTGGGCTGTGCTGGGCTGGGCTGGGCTGGGCTGGGCTGGGCTGGGCTGGGCTGGGCTGGGCTCAGCCGTGCCGCAGGGGAAGGGCTCTGCCAGCCCAGGGGCAGGAGCAGCTCTGCTCTGGGAGGGATCGGGCCTACCGAGGGCTCCCGGGCCGCGCTGCAATGGAAGGGCTCTGCCAGCCCAGGAGCAGGAGCCGCTCTGCTCTGGGAGGGATCGGGCCTACCGAGGGCTCCCGGGCCGTGCTGGGTCCAGCCCGGGGCTGTGCCTCCCACCCGGGCAGGGCTGGTGTGCCTTCCTGGCGTGCCTCTGGGGGTCACAGCAGCCGCTGCCCACACCGCGGTGCCTGCTCGGGGACACGGCGGCAGCGAGCCACGCTCCTCCTGGCGCAGGGCCTGCTCTGGTGTCGCGGGTTTGTGCTGCTGGCGCTCACTGTGCCACCGCAGGGCTCTCCCGCAGCAGTCCCTGCTGACTTGTTGGATGACTCTCTCCAGGAGAGACAGTTTTTATGCGTTGTTCTGGCATCCTGCCACCTCTCCCTGGTTGGGGTATATTTTATAACACTGCCAAGACAGAGGGTCCGGGAGGACGGGACAGGAACGCTTCCCTCAGTTCACTAACTGGAGCAAATCACTTACGAGGAAGCAATTTCAGTTTCATGGCCTGGCTCGATTCCAAACTAGGATGGGTCTTTCAGTCTATTAGTCACAATAAACTAAACCCAGAGTTGGCCTCTAAAAGATCCCTGACAGCCCTGGAGGACACCAGGTTCGACACCAGGCCTGTGGAACAGGGCACCCCGTGTGCCTTCCTGCAGACAGAAAAGGATCTTCCCCAATGGAGCATCAGCTACACCTACCAGCAGCCAACTGAGATCAGTAACAAAATCCCCATTTCATATATCCATGAGCGGCAAATCAAAGCCAAATTACATAAAAGCACAAATTGGTGTGGATTGCTGCTGCTACTAATTTCAAATTTTTGACCTGTATGCATTTCAACTGAAGGAATACTAAGAGAGAAACATTTTAAATGTGTTTTAAAATAGGAAAATTTCTGGTTTGAAAATTATTACAAAGTTATGAATTTCCGAGAAAGAGTTGTAGTGAAAATTTGGAGGAAATATGGTTGTAATGTGCCTAGCAGTGACGTTCACCAGGGTCTGACCCCCACAAAACTCTCGCTTTCTTTATTGTTTCCCTGGATTTCACAAATTTAAATGGTATCTTGTTTTGGAAAAAGAATCTGGACCTTGACTTCCATTCCCAACACCATCCCACAGTTACCCCATTCATGCCATCTGGTATTTGATCAATATACGTGGCTGCAGGAGTATTTTACATTTAAGCTCTGTTACATTTTTCATGTGATGGTCCATTGCACCTGGGGCTTGGCCTTATGCTGAGCTAGACAAAAACAAATTAGAAGTTTCTTCTGTAGAATGCACTGCCTTGTTATTTCTGTAGCATCTCATATGCCTGAGGCGAGCAGGATTAGTGGAGGATTACTGTGCATGCGCGCATAGCTTAGAAAGCTGCTTTGATTACAAAGCCCAAAAAAAGGATATTAAATTTTTATTACAAAAATATTTGGTTTACTTCATTCCTCTTCTAACAGCAGCCAAAATTCCAAGCATTCTCTCGCTCTGTGGTCACACTCCAGTTGCAAGCAGGGGGAGGAAGTGAATTTCTGGTGTTGTTTTCCTCCCAGAGATGACATCCTGGAACTTTGCCTCACGCTGTTTCCCAGGTCAGCTGCTGAGAGCAGGGCCTGGGCAGCTGAGCTCCAGAGTAGGGCCTGGGCAAGCTGAGCTCAGCCATCCTGCCAGCCAGGCACGAAGAGCAGGGCCTGGGCAATCCGAGCTCAGCCATCCTGCCAAACAGGCAGCGTAACTCCCTTGTTGTTATTTACATCTCCAGGGTTTCACTGAGCTCCATTCCCTTCCTGCTTTTCCACCAAGCATTGGAACAGCCAGGCAGTTCCTTGCTCCTATGATTTACTATTTGTCTGTGCATTTTTTTCTTTTGTTGCCTATAGCAACTTGGTTTCTATATGGTCTCAAGAACAAATGTCTGAGCCATGTAAAGCTTGGCTTATACACCACTGTGCTAATGGCAGCTTTTTTAACCACACATCCGTTTCCCAAACTGGCTGCTTCCCTCACGGGGGACAGCAAACCAGCTCGAGCATCTCCTGGGTTTGGAGACTTCCCCTATCCCGAATCAGATCTGTGTGTGCCTCACAGGCAGAAGCAACTCCTTCGTCGACTTATAACACATAAATCAGGGCCTAGTCCCGGAGGCCGGCGGGGGCAGCGCCGCCGGAGCGCAGCGGGACAGCCGCGGGGCCTGCGGGGTTTGCGGGACCTCCGGGGCCCCCGGGCCCGCCTGTCCCCATGGCAACGCCCCGGCCCGGCGCCGCCGAGCGCCCCACCCCTTCTCCGCTGTCCAATCGCCGCCATTGGGGGCGGGAACCCAGGCTTCTATTGGGCAGTTTTTACGTTAATCAACGCCTGCGGAACCCGCGGGATCGTGAGGCCTTCCGCGTGCGCAGGGGGCACCGCCCCCGCCCTTGCCGAGCGTTGATTGGTCGCCGTGGGGGCGGGGCTTACCCTCACCCGCCTCGGGGTTGGACGAGAGCCCCGTCAGTCGGGGGCGGGGCTGGGGGCGGGGCTGGCGGGCCGTTCGAACGGCGCTGCCGCTGCTGGCGGCGCTCGGACGGGGCTGCGGGCGCTGTGCCCCCGCTGTGCCCCCGGGCTGCCCAACACAGCCCGGCCCGGCCCGGCCCGGCCTCCCTCCTCTCCAGAGTGCCCGGGGGGCAGGCAAGCCTCCCTTCCCGGCGGGACAGGCCGCGCTGCTGCCGCCGGCACCTCCTCCGCCGCCGCTCCGCGACAGACAATGGACGAGCAGGGTCCTGGGGAAACGTGGCCCCGCCACGCTACGGAGCAGGTTAGTGCCTGGGAGGGTCCTGCCGGCCGGGCAGGGCCCCGAGCGCTCTGAAGGGACACGGGGCGGGCTGAGGGACAGAGCCCCTGCGGACGGGCACGGCGGTCACTCCTTTGACCCCTGCGTGCCAAACTTTCCGCTGGCAGGCTCCCAGAGGTGGCTGCAGAGTCATCAGGGAACATCGTCGGGTCTGATTCCCCGCTGAAAAGCGTGCTCAAATGCATCTCTGTCGTTTCTGACAAACTACACCAAACCTGTTGTTCAGAGCGTTCAGGGATGGAGATTTACAGTGAAACACTGAGCGGCAGGAGCTGAAGTGCTCAGTGAGCCGGGTTCCTGCTTGTGTTGGTCCTGTTTGACCTCCTTAATTTAAAACCTTAGTTGATCTCCGCATCACTGGTGAGATAAAGAAACAGAAAGTTGCTTTTATTGAATCAAGATGTATGGAGGGGGAAAAGAGAGGAACAGCTCTTCTATGCTGCCACAGTGTTTATTGCACAGAATGTAGTCTAGGTGAACAAGAAATTAGTTGCTGTTGCAAAATGCAGGGGGCTTAGTTGATATACTTTGGGTAACCTAAAAAATCACCTGTTTGTTTAAAAAATCCCAAATGTATGCTTGAATGTTTATTTGCTCTCTTGACTGCAATAACCAAGAAGGAACAACTCTGAGCTCTCCTGGTATGTGATAGTGAGCAATTATTCCCCGATAACTATGAAGTTCTGCCTCTGACCAGGTTTTGGTCTGGGTTATTAGTTGGATCATGCGACACAGTCCTGGTTTTTGGAGGGTGACCTCTCTGTGTCTGACCATAGGTTTAACAATGAATGCTGGGGAGATGTAAGCACCATTGGCTTTGTGGTGTTGTGACTGAGACCCTGACATCTTCTGGAGCATAAATTGTCCTGTTTGAGTTGAATTTGTGTATACTTATAATAATTGTCTTAAAGAAAAAAATTAACTTTGATTTTTAAATTTTAGATGAGACTGAGAAAACTCATAACTGGAAGTCAGAGGCACGGAGCTGCTTCTGAGCATGTAAGAGACGAGCAGCCCTTCAAACTTTTCTTATCTGAAGTTAATTTCACTCCAGATTTTGATTTTAGAACCTCAGGGTTTTTTTCTGTCTGCTTTTTCTAGTCAGTTTTCCTGTCTTTGATTTATAGTTTTACCTTGTGTTTTATTGGGAGTTGTTTTTTTCATTTTTTGTACTGAGGGCTTCACACTTCCAGAAGCAGGTGAGATCTTGCTACTATCCAGAAGTATTTTGAAGAGTGAAATACAGCTCTTTTGCTGCTGCCGTTGCTTAGTTAACAGTGATGATTAAATATTCTCTTGCCCTTGACAGGAAAAGCCTTGAATGTGGGTTGATGGAAATCATTCCCTTTCCTGTTGATATTTGTACCTAAAATCAGGCTGTAAAGTGCTGAATGCATACAGAAAGCCCATGCTGGTCTTCCATTCAAGCAGAGCAAATGCAATCACCAGTGCTCTCGCCCTTTGAAGGGCTGGAGCACTTAAGAGGAACTAGATGATTTGTAGATGGATCCTGCCCCAGACTCCAGTGTTAGGAAAGGGCAGGTGGCACTTCATCCCATTTCTGAAAATGAAACCCATTTTGTTCAATATAACCCCCTCCAGTTCCTTCGTCAGCACTGTCGTAGTCTAAGTATGATCACTGGTGAAGAAAAAAAAGAACCAGAATATTTGTTGTGTTTATGAGAGGCATTTTTTGAGAAAACATGTGGGGAAAAAGCTCTGGTGAAAGTGGTGAGAAGTTTGACTTAATTTTTTGAGGTCACTTGACTTGTGGGTATTTGGGTGCAGCAGAGAATGGAAGAAACTCTGCCTTAGGAAAGGCATAAAACCCAGTGGCTATCTTTTGGCCAGTGGTGCTGATTTTCCAGTAAGCCCTGTGCTGCACGGAGGTGTAGAACCCTAATGGTTTGTTGTATGCCATTAAAAGGTATTGTACACTCATAAAAGAATGACATTTTGATCAATGCTGTTAAAAGAATTACTGTCTTGACACAGAAAAGCTTTCCTGCTGCAAGTTTAAAAATATGCCTTTAAAAGCTTTTTATTGAATACCTTTGCATCCCTCAGAAATGTGCTATTTTGGCACAGGGCTGCTCTGAAGTGACTCCACATTGTGACCTGAATGCAAGACCTCGTGTTTACCACCAGCGGGGTGCGAGGTGAGGCAGGTGTGTTCACTTACCTACTGTCATGGGGACAAAGGAAAGGCACCTGGAGCTGCTTGTATGCAGCTAAAAATACAACCCCTCCTTTTTAGAGTCCCAAATCACTTGAAAGCTATTTGTTTGTTTTGACATTGATTCCTCTCTGTCCCTCCAGCTTTCTTTTGCATGTGCCTTTGGAGTTTGAAGCTGTGCATTGATATTGGAAGGTGGCAGGTAGGGGAGCCACAAATCTCTGCCCTGCAGCTGGGCCCTGGCTCGTGGGCAGGGGGGCTCTGCTGGGAGAAGCTGGGCTTGGAGGTGTCTGAGGTGGTCCTGTGGTGTAACACTTGTTGTGGCAGAAACCTCCCCTTAGTGTGCTTCAAAGATGTTGTGCCAGAGCTCTTGATTGATCCCAGCTGCTGGAGGAGTGTTGTACCTGGCTTGATGGTGGCCAGAATCACAGCTGCACTGTTCAGCATGGGTGACAGGTGCTGCCAGGTGGGGACTGGGGACCCCCAGGCAGGGAGCTGGGAGCTAGGGCTGGAATTCCTCAGCTCTGACACGCTCCTGTGTGCTCCTGCACTTCCTATTATGCTTCTTGAGCTTTTGTGTTTCAGGCTTTCAGTTGTTCAGCTGCATGTGATGTTCCAAATTCAATTTTACATGAAGGTGGAGGGATAAATTGAAAGAGCCAAGAATGGTGACGTGAGTTTTGATGTAAAGACATCCAGGATAAATTGTCCTCTAGGCTTTTTCTTCCTCCTTTCTATATACTCGTGACCAGAGCAAAGCAGCAGATGCTCTGGGTGCAGCTGGCATGGCCATGCCCTGCCATGGGACTGTCACCTGCTGGGGCATGGCAGAATGCTTGCCAAGAGGGTTTGTGACAGGGGAGTGAGGTCACAGCATTACCTGGCACTTCCGTACCTCAGCTGAAAAAAGCTGTGACCTGCAGCAGTGGGATTTAATTGCTGAAGGAAGCAAGATATTTCATTTCACTGTGTGTGAGTAGCTCCCTTTAAGGCCATAAATATTAATGCTCTGCATATTCTGCAGAGACAAGGTATGAAAGGGAGAAGCAGGAGAGCTTGAATGCTTGTATTTGGCTCAGAGAACTGTGAGTAGGATTGGCATCTGTCTCTCTTGCTTCCTGTCTCTCAGATACCTGAGTTTTGTCCGTTTTGACCTTCAAGGAAGGCATGAGATGCCCAAATACTTCCTTACTTCTGTTTCAATCAAACTTTTGGCATCTTTCTAGGGGAGTGGTTGGTTTGGGGTTTTTTTAATTGTGAGTTTCTGTCACCAGCTGCTATCAACTGTTATCTGAAGCCTCACTTGTGTAGTTTTGGCTTTGGAGGAAATATGAAAGCAAAATTATCTCCATGGTCCTATTTACCTACAGCATCTCCCTTGAAGCTCCCTACAAATGTTTTTCTACAGTGACCTTTCAGAGTACCTGCTTTCAAGAGAGGCTGCCAGCCTGGAAGTGGGGCTTAGGCATGTTTTCTTACATTTAGCTATATTAAAAATGGGGATCTTTGTTCCAGTCTTCTTTGTCTGGCAAACGAAATTGCTTTCTACCACTGATCCTTGTTTTCATTGCTCTAATCTGTAAATTTGTTCAGTAATCATCTTGTGCCCTTTTTTTTTCAGAGCATAGACAAAACTGCTGCATAACATAGGGTCAAGCTCTTGAGGGTGGGATAAAAGAAACTGTTCTCTTTTGTGTTGATATTTAATTGCTATAAGCTGGAAACATTTATTTAGTATTTGGCTTTATCTGCAATTACATTCTGAGGCCTATCAGTCTCTAGCCCACTTGATGTGTCATGTTGATTTTGATTTTCTTAATCAAATGTCATTTTGCATCAAGTCAACTGTCACACAAAACCTGCTATATCTGTGCTATTAATTAGCAATAAGCATTTAATTAAAAACCACACTAGTGTAAGGATATATTTTCGGAAAATTCATGTCACTAATGCTATATTACCCTCTCTTTTTTTTTTTTTTTTTCTAGCCAGAGTCTTGTATTGGCCATTCTGTTGCTTTGCCATCAGTGTCACACAGACAAGACTGTAGCTACTCATGTCACCAAATCTGAAAAAAACCCCAACAAACCAACACAACACTGCCCCAACAAAACCACCCCCCGGTTATTGTTTCTCTCTGTCCTCTCAAATAGCCTGTTTTCCAAAGAATACTCAAAATTAGCATTAATGGTTCAAACAGCTTCTCAGACAAGCTCTTTCTTCTAATCACCATGGAAATTGAAACCTAGATCTTAACTCTTCCCCATTTGACTTACATCTTGAGTGAGTGGCCTGAAGTAACTGTCCTAGCAGAGTCTTCTGTCTTCCTGTGGCACTTGCAGGAATCCTTTCTGGAGGTTCTGGAGGTCCCCTGCCCAAGCAGCCACAACAGCAGCACTAGAGGTGATGTGACTTGTCGCTGGTTTGGGCAGCTGGGCTCACATGGATGTCAGACAGAAGCTGATGGACTAAATCTCTTCCTGTAATTATTTCAGGTGAATTACATGGCTTTGGTTTGGAATCAATTAAAATTTGATGTTAATCTTTGCAGCCGTGAAGTAGAGAAATTCAACAGTCTCTTAGAACTAACCCAAATCATAGCACTTGATTCTGGTGGTGCAGTATGGTCACCAAGCCATCCAGCACAGGTGCCAGGTGTGTGATTGATCAGAGCTCCTGCATGCTGGATGGACTGAGCTGCTCTAAGGACCTGTGGCTGCAGATCTTTGGGCAGCAGAGACAGGGAGTCCATTTTTTGTATAATGACCTTCAAAATCAAACCTCTGTGCTGTCTCAGTTTTTGACTGACGTCCTGTGGGCATGTGGACAAATCAGGTCAGTTTGCTCACTTGATGTGCATAGACAAATATGAGGATTATGAAATGAGAGCAATAACAGAAGGGGGTGTGTATTACAGTGAGAGGAATAAAGGGTAGCTTAGAGGAAAGTGGTGCCCTTTTGTGGAAATATTTATGAAAAAATTGATAACTGGAAAATAAGATGGGTGATACCTGTGGATTGTCTTGGGAATAAACAGATCAATAAAATCAGTAAGATGAGATGGGGAAGGTGTGTTTTGTTACTTACTGGCGTCATGAGAAACACTTTTGTACTTGTGCAAAGGGCATATTCTGAATTCTGGAAGGTATGTTGTACTGCAGTTTTGGGGAGTAAATGAGCTGGTAGCTCAAAGTGAGGTTTGTTTAAGTCTGGAACTTGGGTTGTGGTTTATTTTCTTGTTCTGGCCTCGCTGGAGGAGCAGCGTGCGCGGAGCTGGGGGAGTAACTCACGTACTGAAAAGAGCTGTGGCTCGTTCTGCTCTCCTCGTGTTTTAGCAGGGCCGTTTGCAGGATATTTTCTTTGTTTTCTTTGTAGCTCTAGTGTTTGGGCTACAGGGATTTAAAATATTTCTGAGAAAAAATAGCTTCAGATTCAGCTCTGAGTCTGATATTTGTTTTATTAGTGGAAATCTTTGTCTCATGTGTTTTCCCAGTTCTAGATAACCTTTTCTTGTCATCTAAGAAATTAATTTCTTTGTTGGACTCATTGCAAGTAAACTTGATAGCAGGATTGCTGTTATTGAGGCAGCTTACACAGTGATTTGCTAAGTACAGCCTCTTCATATAATGTGAAGCAGAAGTCGATTTATTGACCACCACTGGGATTTCAGGAACTGTTGAACTACCTGGGTTTTATCCTTCTCTCATAAAATTTGCTATTAAATGTCTTTTTTTCTGTTACCCTCTTGAAAAGGGTTCTCTTTGAAATGCAGTGGTACAAGAGCAGCAATCCCACTCTTTTCTATGCTGTAGAGTTTGGTTTTTTAATGAAGCGTCTACAGGGTCATGTAAAGTGTCCTGACATCAGATTCTTGAAGGTTTTTGTAAAATACTCTGCTATGCCAGGAGGACACTGGTGCTTCTCAGCTGTGACAACTGGCTCTGTGGCTGTAGTGCCAGCCCTTGGCATAGAGCACATCCCAGGGAGAGCAGAACACTGCAGAAAGACCCGCTCTGCTCTTAGCACTGTGCTTGCTGCAGTACATGTCCTCTGTCAGATATCATCTGCTGCTTCTCTGGAAGGCTAAGGAACTAATAAATATGTAATTTGATTCATTTGGGCTATTTGCTGTATATTCATAGTAGTTTTTTATTACTTTCTGCAAGCTCTTCTCCAAGGTATACGTTAGGAAGGAAAACTGTTGTCTCTGGTAATCTGCAAAAACAGCTTTAAAAATAGAATCCAACTGTACCGAGTGGATATTGATTCTTGGGGATGTGGAGAGAATGCTTTCTGTGAACTCTTCCTCATTGCTCCAGAGTCCATACCAGTGTCTGGAGGCTTTGGGGGTGATGTTTTTTGATTAACAGACAGAGAAATCATCTCTAGCTAGTCTGGATTTCTGCCAACTCTTCCCAGGCACTGCTGCAGACGGGATGTCAGAGCTGGGGTACTTGGGGCTGCAGGACTTGGACATTGACAGGCTGTGGTACGTGCTGGGAAAGGTCTCAGATCCTGGTGTGTTTCTGCTCCGTGGGATGGTGCCATGCTGTGTTCTGTGTGACCAGAGCACGGCACTGCTCGGGACTGTCAGAGTCCCACAGACTGCCACGGGCACTAAAGGGGAGCAGGGAAATGGGGGCACAAGAGAGCAGCTTAGAGCCTCAGATCATTGCAGTCAGCTCAAGGGGTGACACATTTGAGCCCTGATGCTGTGCACATAGCTGCAACATCTGCCAGCCCAATGCGTGGGGGAGGCGAGCCCACCCAGTTATATACTGTGGTTAAGGGTTTATTTGTGTTTTTACTTGTGCAGAAGTTAAATGAAAGGAGCAAAACTAGTATCTTCCAAATTCCCTTTTTGCTTAAATCTTGTTTTTACTATGGAGCAGCATCTTAGTAGTTCTGATTACCCTGACCACTGGACAGTGAGAGATCCTTTTTATCTGACTGGTCCCAAAATGGTTTTATTTTGCTGTCACCTGCAGATTAACAAGCTTCAAGGGGAAATAGCTTCTGCCAGGTGTATGGTTATCATGCATGTGCCAGCTTGGTTTTATTGCCAAGACCGAGTGTCCATTTATAATCCAGAGGAAGCCCTGATCTCTGGAGGTGGAAGCAGGAGTATAAATCACCTCCAGGCTCTCAAAGGCCCCCATAAACAGGTATTTTTTGCTTCCTGTTCATCAGGTGCTACAGGTGCCTGTGTTGGTGCTTGGTACGTGTACAAATGGGAGAGGTGGTGCTGTCTGATACATCTGTGGCACTCATGGCTGCATCTTCCAAGGCTTGGGACCTGCAACTGGTAACACTGCTATTGTACTTTGTCTTCTATATTTTATTTAATTTTTTGCATATCTACTTTCCATTTTGTTCCAATTTACACAACTCGCTTTATTCCCTTTGCCTTGTCTCCTGCCTTAGGGACATCAGCTAGCCTGAACTAACCTTTTACATTGGAACTGAAGTTGTGAGAGAGCAAGATCAAACACAGAAATTTTCTTCTCCATCCAGCGAGTGACAAGGCTGTGGACAGACATATTTAAAGAGAATCAAGAGGCACATTGCTAAGAGACTTCTAGGTACTTGGAGAGGAACATAGATGTGAAATGCTAACAGAATTAACTCCTTAGAAATTACAAGTCTCACTTCTACTGCAGAAAATCTTTATCTTACTCCCTTGATCTTTCTCTTTGGTTTTTACATGTCCATTATTAAACAAGTGATGAGGCACCCCTGCTCTGGTTCAGTGATGTAATGAAACCCCAGAGACTGGCTCGGTGTTTGGGGCTGACCTAGTGAGGAGGAAGACTGCAAGGTCACATTGTCAGTTTGGAGGAAGAATTCTCCCCTAGCTGATGGCTCCTGGCAGGTATCACATGCAGAACAAGTCTGCATTCATTTTTATACCACTTCTAGGACTGAGAAATGAGTTATTTTCCTGATTTGGCAGCAGAAGTGCCCAAGGGCTGCTGGGGGCTCTCACCTGTGAGAAGCCCTCCTTGTGAGGGGTCCCAGTGCTGCTGTCAGGGGCTCTTTGGCAGCTGTCAGCAGGCACAGGCTCAGCACACGCAGGTGTTTTTCAGCCCCAGCATCAAAGCTGCAGGGCCAGCGTGGCTGTGAGTGGCCTCTGCTGCACATTTGTGTTAGGGCTGTTTGTGCCACGCTGTTACTTGTGATCTATGTTAATCTCAGGTATCTCGTCTCACCTTTTGCATCTCCTATCTGAGAAAATATGTTTGTTTTTTGTCCTCCCTCTCCTTCCTTTTCAGTCATATTTTGCCTGACCAGCAGTTGCCCAGAGAGGAACCTGAGCCCGAAACTGGTGAGCAAGCAAGTATCTGCTGTACATCCGTGGTTCAGGCACCACCATGCAGCTTCTCCTCTCTGTCTTTAATTAAACTTGGGTTTTCTGTTGTTGTAGCTGGAAGCAGCGTGCTGACACAACTCATTCTTGTATCAGATTAAAATGTCAATGTTTTAATGTTCTCATCTGTGGGAAAAAGAAAGTAGTTGGGTGTTTTATTTATAACTTAAAAAGATGCTGTGGGAAAGGTTTACTTGTGCAAGATGGAAAATGACAACTAAAGGTACAGAGTTTCATTTAATATTAAGAGTCTTTAAAAGACTGAAAATAGTGAAAGGATTAAATTTCTTAAGGAAATAGGCTATACTGGGGCACGGCAGTTTTAAACAATTATAAATTTACTGTATTTTTAATTATTCACCCTGGTTTTTCTTGCATTCGTGGCATGGTGTGCACACATCCTGATGAGGTCATCTACCAAACCAGTGCTCTGTGTGAGAAGGAAAAGAATTAAGGTATCTGAAAAAGAGTGGTCAGAAGTCAGTGTTGTCCTCCATGCCAAGCGACTTCCTTCTGGGAGAAGGGAACAGGATTTTCTAGGGAGAAATGTAATGTTATTTTTGTGACGGATTCCATTCGTGGTTTGCTCCCTGGGCAGTTGAGGAGTGGCAGTGGCACTGGCTGGGAGCTGCTGGTCGCGAGTGCCCTGTGCAGGCACCTGGGCTAGCAGGGCGGCCAGGTGAGTCCAGGAGGCTGCGGGGCAGGGTCCAGCCAACAGCTGGGATCGTCTGCTTGGGGCTAATGCAGCTCTTCTTCAGAAAGTGTCTCCCACACCTTATTCAGAGGTTTGCCTGATTTAGGCTGTCCTCTGGGTTACTGTCTGTGGGATCTGTTTCTGGGCAGCCGTGTCTCCCCTGCGTGTACATTGCATGTGCTCACCAATGCCCTTTTGGGTTATGCTTTTCCTGGACTGGGGGAAGAAATAACCCATTGTAAAGAAGGGAAAAGGAAAGAGCTCCCACTGGACACCGATGCTGCAAGAAGAGTGCTGAGTGTCTTTTCATTTCACTTTCTTGCTCTCTCACACTTACTTATGTCACCCCATCTCGTACAGCCCGGCTGTTGGGGGATCAATTTGTTGGCAGGGCTTATTCAAACATCAGCAGAGTGCCTGTTCTTAGTGTTCTGCTTGGAGCTGGGTGCTGGAGCCAACACAAACAGCTCTGGTGTGGGAACCAACACTGGGTGTTTGAGTCAGGCTGTTCTTGGTGGTCTGTCCTTCCTGCAGTAAAAATGTCAGCACTTTCTTTTCCCATAGTGTTCATTTATGTTCCTGTTGTTTAGTGTTTATACAATCACTGTGCCTGTGGACAGTTCAAATAAAAATTTTGAATAAATCCTGTGGTTTTCTTCACTTTCAGCTCTTGTTTTCTGTAGGTTTTGGGGGTTTTCCACTCTATGGCTTCATTTTTATTTTTTTTTTGTCATCTTTCCCATTGTGCAGAGTGCAGATGGTTCTGCACTCAGCTTTTTCCTCCCTTCAAGGACATCAGACACCACTGAAGCTTTGGTGGTGTGCTTTGTAACACCCTTCCAAGTACTCAGGAACCACCAGCGTTCCTTACTGGCTGTGCAATTGTTGCTCCAGTGAAAGTCCAGGGTGCAGGATGCTTGTGGGAGCTGGATGGTTTGAAGATTTCTGTAATTCTTCCTGTTACCCTTAGGGCATGCTGAAAAATTACCACTTTGTAGAGTCTTTGGGAGATGATGCAGTCCCAGATCAGACACTTCTCTATTAAATAAAAAGTATGATAAGCCTAAAAGCATTGAATTCACTATTTTGAATCTCTAAAGGCCAATCCCAGTGTGTATCTATTTGGACTAATTTACTGAACTATTTAGTTTCTCCTCCTGCATAACAACCATTCCATCCCCAGCCATTACCAAGTCAGCTCTGCCTCTGTGGCTGCCAGGAATAACTTTACTTTGCATGGATAATTAACTGGATTGAGTAACAGCAAAAAAACATTATTTCCACACAGTGGTAATAATAAATCTGTTACTACTTTTGGCTCTCCATGTTATTGCCATATTTGGGTATGTCTTAATGAGGAAGTGGCTTCCTTTGGCTGGGTTCAAATACCAGCACAGAGCCTGCCTCCAGCACTGGGCTGGGCTGCTGAGAGGAGGGCAGAGGGGGCGTTCAACCAGGCAGCATTCCTGCCACAAATAACTCTCTCTTTTTTTTTTCCCTTTTTTTTTTTTTTTTTTTTTTTTGGTTTTGTTTTGTTTTGTTTGGGGTTTTTTTGGTTTTTTTTTCAAACCAAAATCAACCTTTCCTGTGAGGACATTTGGAGCATCCCACTCTGTTTTTCAAAATGCATAAAATATGAGGATGGGACCTACTGAGCTCCCCACAGGAATTCTCTTGAGGGACAGATATAAAGTTACAAGAACTTTCACATCTCATAACAGCTTATCTGATACTCTCACAACCTTTTCTAGAATCTAATCCATATCTGCTGTTCCTTCTCCATCATCCTCTCCCCATGTCAACCTCCTGCCTCTAACCACTGCCCTGTGCAGGCAGCTCCTGCAAAAAACAAAATGCAAAAATTAATATAGTTATTATCAATAACTAAGTGGAGTTTGTTAAAGAGGGGAGGAATATATAACCTTAGAGTTAAAGCTGCAGAAGTTTGATGGTTGTAAAACCAATCACTGAATTTAGAAAAGACAAAAAGAAACAGCTCAAGAAAAGCATTTAAGCAGTTCTTGGTGAAAAGTACTCTCTGCCAAAAATAACTTCACTTTATTAAATTGCTCATGTGGTGGGAGGGAAAAAAAAAGTCAAAAAAATAAGAACTTAGAGGAATTTTTTTCCTGTGTTTTCAGCATTGATCTGGCTATATGACTTCAAAACCTATAAAACTGCAAAAATGCTGAACCTAAACAAAACCCAGCAGTAGAGAGTCCTTTTCCTTTCTGAGCCTATCTATCCGTTTACTTGATTTCCAGGTGGACCCAGCGTGGTGTCACTGATGTTCAGTATCCTAAATATGGGAACCGGTGTGCCAGATTTCAATGTTTACCTGCCCATCTTTGGAGTGCAGATCTGGGGGTCCTTAGGAGTAGGCAGAGCCACTCCACGCCCGGGGATGTGGTGGAGTCTCATCACTGGGAGGTTTCAAGATGCTTCTGCACAGTCAGAGCAGTAGCCAGCGCGTTCAGAGGCTGGTAGGAAAGCTCGGGAAGCAGGCTCGTGGGAAGTGGGAGAGGTAAAGGACAGCGTTTTCTCATGGCTGGAATCTGTTTGTTCTCTCTTCTCCATGGCAGAGGAAGTCAGGGCTCTGGGCTCTTGAAACCAAAGGAGTGATGCTTTTGGCCAGGGCTGCTGGCACTCAGGCTCCCACTGCCACTGCACTACTGATGGCTTCTGAGGCAGTTTTCCTTATTAAATGAGTTGACTATTTTCAAATGCTGTTCCAGCTGTAGTCTTGAGTTAATGAATTTGGGAGCATGGATACTGCATGTTAAGGTGTGTGAGCTTATGTTCCTTATTGCTTGGTGCAGCTGAGGATGCATCATGCCATTAAAAATACTTGTTTAGATGACTTTTCTATATTAATTCTGCAATAGACCTGGTGTAAATGTAAGTGGCCATGTGGCTTCCTCGTCCTGTCTGCTTTGCCAAAGTATAAGCATGAATGGAGCACTGATCTGTTCTCTGGTACCAAATTTAGGATAAAGTAGAACTGGGAGATCAATCATTTGGTTTCGCCTTCATTGAATCAAGATGTACCTCTGAGTTAGCTGGCCCTAAAACTGCCCTGAGTGGCAGTGAGTCCATGCTAATGCTGCTGCTCTGCAGACTGGGCTCCGGACAACTTTAGGGCTGGTGTTCCTTCTCTAAATCTTTTTCTTAATTGATTTTCACTGTAGAGGAATTCCAGCTGAGCACATGCTGTCATGTCACTGGCAGAGAATTAGTGGGGGCCTGACTGCTGCCCTACAAATATATGATATGCTCAAGCCCAGCAGTGAGATGCCTGTGAGACACCTCTGTGGTCAGCACCCTCCAGACCTCTGCTCTTCAAAAATCAGCTAACTCAAAACAAATCACTTGACTGATTTGTATAGACACTTCTGAAACAAAGACCAGCTTTTTGGAACAATGGTTGGTTAGGCTGCTTGGAAAATACTGGGCATCTTCAATATCCCTGGGATATAGTGCACCTTGTTCTCAGCAGGGAGAGTCACAAACTGAAGTTGTTTGCAGAAATACCGGTTTTCTTTGAGTCTAGGAGACAGGTGTGCACATGGGAGAGAAGCCATGGTGCTGTGCGCAGGTGTGGACTTCAGCTCAGCTCAGCTGGCATTGGCGTGCCAGGTGTCAGGAAGCAGAGAGAGCCAGGCAGCTCGGGCTGTGGGGACCTGCCCTGACTTCAGAAACACCCCAGGTACCTCAGGACACCATCCACGTGTTGGTGCCACTGAATCCCAGCACTGGAACCTTCCAGCGCTCAGCAGAGGAGGAGGAACAGTAATCCAATACTGGCAATATCAAAGGCCAACAATTCCCATACCTTTTTTATCCTGATGAGGTGCAGGCTGTGGAGCCCAGCGATGCTGGCTGTGTGTCTGTCTGTCCAGAGCTGCGTGACCTCCTGCTGGCATCAGTGTGGCACCGTGACCTCCTGCTGGCATCGGTGTGGCACCGTGACCGCCTGCTGGCATCGGTGTGGCACCGTGACCGCCTGCTGGCATCGGTGTGGCACCGTGACCGCCTGCTGCCATCGGTGTGGCACCGTGACCGCCTGCTGGCATCGGTGTGGTACCGTGACCGCCTGCTGGCATCGGTGTGGCACCGTGACCGCCTGCTGGCATCGGTGTGGCACCGTGACCGCCTGCTGGCATCGGTGTGGCACCGTGACCGCCTGCTGGCAGCCCTGTGGCACCGTGACCTCCTGCTGGCATCGGTGTGGCACTGTGACCGCCTGCTGGCATCGGTGTGGCACCGTGACCGCCTGCTGGCAGCCCTGTGGCACCGTGACCTCCTGCTGGCATCAGTGTGGCACCGTGACCGCCTGCTGGCATCAGTGTGGCACCGTGACCTCCTGCTGGCATCAGTGTGGCACCGTGACCGCCTGCTGGCATCGGTGTGGTACCGTGACCGCCTGCTGGCATCGGTGTGGCACCGTGACCGCCTGCTGGCATCAGTGTGGCACCGTGACCGCCTGCTGGCATCGGTGTGGCACCGTGACCGCCTGCTGGCAGCCCTGTGGCACCGTGACCTCCTGCTGGCATCGGTGTGGCACTGTGACCGCCTGCTGGCATCGGTGTGGCACCGTGACCGCCTGCTGGCAGCCCTGTGGCACCGTGACCGCCTGCTGGCAGCCCTGTGGCACCGTGACCGCCTGCTGGCATCGGTGTGGCACCGTGACCGCCTGCTGGCAGCCCTGTGGCACCGTGACCGCCTGCTGGCAGCCCTGTGGCACCGTGACCGCCTGCTGGCATCGGTGTGGCACCGTGACCGCCTGCTGGCAGCCCTGTGGCACCGTGACCGCCTGCTCTCACTGGCACAGCGGTGGGCGCGGTCCCTCACCCTGACCCTGGCCAGCTCCCCGCTGTTCCCTGGTGTCCTCTTGCCGAGCTTTAGTACGCAGGTGTGGCACAAATTTGTCTGTGTGGGTTTTGGGCTGTTCTCCCTGGCTGTAACAGAGCTCAGGAAAGAAGGTGAAGTGTTGATCACAGTTCTCTCCTTGGCTGCAATCCTCTCAAATGGCTGCAGTGGTGCATCGTTGCTGACTTTAATTATGTAGTTTGAATGAAAATGAGAAGGAAGCCGTTTGCCTTGGGCCCACGCATACCTGGCATGCTTCATCACAGCCTGACAAATATCCCTTAACCCAGGCACTACCTTGTATTTTATTGCTTATTTTTTAAAATCCAGCCCAGGGAATTGTGGTGTTTTTAAGGGGAGGGGTGTGACCTGCAAATATTTGATTGATTCTGTTCCTGTCCCACAGTTCCATGTAAAATTTATTTACTGGTTTTCCTTTTAAACCATTAGCTGACCTTCCATACGGATCCCAGCTGTGCATTAGCATTGCTTGGGGATGTGTTTGTATCTTTTGTCTAAAAATACCCAGCCGGTAGGATCCATGATCCATGAAAGCTAATTGAAACAATTTCTCTTCAAGTTTTGGCAAGTGAACCATGCATTATAAGCATTAATATCTATAAATTGAATTGTTAATGAATCTAGACACTAATAATGAATGCAATTTTGTAGGCTTAACTAGAAACACTAAAATTATCAGGATCTGGAACAGAATTTTCAATCATTTTTGCTTATTAAATAGCAAAACTATGCTTTTAATAAGCTAATCATTTTTATTTGACCCCATAGGAGTAGCTCAGCTGATTAGAAACAGGTTTCAAAGTGCAAAACAATGTTGTTTTTCTCTCTGTGTTTTAACTACCACAGTGCTGATCGGATCAGATACTGATCTCCATTGCTTATCCTGCAATTCCTCTAAAAGAATTTGCAGCAGAGCCTCTCTATGTCCCATTGAACAGGAGAATTCTCTGCACAGATAAATCATGCTGTAAGCCGCCGAAACAACTGGAGCTTGCTTGAAAGATTGTCAGTGCACAAAAATACAAATATGAGAGATTCTTATTTGGTCTTTGTTATACCCAGAAGTAGAAAAGCACTTGATACAACTCAAAACTCAAGACCAAAGCTAATAAACAGGAGTCTTTTTCTCCCCCAGTTTAAAATTAGCCTTTAGGATTTTATGCAGCTGAAGAATATGGTAAGATTCAGAGTTATAATAAAAAGTAAATCTTAGGTTCTGATGGTTTCCTTCAAAACAGTTTTGTGAAGTTTGCCATTCTTCCTGACACCAGTGGCTGGAGACTAGGAGGGCACAAGGAGATTATTCTGCAAGTCCCTCAGGCAAAGCTTCTTCTCCCCACGCTGCTTCTGGCAACCCTGGCAGACCAGCTGTCAGCTTTTATGGAGCACTGGTGTCCCTTAGACAAGCAATTCCTTTTACCAAAAGACTGAGCAGTGTTCTGTTTCTTCTGTGAAAAGTCCATATTCTGCAATAATTCTATTAGAATTATCTTTAATAATTTATATTAGAATTCATCCATTGATGGCTGGTGTGTTTGGTTTTATTCTTTGCTGTCTTCTGCTTTCAAAGATTCCTTTTCCCAAACCAAGAGTAAAAAACAAGGAAAAAAAAAAAAAAAAAAAGGAGTTTTCTCAGTGCTGCTGTCTGTTGACATTCAACAGAAAAACTGCCCTGGAGTTAATTCCTCCTCTTAAGTAAACTGCTTCAGTCAGTGCTGTTAGCATGGAGGATATTGGCATTCCTGTTTACTGAACAGGAGTCTTCCAGGATCCTTGCTTTTTTAGTGAATTTAGAATATGGACATTTTCAATAAATGTAACAAATAATCCAGGCAAACCTAGGAGCCTACTAGTGAGTCATATGCAAACTGAACCAAAAATATTTAATTCTGGAGTAAACATTTATGAAGTGTCTGTGCCACCCTTTGCAAAGGGATAAAGTGGCCAGTCAGTGTGCTGCAATGTGCATCCAGGAAAGAGCTGAAATAATACTTTTTTGTACTTTAAATGTAAAATAGTGTAAATAATAATGTAAATTAGGTAATGGGTTAAAGCCTTGCAATCTCTTTCTTTCACTTGAATGTGAGTTGTGTCAGGTGCCCACCCTCCTTTTCCTCCAGAAAATAAGTTTCTGTCCCTCAGGCTCTGCTCCTGCTGCAGCCACTGCACTGACACAGGTGAGAGCTGGAGAACTCTGCTTCACAGCTGGAGAAGCAATTTTTTCAGCTCTAAGAACCCCATCACACACTGTATCTCCAACAAGTACTAGAGAAGGAGGACTTTACCTGAGTTGGTTTTGCTTGCCCTCTATAAACAGAAAAATCAATGGTCTTTGTTCTTTTATTGAGGAAAAAAAAGTACTTTTTTCCCACGTGGGAGGGCTAATGGGATACTCTGGTGTGCAGCACCATTTCAGCAGTGAGGGAGGTGTCCCTACTTGATCTCTGCTAATGAAAGTCTTCAACCAGCTGTTCATGCTGCTTCTGGGCCATAAAACTCAGGTTCTGGCTCTCCTGATCCATCACTTTTCTAAGCCTCCGTGGGGTCCTGTGCAGCACTTTCTGAGTGTGACTCGAAAGTCACGGCGTTTTCGCTGGCCAGAGGGTGGGAAGCGGTGCTGCGGAGCAAAGGTTGGATGTTCTGATGGGCACTGGCAGGCATTCGAGCCTCGCAGGCTGTGTCTGAGTCCCCAGCAGAGTCAAACCAAACAACACCTGTGTGCAAAGCTAAGAGCTATCTTTTTTTTCCCTAGATTTCAGACCAGCAAGATCTAATAACCTTTGCTTTGGTCTCCTGCACATCTTTCTGAAAAACGAAGCATGTCAGATCCTCAGAAATGAAAGGACATGGGATAACCTTACACCTGAATTGACATGGGCATGTCTTCTGTCAGTCCTCAGTATTTTGCTATCCCATGTTTTATGTGGCTCACCTTTCACATTGACAAAAGAGACAACAGATGTATCTTTTTTATTTCTAGAATACATGATTCCTTTAGAGCAGCTCTGTCATTTATCTCGCCAAATATTTAGTGGTGCTCAGTATGTGAGGCTCTTAAGGAAAATTACAGGATTTCTCATTCTTGCTGCCTAGAATTTAAACAAATACCAAAAAAAGTGATATATTAAACAGGAAGAGGAAATAATTGACAAAATATGGTGCTGGGAGACAAGCTTTGAACTTTCCTTTTTTGGTAGTTCCTTGATAGTACATCAGCCTTGTTTTTCCTGTTATCTTTGTCTGCCCCTCACTCCAAGCAAAGGTGCCTTGTTGTTAGCTGAGATTTTTTGATGTAGCCAGGATTAAAACTGACTGTTTTGCAGCCTGTTGTTTATTCTCAATTCAGGACTTACAGTCTGCTCTCTGCAATGTTGTAATGAGATCTGGGATAATAATATCAAGCTGTATCTAACCAGTTGGATTAAAGGAAGCCCTTGGAATAGGACAGAGGTTGGGGTAACTTGCTGGATCCCGTGTCCCATTGCTGGCTACTTCCCTAGGGACAAAGTTTGTCCTCCTGGCAGAGCTCAGCAGCGAGCTTTCAGTTTCTTTCATGATCAGCATTTTGTGCTGAATGTTTTAAAATGTTTGGAAAATGCAGCATAAGGGAGATTGAAGGTGCTATCTGTAATTGGACTAACTTAAAAAATTAATATAGAAAAGTTTTCTCCTTGTGTTGCTATTGACCTGACATTAAGAATAGCTTGTGCTGGTCTGCAGGAGTAGAGGAATATATTTTGCTTTTGGTTTTTTTGTGCTTCAAATTTTCGTGAGACAGGAGAGGTTACATTTTTACATTTAGAAAAAAAAAGGTCTGAGCATGAATAGGAAATATTTTCAAAGGTCTTTTTAGGTGTTGGGCTGCCTGTGATGATCTGTTCATGGATGCAGCTGGGAAAGGTGTTGGTAATATCTGTTTGTCAGTTTACAACCAGGAAGGTCTGAAAGGTAGATGGACTTTTTTTTTTTTTAACCTGGTGAGGCTCCTTTGGTAATCACTGCTCAGAAAGTAATGGCATTATGGAATGGAATTGAAATTGCCTGCTTTGACCTCAAAATATTACTTTGTCATCCTTGCCTGTCTCTCTCCCTTTCTCCCTGGAAAATTAACATTAGATAAGAGTGAGGTAGATTCTTTTCTAGCTTATTCATTAGCAGCAGCAGCAGTGTTGTTAATTATGTTTAGATTGTAGAGGCTGTATTATGAGTGGCCAGAGAACACAGAATTAGTTTCAGATTTTTATAGCTAGAAGGTGGGAAAATCCTCCTCTGGGTTGCAGACTAAGCAGATTTCCTCTGGATATCACTGAAGCAATAAACAATAAGCTGCAACTGTTTTATCATAGCTTTGTTCTCCATGCACAGATTTTACTGTGAGAAATAACACAGCCCACTTCTTGGAGTATCTTGTTCACTTTATTTACATGCGTCATCTTCTCAGCTTCAGCTGGTAGAGTTTTCTTCTTTTTTTTTTTAATTCTTACAAGAGCAGTCAGAATGTTCTTGAGGAGCCTATAACTGTTTTTTTGGATCCTCCTATATGAGTTAGGAGCCTGCCAAAGCCTACAGCCATCCTCCCTGAGCAACACTCAGCAGCAAGCAGGATGGGAGCTGGTTACTTGACATAATAAATAGCTACAACCTTTCTGTTTATTTTTAATTTTGCAATTTATTTAAATTTTCAAAATTTATTTTAAAGTTTAAATTTTTAAATTTTTATTTATTTTTTAATTTTTTAAAATTAAATTTATTTATTTATTTTTTAAAGTTTAAATTTCTTTTAAAGTTTTAAAATTATTTAAATTTTCAAAGTGTTTTCAAATTTTATTTAAATGTTTCAAAATGTTAGCAGAGATTTTTTGATGTCGCCAGGATTAGAACTGATTTTAATCAGTTTATAAACAATTTGTCTGTCTGTGACTCAAAATATCTGAATCATTTGTTAATAAAACCCCACCCTGAGCACAAGTAGAAGGGAGTGTGGCACTGCAAATACATTTATCCTACAAAACCCTTCTCTCTCCCGCTCTTGCCATGCCGACGTGCTGTGGCACTGTGTTGGTGACAAACTGAACTGAAGGTCTCCAATGCAGCTGACAGTGCTCTCTGACTTGCTCAGTCTTCTGGAAGAGACCTCTTCAGAACCTGCACTATATTGCCTTTATGCTCCTTTGTCCCTTTCAAAGTGCATGCGGATTTTGCTGGTCACTGGGATGTGTTCAGCATTACAAAAGTGTTTCTAATAACCAAATTTTACTCCTGGTGTCTTTATAAACTCCCTCAGGTCTTCCTCATGATTTCTTCTTCTGAAGTTGGTTTGCACATGTTCCTTTGGGCTTTTTGCATCAACACTTGGTAAGTCCTGTGTGTTGATAAGACATGCTAGCACATTCCTGAGGACTCCCTGGAAGCACGGGGCACACAAACCGTGTTTAAGTTGATCCGAAGCAGGGCCGACCCTTCTCAGCCCTGAGTTCCTCAGAATTTTGTGGAAACTTCAATGTTGGATGAGGAATTTGAGGTGGAACACGAAACAGTCCCTTTCATCCTCAGCTGAAGTGCTGGTACTCATTTTGTCCTTGGTAATTAAAGGGTATTTCTTGTTTTTCTCACTCTTTCAAGTCTGTATCAGTAAGATCTTTGGAGTAATTGCTCAGAACAATAACGGAACTAATGGAAGTAGAACATGACTGATCTCCTTGGCTGGGAAATTTGTGAAAGGGAATGAAAAAAGGGAGAATTTCCCTGTCAGAGCTGCAGTTGGGAGCTCAGTGGGGTCTGAGAAAGAACCGAAAGAGCAGCTCTGTGTCAGCTTTGAAGAGGTAAATCCTTGAATTCACAGTGAGTAAGTTGCACATAACAGGAAATATCAAACTGTTAAAAATTCTGATAAATTTCAAGGAAATAAGCAACTAGTGTCAGAGAAATGGGCGCAAGAAATATTTAAAAAGAAAACTAATGCAAGTAGAGAGAAAAACAGACAAGGATTTAAATATATCATAAGCACATCACAACTAATTCATCTGATAAAGGAAGATACAAGACAGAAGAGGTGATTGATGTAGCTCAAAGATTTGATGGTACAAAGCCACCTTTACTTGAAATGATGAAAGGAAATAGGGCAAAAATCAGAATGTTGAGGATTATTTGCGGTGTAAAGAGAGGGAGAGTAATCAAAAAGGTTGAGTAAATTCTAAAACGAAATAAGAAATGGCTTATGGTGGATGTGGGGCGGGGAGTATAAAGAAATCATTACTAAACGGAGAGTCACTCAGGAATGTAAAATGGATGAGCCCTGAGCTGATTTCATAAATGGGCCTTGACAAAGGGGAAAACACAGCAGCACAAGGCTATCTGTGAGTAATTGAAACATTTCACAATGTGGGATGTTAACAGAACACTTGGAAAGGAGGACTATAAATAGAAGACCACTTCCATGTATGTGTCCTTTATGTAAAAGAAATTCCTTGGTATTTTTTTTGCAAAATATTGAGAATTTGGAAGATAATAAAGTGTTGAGCAACGGACTGCAGAATCCATGTGAGGAAGACCTTTTCCTTTTTCTCCTTTCAGAAAAGGGATTCAAGTCAGCGTTGCTCACTACATGGTTAAATATTGTCCGAATTTTTCTGGCTCGTGATCTGTGAAGCACAATCACTGAAAAGCTCCTATGCTTGAAAGCGTGTCTGTCATGAGGCACCTCCTGCTCCAAGACAGCAGCCTGGATGGCTGTTCTGGTCTTTTTAGTAAGTGTGGATGACTCTGGGTACCTAAAGAAGTAAAATAACTTTTTGTTTAGGGCATGTTATTCCTGTAAATTTGAATCAACCAGACTGGATTTATTCTGCTGGTGAATCTTTGACAGACATAATGTCTACTTAGCCACAGGAATGTGAATGCCCTGGGAAGCATCAGGGTACCAGCACTGCATAGAGAATGCGAGGTTTGCACTTCCAGGGAGACATAATTTTAGACATCTAATACATAGTAGGTGCCTAAAATAATAGAAGATTTTTAGCAGTAACCTCTGATCTAGGATTATATTGTATTTGAGAAGAGTGACAGTGACAGCGTTGCAGGTTTCATCAAATTGGATGTAAATTTCTCAATAATTTTTGTATTAATTTCTGCATGCAAAATGGCAAAAGTGAATTCAGAAGGAACTGACTGATGTGAAAATATGTAAGGCTGACACTACAAGCCTAAGATTTTCCCCCTACTGCTCAGTAGAGGACCCAGACCAAAAAAAAAAAGGTTGAATTAGTGCCAAGCACAGGCAGTTAGAAAAATGATGGAAGAGTTGCTGGGAGATTAGTAAATGTGGATCCCAGGCAGCACCATTTCTAAAATAACTTTTCTTTGTAAAACTGTGTTTAAGGGTTGGAAGTCATGATATATGAAGAAATATGAAAATAATTAGATCTGTTTAACTTGGCAAAATAAATGAAGAGTGTTGTACTTGTCCACAAGCATATGAAGAGCATAAACAGAAACCATGGAGAAGAATTGCCTTGGACAGGGCCTAAGGAATGCAAATTAAATGTATTGTGATCATAATACAAGAAGGAAAATGTATCTCAGATATCAGGTAATATCCTCCATTAGCAAGATTTATGAGACCCATCATGATGGGAATATGAAGGAAATGATGAAAAGTCCATTGACTGAGTCAACTGAAATTGGATTAGAAGGTGTAGAACGCTTCAGCCCTGAAACAGGACTTGTCACATGCCCAGCAAATATCACAGACTTGTGAGACTGTGGCATAGCACAGATGTATTTCAAGGTTCTCTCTCATGTCAGAGATGCTGGTTCTGTCCTTGTGTGTGAATGCAGCTGGGCAATCTTTGAGCAAGTGTGCCTTGGTCGTGCCTTGGCTTCTCTCAGCTGAAGTTCCATGTGAATCTTGTGGCAAAGAGTCTTCATAAACAATAGCACAGTAACATGCTCCTTCACCCCAAGAGTGTCCCTGGAACCAGAGGGTTCCACAGGCAGCTGGGGACACAACATTTTGATCTTTCTCTACTGTCTGGCTCCCAGGTACCTGCCCAGAGGGCTCACTTCAGAAACCCAGGAGTGTTGGTTCTGGTTGCCTGACGCTGTGCCAAGAACTCTGGCTCTTGTCTGGTGGTAAGCCTAAGTGATAGACTTGGAAGGGGTCCCACTGGTTTTCACCTTGAGCAGCTTGCTCTGGGAGCCGGCCACTGCCAGAGCTGAGGCAGGGCTGCTTTGGCACCCAGCACCAAGGGGACCCCTGGCACTGCTCCACGCCTTGGGTCATGCTCAGCACTAAGGAACTTCAGAGTTTACTGAGCCTCTCCACAACTGGCTTCACCACAGCTTTTGCGGTCAGTGCTCCTGTTGTGACAGCAGGTTTAGTTTAGATTCTTACCTGAGATCATGGCTGCACTGTTCAGCTCCTGGAAACCTTCTTGCATGCTAATGGCTGGTCAGCTTTTGCCCCGTTTGAAATCCTTACGAATGCCAAAGTTGGTCGTTCCCTTGTATCATGTCAGCAAGGCTCAGCCTTCAGTAATTTGCCACTTTCCCTTCGGGGAATCCTAGGCACCTGCACAGAATTCTTTAGGAGAATTTAGAAGGTTGCTCATCTTTGAAAGGTGCCTTGTGGATCTAGATCAGTGGTCTCCATAGTGGGATGTACAAGACTAGCTATTAGGGTGCATGAAGATTTTTTTTTTTTTTTTTTTTTGCAGTAATAAATTTTGAGTGTTTATTTCATCCTTATCCTTTGTAAATGCCTAATTTTGTGTATGCTGTATAAAGTATATAATACAGTAGTATGTGGAGATAATTTATAGATAAATACACATACCTTGGTGTGCACACTCAAAATGTTTTTACTAATCAGGTGCACAATCAAAAGTTTGGAGGCCGCTGATCTACATGTTTAGAAAAGGATGAGAATGATGGCTGTGGCACAAATATCTTCCACAAAGAGAATCCTAAAGACTGATAATAACCTTTGAGGAGGGAATATGACACAAAGTAATGAAAAGTAATGAAAAAACCCTTGGCAATGCTGCTGGGACAGTCTGTGTTTCCTTGTGTTGTTGAGTAGATGCTGGAACTCTTTCTCATGTATCCCGGGGTGTATTTCAGCCTTATGTAAATCCACAACTGCTGTGTAGTCAAATAATGTCATCTATCCTGCTTCTCTGCCTGCTTGCTGTGTCTCTTTGTTGGGTCCAGCCTGGTTCTCTGTATCCACCTGCTCTCATGGAGCATCCAGGCCTAGTTTGGACAGTCAGGCAACCACAGTCCTGGAACATCTGTCCCCAGAAAAGGGCAGAAACAGGGCTGGTTCCACTAATGGGCTGGTGTCCCCTTTTCAGCTGTAGCTGGTAGCTGCAGCCACAGTCCTATCATTCAGAGCATTATTTTATAGTCTTTATTATGGCATCATATAGGTGGCCCAGGGCTTCAGCAGACCCACTCATAGTGCCACAGCCATGGCTCTGCCCAGGGGAGGCCTTTGCAGGACGTGGAAGTGCTGACTATGGAAAATGGTGTCAGTTTTTACACTACCAGATCTCTGACTGGCACCTGCCATCTGATCTTTCTCCGAGGCAGAGAACACAGTCAGGTCTCAGCAGTCTGTCACACCGTGCAGGCAGCATACCTGTTTGCCAAAGATACGTGCTGCCAAACTTTGAGCTGTCATTCCAAATTAAGATGTTAGAGCTTTCCTTGCCTATGATAAGTCATTAAATATTGCTCAATTACCCTTGCATTGAGCCTTTTTTTAAACTCAAGCTTACTTTACTGAAAGGCATCCTGTCTTGATTTGGAGATATTAAAAGATGAAAAATCCTCCTTCCTTTGATAGGGCAGGGTTTTTAATGTCTAATCATTCTCACTATAAAACTGTGCCTGATTTCCAATTTAAGCTGGTCTGGCTTCAGCTTCCAGCAATTGGTTCTTGTTATGCCTTTCTTGGCTGGATTAAAGAGCCCTCTAGGACCTGGTATTTTCTCCCTTTGAAGGTACTTATACATCGTAATCAAACCATCTCTTGATCTTTTTAATAAACTAAACAGATCGAGCTCCTTAGGTGTCTCATTCTCAGGCAGCCATTCCAGTTCTCAAATAATTTTTATGACTCTGCACTGTCTCCAATTTTCCTGTGTCCTTTTAAAAACACAGCCACCAGGAACAAAGGCGCTCAGGTATTTATGCTCAGGTATTTCAACTGCTTGCTCCTTTTCCCAAAATCCTTTAGATTCTCTTATTTCCATGCTATGGGTTCCCCAGTCTGTAGGAGACTTTCTTGCTCCTAGAAACTATGACTGCTGATGTCATTTGCTCCCAGTGCTCCCAGGCACGTAATCTAGCACCAAAAAATGTGTGGACCTTTGTTCTGATCAGTGTAACTGTTCTTTAACTTTTTTTTGCCCATTTGTAGAAGCTATTTTAAATCATTAATGCTCAGGAACTGGATCTTTGTGTATTTTACATTCTGAAAGGACAAGAACTTGAGCTGTTTGGGGCTGTCCAAAATCACCATTGATTGTAACTGAGGCTGTTTGTTCTTGTAGAGGAAACCAAGGCGTCTACCACCCTCCAGAAGTGATCTCAGTAACCAAAATGATGTTTCAGTTCAGGCAATGGTCATAAGAGATAACACGGGGGGATTGGCCAGGGAGGACAGAGTTCAGGAACCACTTAGACTTCTCTAATGAGCCCAGGAAGCTGCCCTGGTTTGTACAGGGAATTATGCTGTCCGTGAGGATTTTCTAAACCTGTCTAGTGCTGCTTCTCAGACTTGGCTGCTGCTTTGTTGGTTTTGTTTTTCCTGCAATGTATTTGTGTTTATTAAGGAGATAGTGGATGATCACTCCCCATCCCAATAAAAAGGAAATTTTCCAGGTATTACCTTGGTGAACTTATTTCTGTTGCAATCCCTTATCCCCTTTTGGTGCCCTTTCCAATTCTGTTCCTGTTATTAGTCATAGTTATCTTCTGCTGACTATGAGCAAACTGGAGGCCAGATCTGGGGTACCTTGTGTTGCCAATATTAAGCATTTTTTCTGTTGCACCAACCAGCCTCCGAGATATTTATCCTTGCAATTATCTGCCAGGTAGGCAACAGCTATTACCTGGTTTTAAGATAGGGAGGAGAAGCCGAGGTATGGAAAGCTTCAGTAGGTCAGGGCTTGAACTAAGATCTTCTAAATCTGAGGTAATTGTGCCTCCTCTCTGTTCCATCTTTAAAAAATAAAGCACACATGTTAGTTCTGAGGCTCGCTTTCATCTTCTCCATTCTGCCTCCAGAAATCTTCACTCCTCCTCGCCGCACTGCGGTCGCCCTCGAAGAGTTGCACAAAGGCTGTCAGTCGCTTTGGTTCACTGTCATCAAATATTGAGAAAAAATAGGAACAATTACAAGTTTAATATTAAAAGAAGCAATTTCATTTCCTTTCTGGAGTCTATGTAGTTTTTTAATGCTACTGAAGAAGCAGAATACCTTGTGCCTGGTGAACAGGGCTCATTTACCTTAACTCGGACCTCAGCCCCAGCGTGCAGGAGACGGGCAAGGGGACACCTGGGACTGGCGTGGGCTGTGGCTCGGATATGCACGGTTGTATTTTTAATTCCCAGCTGGGCCCGACTGCCAAAACTGGGCGGTTGTGTTTTGATTAGACTGTAGGGGGGCAAGTAGAGCCACTAAATGCCGCCGGCCTGTGCAGGGGGTCCGCTGGCTGGGCCGGGCCGTGAGCAGAGCCAGACCCGCTCTGAGCGCGGAGGTGCCCCCGTGTAGGTACTCCCGCAGCAGAGGTGCCCCTGCACAGGACATGTCTCCTGCACGGAAGGTGTCCCCTCGGGGCTGTCCCCGCACACCGGGCTCCCCTCCGGGCTGTCCCCTCAGAGCTGTCCCCGCACACCGGGCTCCCCTCAGGGCTGTCCCCTCGGGGCTGTCCCCGCACACCGGGCTCCCCTCAGGGCTCCCCTCGGGGCTGTCCCCGCACACCGGGCTCTCCTCCCGGCTGTCCCCGCACACCGGGCTCCCCTCCGGGCTGTCCCCTCAGGGCTGTCCCCGCACACCGGGCTCCCCTCAGGGCTCCCCTCAGGGCTGTCCCCTCAGAGCTGTCCCCGCCGCCCCTCAGCCGCCCCGCCCGGGCTCCCCGGGCGCTCCGGGCCCGCCCTGCAGCGCGCGGCGGCGGCGGGGCGGCAGCGCCCCCTGGTGCGCTGCGGCGGCCCCGCCCGGGGTCCCCGTTACCGGCTCAGGGCGGGCGGGGTCTGACCGCGTGTGTCCGAGCGCCGGCCGTGTGTGTGTGACCGTGTGTGTGTCCGAGTGCCGGCCGTGTGTGTGACCGTGTGTGCCCGTGTGTGTGTCCGAGCGCCGGCCGTGTGTGTGTGACCGTGTGTGTGCCCGTGTGTGTGTCCGTCTGTGCCCGAGCGCCGGCCGTGTGTGTGACCGTGTGTGTGTCCGAGCGCCGGCCCGTGTGTGACCGTGTGTGCCCGAGCGCCGGCCGGTGTGGCCGCCGGGCACAGCCCAGCGCTGTGCGGTGGCACCGGGGCAGGGACGGGTGCCCGTGCCCGTGCCCGTGCCCGCCGCTCTGGGCGGCGGCGGTGACACCGGGCGGAGGTGCCCTGAGCTTCAGCCGTGCTGGCAGCCTGTGGGTCACGCAGGGAGCCCCTCGCGGGGCCGGCGGAGCTGTGGCCCGCGGAACGGCGCCTCAGACACCCGGCCCGGAGCTCCGCGGGCTGGGCAGCGCTCCCGGGCGCGCCCTGCGGCAGGCGGGGCCCGCGGGCCGCGTGTGGAGGGCGGCTGCGGCCGCGGCCCCTCCGTGCCCGGCCCTCACCTCCGGGCTCCCCGCGGGGCTGCGGCCCCGGCCCTTCCTGCTGCCGCTGTGAGCCGCCTGCTGCAGGGGAGAAAAGGCTGAAGCTGCCAGAAAAAAACTGTCAGGTATAAAAGCTTACAAATTGGGGAGAGCATTCTCCTTTGACAGAGTAAAAATAAAACCCGGAATGGGAAAGGAAAGGCGTGAAAGAGTTAGTGACAAAATATCATGTACAGCTGGGGAGATGATGGTTTTATTGGTATTGCGGGGGGGAGGGAGAAGCTGAGAGGCAGTGAAAACACAATTTGGCCTAAAATTGAATTTCTCTGATAAGGAATTTCAGAAGCGGCTGCCTCATTCACTGTGCGGCCAAATAATCATATGCGCTTTAATAATCTTTATTTTACAGGAGTATGTTGCCAGGGCAACAGAGTGTAAGCAGGAGCACAGCACCTTGCAGATCACAAAGGCAAAGCTGCAGAAAGACATTTCAGCGAGTTTCTCTCTCCCTTTTGCAATGTAATGACGACTTATTTTTCATGCACTGATTTAATAATCTTATTGAAAGATCCTTTCCCGGTTTCTCTTATTCTTGTCTGTCTGAGCACGGACAAAGGCAAAAATCTGGAATTGTCAAGCCCACTGGGCTCAGCAAACTAACAGATGTAATATGTTTAGCATTTTTATGTAATTACTTTTTATTGCTATTTTACCCTACTTCTATTCCTCCCCAGTTAGATGCTGCTTCCCTTCCATTCCAACCCAATCAGGGGATGGAGAGGGGCTGGGGGAGAGTTGGTAATTGACGGCATTAATCGGGAATTATTAGTGGGACGTGTTTTCAGAGGTGGGGGTTGGGTGCAGCAAGAGACCTTTTAGGAAGGGTGAATTGAATTATGGGCGATGCAATAATGAAGCCTGTGGGCTGTGAGCTGTAGAGGACACTCATCCTCGCAGAGCTGAGTGTTATTTATCACGGGCTCTGCTCTCTGGGTGAAAACCAGCACGTTGCCCTGCTGACATCCTCTGGGTGAGGGGGTCTCAACTAGATGGGCTGAAAAACAAGCTGATTTGGGATGATTAAAAATGGAAATGTCTAGAGATCGTCGATGTTGGTTAGACTGGGAGCAGAAATGCTGCAGCCAAACCCTCAGCAAGGCGCAGTGTGCCCAGTCTGTCCCTTGTAAACGTTTTGCTTCTTTCCCAAGGGCCAGGCTGAGGAGGGAAGATGTGGAAAGCAATCGTTGCAGGCTGCAGAATGGGAGGTAGGGGAAGGCTCTGTGAAATGGAGTACAAAAGCCCTGGGTCACCTCACCTTGGCTGAGGAATTCGGGGAAATCGGGAACAAAGGCTGGCACCGGAGCTCAGCTGTGGCACCGGGAGGCAGCAGAATGTGTGGGTTGGGTGGGCTCAGAGTGATGGGGGTTTGCAGCCTCAGCTGAGAATGACACGGTTTTGTAGTGTGGATACAGGCTCACAGATGTTACTGACATGGAACTTTGCTTTAGGAGGCCAGTTCTTTAAAGAACAACACACAGATTCATGTGTTCTACATTTTGAGAAAGAATTACACGAAGTGATGTTTAACAATACATGTAAAAGAATACATTTAATGTATATGAAAATAGTGTTTAGGCCAAGCAGTATTGTCCATACAGGATTTCACTGTGGCAACACTACTGGTTTTCTCTGAGTCAGCATCCCCCAGTCTCTGTGAACGTGAGGTGTTCCTTGAGCCAGGGTTTTACAGAGCAGTAAGAAGTGCCCTGAAGCACACTGCAGAAATGTCTAGAAGGCAGCTTCAGGAGTGGGGGGCGGTTCTGCAGAGAGCAGGCATGGGGACAGGAGCGTGGGCAGGGGGCTGTGACCACGGCGGCCCCGGGTCACCAGGGCTGGAGGGTGCCAGCATCACTGGGAGCTGTAATGAACAGCATCAACAGCAACACAGGGCTGGGAGCCTCACCACCACCAGTGTCCAATCATAGCACGGGCAAAAACTGGATGCCAGTTAAATTCCATTGTTTTCTCAAAAAACAGATGAGCCTTTGGACCTGAGACATCCAAATTCAGGGAGTGAACTCTTCCTGGCTGCAGGAACAAGAATGTATGATTCTGTGTGCAGTGAGGTGAGCAATTAATGCTGCATTGATGTGTTCATTAACATTTGTTTATTAACCAAGTGTAAGGACCCTGTACTCTCACTAACAGCTTCAGCTTGGCTTTTAGAATATTTGCAGTGCTAATCCTAAACAGCAGAGGATCAGATAATGCTGTGGTATAAAAATTACTCAATACAAGTTTCTGGAATAGAATAATGTACATTAAATGTATACAATATAGAAAGCAATAAGATGCCTTCCATATAATATTATTTATGCAAGTATATAGAATTACCTGTTTGTAGTTTTGAATGTGTAGGTAGATTGAGGAGTTTAGGAACAAAGACAATTTAATGTTGTCATAAAAAGGAAAAATAAAACCCCTTTTTTCTGAGCAAACATATCCCAGGTTTCACCTTCCTGCTACTAAATGAATGAATTGCAATGATGTAACTGCATAAGGTTTTGTCTGATTAGAAAATTCAGCAGTGCCTGACACTGAATTGTCCTATTGTTCCTACTCTGGAGATATGCAGGATTGTCTACAGCCATTTTAATACTTGTCCCTTTTTTTTTTTTCATGGACAGGTCTGATTACTATTACCTAGGCTATATTTCTTTATGAAGAAAGGCTTTTCATAAAGCAGAAAAGGCTTAATTATGTACAAAACTATTATTACTGACTATAAAAGCACATGAGCATCCTTCAAGTTGTGCTCCTAAGGCTTTTCCCTGGCATGTGGGGTCAGGAGAGGGAATGAGCAGAAAAGCTTGAATGCAAGATTCCAATGCAGTTTGTCTTTTTTTCCCACAAAACTGTAATCTTCATCTTAGAATTTTTATTATTTCTTTGTGTTCCCATAATACAACAAATGTTTGGAAACTGATTTATTCAGAAAAGGGTTGTTTTATTTCTCTGGGTGTATCTGGAGAACCTACGGGGTAAATCAGTTCTCTGCTGCTACCTTGATGTTGGCAGAAAAGCCTGGAGTGAGCGAGCAGCCCTTTGCTTTGGCAGGGCCTGAGGAAGGATCTCCCCTTCCTCATGTCCTCAGAGAGCTGGTGACAAGGTCACACTGACCTGAGGAAAGCCAGGTAACTTCTGGAAATCCCAAATCGGGTCAACAATGCCAGATCTGTCCACCATTCAGATTTAAGCGAAGTCACCTTCCACACTGCTTTCACTGATGTTTAAGATTTTTTTTATTATTTGGTATTGGCTGGTTTCTGTGAAATCCAACAGCTCTGCTCCTCCAGGCTCTAGCCAAGGAAATCTAGACAGTTTTTGTCATCTCTGCTGCAGAAATGCTGCACATGGATTCAGTTAAAACAGGTAGGTAGAAGATGTCCTAACAGCAATCTTGCATGGAGCCTGCAGGAAGGCAGCTGCAGCAGCCAGACTGGCCACAGAGAGAGCCGTGGGGAGCTGCAGGCTGCCAGACACTGGACAGTATTTCTGTATGTTTGGGAGGCTGCATTTTTAGCTCCTTAAAGCCAGTGCTGGGTAAGAGACTGTTTGCTGGAGGTTCCTCTACAATTTTTAAATCTCCTTTTTTCTGTTCCAATAATAATAAACTTTAAAATGGAGAAAGTTAAAAGGATTTTATTGGTTCTTTGTAAGACTCGATGGGGAAGCCCAAAGCTGAAGCAGGGTGAAAGAACCTGTACTTGCTGCAGGTGGAAGCAGGGTTATTGCCATCACAATATTGAAAAGGTTTGTCTTTGTACTGGTTTTCCTATTTTCCTTCGGAAAGATGGGATAAAATTTTGGTGAGAAATTGAAGCCCAGCAGCAGCAGCTTAAATACCCACGTATTTCTAGCACAAAATCTGGGCAATTTGCTTTCCTCTTCCTGCTAGCTTGTATCCTGCTGCCTTTTGAAATGGAAACTCTTGTGACCCTCTAACCCTCTTGTTACTCAGAATAAAACTCTTTTAATTGTGTTTTGGAGGAGCATGCGAGGAGCTCCCACACTACTAATCAGCTTTGCTGGTTTGGGTCTGTATCTCCAGGACTCATGTTGGCAGAATAGCTTGATATTATTGCAGCTGTGCATCACTGATTTAATGCTGAAGAACTGTAGAGGTGCAGGTCCCCATTTGTGTCAGTGTGTTCCTGCAGAGTGAGAGCAGCTCCGGGCACCTTGCAGGAGGGCTTGGGCAGGCCCTGCTGCTCTCTGGGGTGCTGAAAGGGCAGGGCTGGCCGTGGGCACAGCATTAGCCCTGAGACCTTAGCTCTTTGTTTGCAATGTATCATGTGGAAATGCAGGGCCGTTTTAGTGCCTGGCACCTCTTCACACAGTTAAAAACAAAAAATCCCAAAACTCTTCTACCTAGAGTCTGTGTTTTGCACTGGCCAGAAGCAGGTCTGGATGGATTTAAATCAGACCTGTCTTAAGCTGAGATCATCTGCAGCTTTGGTTTGAAGGATGGAACTGCTGCGTTCCAGTGCTAGGACTTCAGCACTGCATAGGACTGAAAAATACACCTTTTTATTAGGAGGGTGTTAGTTTGTAAATTTAAAATCCTGCCCTGGGCAGACCCTCACCCAAGTTTAGCACTGTTCCTTACATCATTTGCCTTCCACCGTCCTCAGAAAACACAAACACTGCTTCAGCTTTTCCCATTTCAGTGTAACTGTGTTTAGCCTGAGGTTTGCCCCAGCTGCAGCCCATTGTACACAGAGCTCTGCTAATGTGCCTGTCTGGCCTTCAGCATTCCAGGAGTAGGAAGGCCCCTTAACCCGAGTCCTAGCTCTGTGATGCTGTTTGATCAGGAACAGTGATGCAGGAACTACCCTTGGACAATGACACTGCTGAGAACACTCCAGTTGCCCTGTAATAAACCTGCTGTCCTCCCTGCAAGCCACGATGAGGACAGAGAGGGTAACAGTGATTGAAAGGTCAACACGTGTGAGCGCTGACAGAATGAAAGAAACAACTGATAATGCTGAGGCCGTGATGCTGACCATGCCCTGTGTCTAAATCCTGGCGTGGTTGGAGCCCAGGTGTGCCAGCATGAGTGCCACCCTGTCCTGGTCCCACAGGAGAGGATGCAGGATCTCAGCATCCCTGTATCCCCTCTGTGGCTCACAGGCTTAGCTTCAGTGCTGGGGCTCACTCCTGGGCAGAGGTCAGAATCCAGCCAGTGTCACAGTGCTGGGCTCCCCGTGGCAGAAGGAGCTCTGTGCTGATGCCTCTTCAGCCTCCACATCTGGGCCAAACACACCTGGGCGTGTCTGGATCCTGTCAGTGCTGGTGGGATGTGAACACCTGGCTATGCTGGGCTTCAGTCACCATTTGTCTCTTAATAAGATGCAAG
Source organism: Melospiza melodia melodia (assembly GCF_035770615.1). Taxonomy (NCBI): domain Eukaryota; kingdom Metazoa; phylum Chordata; class Aves; order Passeriformes; family Passerellidae; genus Melospiza; species Melospiza melodia. The sequence continues at coordinate 22,667,850 of NC_086206.1, forward strand.
GAGAAACTTCTCTGTGTGTTCTCAATAAGGTAGGAAAATGGAAACATAAAACAACTGGTACGTTCTGTCATCTTGTCCATTTGTTCCGAAAGGGATGGTCCTGGCTGGCTCTGGGCCTCACCCCACTGACACAAAGCTGGGAGAAGCTCACCAAGAAGCCAGTTGTGCAACTCCTGTTTGATTTGTTTTAATGAAACCTTTTATTTGCTGGGGTGAAAATAAATTTTATGGAGCTTTTGTCATCCTACAATTCTGCTGACCCTATGTTCTTTTGTGCATTAGCATTTTGGATTTGAGACCATTCCAATTCTGATACTTTGAGTTCTGGGGCTTTTTCAGTTTGCTTTTTTTTTTTTATGTAAACCAATAAAGCCATGTGTTCATGCAACAGTCACATGTTTCCTGTAGTTTTAATACCTGAAGTCTGAACAAAAACTGCTGGTACTGAGCTACTGGTTCAGTGTCCCAGGGAAACAGCCTATGTGGGCTACGAAGGATTTAATTAATGCCATAACCTTTGGGTGTTTTTTATTATTATAGTCTTTTACACAGATCACTTAAAAGCTTGATCTGTTTTATTACTGCAAAGCATGCACGAGATACTGTTGTACACATCATCATCTCTAAATGTGAAGTGTTTGCACCAAGAGTTTCAGACCAGCTGCTGTGCAGACTGCAGTTTGGGAAGTTTCATGGGGAAGGAATTCCTGCAGAGAAAAGGCCACAGTGATCAGAGCTCCCTCCCAGCAGGAGCTGGGGAACCTGTGCAAGGCCAGGTCAGGTAGAGCTTGGACCTGGGGAGCAGCAGCCCCTTTCAGCTGGAAGGGAGCACATCCACGCTTTCGTTTTCACATGCAGAGATTGATTTTCTCTTGTACATTAATATGCACATCTGGGTGATTATAACAGAGAAATGAGAACCCATGCTCTTACCACAAACATGAGAACCCAGGATGTGATTTCCTGACCATGGCTGAAACCATGTTTGGGTGGCAGTGCTCTTAAGAAGTCTTTTCTGATTCGTTTTCTTTCCAGGATGTCCTGCAGACCTTGCTGGTACCTGCTTAAACAGGGCATCTACATCTTTCTCAGACATTCACCCCCCCACAAGCAGATCTCTTTGGGGCAGGATAGAAGCAACTCTGTTCTGAAGTCACAGAATGACAGCCTGGGATAAGTTGGAAGGGGCGTCTAAAGAGGAGCTGGGTCCGAGCTCCCCCTGCCGTGGCAGGGTCACCTCCCACTGTCCCAGGGGCTCCCAGCCCTGTCCAGCCTGGCCTTGGGCACTGCCAGGGATCCGGGGGCAGCCACAGCTGCTCTGGGCACCTGTGCCAGGGCCTGCCCACCCTCATCACCACCTCGCTTGGTCTGCTCAAGAACTGCAGAATTACTCTGGTAATACTGGATATTTTTCTGTCAGATGCAACTGAAGGAGTGGCTGTCAGGGAATCGTGACCACGTGGTGAGGAAACCCTTCAGGTCAGTTGGAATGTGATGTGTCACACACTTTCCACTCTGATGCATGAGTAAGGAAGAATGCAAAGATTGGTGGCAAAGTGTGGTTAGGTGGATCAATAAACCACAGGATGTCTTGGATTCTGGAGCTGTAAGGAACAGTGGGAGCCATTGGAAAGTGTGTATTCACCAGCACCTAGGGACTGCTCCCGTGCCCAAATGCAGGTATGGAACTAAGTAGGAAATGGTAGCAGGAAGCCTCAAACTGAATTGGCAATGCCACAGAAAAAAGTAGGGAAAAACAGGAAATGGGAGCCCAGCACATCCTTAAACTTGCTGTGCAGCAAATGTTTGTCTGTGGAGTCTTTGTCCTTTACTGTGTGGGATGCCCTAAAGTATGACATTCTTTCCCACTTGCTGTGTTCCTAGATTGTTGATGTTCTAATTTTGAACAGATGTCTCTAGTAAGTAAACGGCGATTCAGTTTTTCGTTGGCCAAGTCCACGTTGTGGCTGTAGACAGGAGGACACACACTGGTTCCTGTGAAGGCAGCAGAGCTCAGTCTGTGGCTCATTGCAGATGGTGGCCAATGCTCAGGGCCAAAAACACAGCAATTGTATCCCCTGAAAGTCACCAGCCATTCCAAGGAGGGAAAACCGTGCTGGGGTGGTCTTTGGCTTTGTGAGAGGTCACTGATTCGAGAGCATTTACACCTGCCAGCCTTTGCTGCTGCTGTCAGTGCTCAGGGGATCAGGCAACAGCTCAAAAGAGAGCATCTGCAATGTTGTGACTTCTGCTGTAAGTTTAAGGGAAGATAATTAGAGTTGCTGCTCCCGCATTCAGCTGGATTCAGAACAATGTTGATGCAGCTGCAAAACGCCCAGAGCTGCTGGAGTGTGGCCTGATGATGTGATGTGGTTGACTCAGCAGCTGAACTGAGGAATTTTATCTCTAAGAGCTCTTTACTGAAACCAAAATACACCAGAACAAAAATGTCCCTGCACTTTTAAGCAGAGTCCCGGTTAAACTGCTCAGTAGTTTGTGAATTGAGGTGCTTATACTAATTGGGTGTGGGAAAGAGGCTGATTGAGTTCATGTCTCATGGCTGGAAATCATGAACACTGAAAGCTTAATCCACCATGCCTTCATCACATCACCCGGGTTCAGGAATCATGGCCTTTGTTCAGGCCAGAATCAAATTCATGTCTGAATGGAGAGTGCTTCCATGGCCTGGCGTGGGGGTGCCTCTCTCCAGCCAAGGTGCTGAAGGCCCCGGGCCCCGGCAGCCCTGAGCTGGGGCTCTGCCTGTGCAGGAGCAGGGACAGCCCCTGGCTCGGGTCTGGCGCGGGGGAGAGCCCTTGGCTCACCTGTGCTGTGATGCAGCCCTGCTCACCTGTGCTGTGATGCAGCCCTGCTCACCTGTGCTGTGATGCAGCCATGCTCACCTGTGCTGTGATGCAGCCCTGCTCACCTGTGCTCTGCTGCAGCCCTGCTCACCTGTCCTGTGATGCAGCCCTGCTCACCTGTGCTGTGATGCAGCCCTGCTCACCTGTCCTGTGATGCAGCCCTGCTCACCTGTGCTCTGCTGCAGCCCTGCTCACCTGTGCTGTGATGCAGCCCTGCTCACCTGTGCTGTGATGCAGCCCTGCTCACCTGTGCTGTGATGCAGCCCTGCTCACCTGTCCTGTGATGCAGCCCTGCTCACCTGTGCTCTGCTGCAGCCCTGCTCACCTGTGCTGTGATGCAGCCCTGCTCACCTGTGCTGTGATGCAGCCCTGCTCACCTGTGCTCTGCTGCAGCCCTGCTCACCTGTGCTGTGATGCAGCCCTGCTCACCTGTGCTGTGATGCAGCCCTTGGCTCACCTGTCCTGTGATGCAGCCCTGCTCACCTGTGCTGTGATGCAGCCCTGCTCACCTGTGCTGTGATGCAGCCCTTGGCTCACCTGTGCTGTGATGCAGCCCTTGGCTCACCTGGGCCACAGGACTCTTGTTCTCTGCCTCAGCAAAGCACCTCTGGTGTTAAGTTTTCCTTTCATTTGCTAAATTAATTTTCTATTAATTAAAAAGAGACAAAAAGGTTTTATTTGTGTATGTTTTGTTGGGATTAAAAAAAAAAACAAAAACAAAAACAATTTGATCCATCTTTCCTTGCTCTTTCAAATGAGGAAATTCAGTCATTTTCCCTAGTGCTTTTCATACACACTTACTTTGTTGACTATTTTGTTTATTGGATTTGTTATTTAAAATCTGTTTCCTTATGGCTCTCTGTTTAATTTTCTCTTCTTTATCAGGGCTGCATGAAGGTGAGCTGAGTCCCAAAGCTATTCTATCCTAAATTCTGGTATTTTATATATATAAAACTTCAGGGCTGATGGCACCTATACCTGGGATTATTTATGGGTTTTCATAAAAAAGAAAGAGGAAAATACAGAATTGCATGGCTCCTCTTTTCCTTCCCCACTTCCCAACCCCCTCCCCACAGAGGAGTTTAATGTTAAATGATAAATGTGGAAATTAGAGACCGTCGAGAAAATCCAATTTGGTGAGGAGTTTTAAAAATCCCATAATAAACGCCGAGTGAAATGTATGATTTAATGCGGGGCGCCAATGGCTGCTATTATGTGCTATTAGCAAATCGGGGCTGAGAGTGAATCTTTATCACGGCCGGGCGGGGCCGCCCCTGCCGCCGCTATTGATTTGTAGCCGCTTGTCATAATGACACGGGGAAGCAATGAATGGAAGATGTGCTTTTGATAGGATTGAAGGGCTGCAAAGGGGGGAGAAAAAATTCAGCAAGTTTTCTATCTCTCCTGCCTGATTAGATTTTTTTTCTTCTTTTAAGAGCTTTCACATTCCAATAAAAATGCTAAATCAGCTCTGAAGCAGAATTGTTAGGGAGTAAATAGCCAGTCACATTTAAAGGAGGAAAAGATCTGACTTTACAGCTCTGGCTTCACAGCAGGCATGAGTCTAAAGAATATTTCTGGCTCCACAGAAATTGCAGTAGTGGGCGGTGTGAGGGTGGCTGGGACCTGGTCAGAGGACTGCAGGCAGTGGGCACCAGCATCTGTGGGATGCAGGTTGTCAGGATGCCAGCAATTAAATCCCCGGTGCTGTGTGCTTAAGGAGAGCAGGGCGTGTTTTGTGACCTCTGAAACAAAACCGACTGCAATGAAAAAAAGCTATAAGCCTTTGCCGTATAGGATCAAAGAACAAAGGTCTCCTCTGCATCTGGAAAGACGATTTTTGTCCCTTTAATTCCAGGCGCTGGTTGTCAGGAAGCCGATGCAAGGGCCGTGCTGTGTGGGGAAAGCAGCGTGGCCGTGCTGGGTGTCCCGCCGGTCACCCGGGAGCCGCGGGCAGGCTCTGCCCAGCACGGCCCTGGGCACGCAGGGAACGGCACAAAACCCCCAGGCGGGCTCGCGAGCGGCCCTGAGGGCGGCCCGGCCTCTGCCTTTGCCTTCCTCATCAGTACAGCCACGCGCTTTAACTTCCTCTCCTCCAAACATTTTGCCTGCCCTGGGAAGGTGGAATTTGTCTACGCCCCACTTTGAGCTCCTTTGCATCAAAGTCTGCACATCTTCTCTCATTGCTACTATGATTATGATTGTTCTTGTTATTATTATTATTATTACTCTGGTTGGCCAGGCTGAAGAGCTGTGGGCTGAGCAAAGTTTGGAACTCTGATATTTGGGTTCTCCCTTTAGGCCTGACCAGCCTCAGCTGCTCTTACTCACAGAAACCCTCAAAGAGCAGCTGAGAGAATGTGGTTTCCAGGGCTCACTCTCAGAGTATGAAATAGCAGATTAGAAATCAATGCAAAGAGTCCAAGTGCTCACTTCATCACTCAGGAGAAAGAAATACAGTGTTCCTGGTCTGAGCTGTGTGCTCATTAAAATCACATCCTTTAAAACACCCTTTGAATTAAACAGTGCTCAGTGGAGATGGGTGGATCTCATGCCAGAGGCAGGCTGGGGCATGTCTGACATGGGGAGACCTCAGCACCCTCTGCCCTGGCCGGGCTCTCCAGGTGTGCAGCTCGTGTCCTGCTGCAGGTGGCTGCACACCTGCTGCAGAAATCCAGGGCAAACCCTTGAGGTGCCAAATGCTGCTTTTTGTGGCACATGAAACAGAGAGGATTATCACCTGACCTGTTCCTTCTCAAGAGCACTGACTAGGAATCACACAGGGTTGGGCTCTTTAGGAACCCATCTCACCCCTCAAGCCATTCCAGCACACTCATACAAAAACAATGGATTATTCCTACAGGAATGAATGAACAATGAACAAGTGGGAGCCCTTTGCTAGGGGAAAGTGCTATTTTGGGCCAGTCTTGTGTGGTGTTTGATCAGAAGCTAACAACTTGATTCTCTACATTTATTTATGAAGGTAAATGTAGGCTGGGAATCAGCTTTGGGAGGCTTTTGGTGCTAATGTGATATTGCTTCTAGAACGGCTGCTCATACTTCGGCACAGAGGAGTCAGCAGAAGTACACCTCTAGTCTGTCCTGTCTTTTGGGTCCTAGGAACAAATTTTATGGTAACAGCAGAGGAGGCTGATATAACAGCTTTAAAATGTGAAGATGCTGCTGCCAAGGGAAAAGGATTGGTTTGTTTCCTGTGTTTAAGACTTAGTGGCTCAAACAGCCACCAGGTTAGATGAGCAGCCTGGAGCCCCGAGTCTGTGGGCTGCCTGGGCTCCTCTGAAAGCACTCTGGTCAATCTGTCTGTAAGTGCTCAGTGCAACTGTTGATGCTGTATCCCCTGTTTTCTGGGAGCTCAGAGGCAGGAAAAGGCCAGCCTCGGTCCCTCCTGCTCCTGCTCGTGTCAGGGCTGGCACCTGGACAGGTGTCTGAGACCGTGCTGAGCCCGTGATCCCTGTGTTTCACCCCAGGTGCAGGGCCGTGTGTGGCCCATGGCACTGGATGCAAATTCTGTCAAAGTCTGATCACTCTTTAGGTCCCTGTGTGGTGAGACACAAACAATCGTGTTCTTTTGCTTTGTGTTTCATGAATAAACCTGGACACAAAAAACCCTAAACCCACAGTGACAAGGATAAACAATGGAACGGCAAACAGCAACATCATTTTGGTAAGATGCTGTCAGGACAGCAAAGCTGTGGAATTCCTGTGGAATTGTTTTCCTCCTGCCCCTCTTTCTTATGATTTTCCTTGGTTGAAAAGGGAGGAGGAGAGAGCAGATTCTAGCAGTACAGGTGATCCATCTCCACAGGCTCCTAAAAGCACATTGATCATTTTCAATTTGGAAGCTTTTCTGTAATAAAACTGTTTTGTTGTAGCAGACAAGTTTGGGGATGTTTATTGTGTTACTGTCTGTTGGAAGACCCGCAAAACCCTTTTCTATCATGCTGAGGGTCCAAGGCTCTGCCACGCAAGGATCCCCTTGCTCTGCCCAGCCCTGGCCCCAGGCACAGCTGCCCAGCTGCCCCTGCCCAGAGTGTTCAGAGATGTCCGCAGATATGAGTGCTCGCAGAGAACAGGAATAGAGCAAAAAAGAGATTGGGATAAATCAGGTGTGGACTTAATCATGATCTTTTAATAAGATGCAGAAATATTCCTCTGCAGGCAGTCGTGAGGCAGTAGGTCCACTGCCAAATGTCCCTTCTAATTCTCTCATTAAAAGAGTAAACATGACTCTCTGACATGCTGTAGCACGAGTGCCTCCGCAGCGGCGCCGTGCAAGGACTGGCCAGGGAAGGAGTTCTGGGCTCCTCAGGTTATCTCATTTCTGTCCTCACAATGCAAATGTTCAAATATTGCTGGTCTTGCTGCAGACCCCTTCCTTAGAAATCAGGGGTGGAGTTTCTGGAGCTGTTTAAACCTAAATAACTGACCATGCTAAAAGGGAGTGTTCCAGTGTTCCTCTCGGCTTTGAAATTTGTTCCTGCACCTCCCTTGTGCTGGAATCAGAGCCAGAGCAGAGGCAGGCTGGGTGCTGATGTGGGGCAACATCCCATGGGAGGTGAGAAGACATCCTCCTCCTCCTCCTCCTCCTCCTCCTCCTCCTCCTCCTCCTCCTCCTCCTCCTCCTCCACATTGTCACACTGCCACACTGCCACACTGCCAGCCACACTGCCACACTGTCCCTGTGGGACACGCGCCAGGCGCTGAACCAGCAGCCCAGGGCCACAGGAGCGTGTTCAGCAGGAGCCCTGCTCACAGGCTGCCAAGATGACAAATATTCCTTGAAGGAGACCATTACGTAAAATAAACCCATCTTAATACACATGGGGAACATCTATAACAAAATATATGATACACATGTGTATATTTACTGTATTTAAACCCTGCAATTGTGAGATGGACTAACCCTAACCCTAGCACTGCCTTTGTCTGAGGTATGCTCAGAACTGCTCAGTGGGGACAACGTGCTTGGGATAATCTGTTGCTTGCTGAATTATGTTCCTGTTCTGAGTTAGGCGTGCAAGACACAGGACACAAAACACCAGTTTTCCTCAGAATGTGACCCAGCTGGTCTGTGTGGCCTTTGAAATGTGCACTTTGTGCTGCTGGAGATGAGTCTGTCATGGCAGCATAAAGAGAGTTTTGGCTTTCAGAGGCACACTGTCCCCCCACAGCCCTGGGGCAGCTCTGCCCTACATCACTCCCACCCTGGAGCAGCTGCTCTCTAAGCCTGAACAGCTCATTCTCCATTCACAAAGTTCTGGCTCCAGCCATGGACAACAAACAGGCTGTGCACACGTGTGTGGGTAGGGAAGATGTGCTTGGGAAGCTTGCTATGGCTCAGATGTGACCCCCTGAATGCCTGAGAGGACAGTCAGTTCCCTTGGTGCTGGCTGAAATCACTGGGCTCACACTGAGCTGTGTGTCACAGCTTGTCATTCCCTTTCTCCTGGAGTTTCCTGGCCTGAGTGATGCACGTTAGCTGCCTGACTAATGCCTGAATCTCACCATACAGAGATCTGCAAAATGCTCACAGGGCAACAGCAAGCACACCTGTAAATTTGTCCTCTTTATGATTCAGCTGTGAGTCTGATGCTTGCTTGGGCACACAGGTATTCAATCCATACTCATACTGGAACTCCCCGCCTCCATCCTGCAGGTCAAAACACTAGCTGCTGGGAATATGCCAGTAAAATGTGCTGATAATTGTCATCCTGCAGCATTCTCTCTGAGCAGTCTGTCTCTTTCTTGTTCTCCATGTCCTCACAAAGAAGGGAAGGGTTGGGGCACTGCTGACTGTGCAGCCGTTCAGGCAGGTGCCAGCCAGGCCTTGAGTGGGATGGGAGTGGGAGGAGAGAGTACAACGGATGTGTTAGCAACATCTCCATCCTGGTCCCAACCCAGGGTGGGCTCCTGCAGCCGCACTGGGGAGCAGGGAGAGCCACAGCTGTGTCCAAAGGGGCGCTGGGAGCGAGGCTGGCTAAGGTGTCAACATTAGAAATGGATGGCAATGTTGAACTGGCCCTGTGACAGACAAGGGAGAAGGAGCTTCAAGTTGCAGCAGCACAGAAACACACAAAACACCTCGGTGGAAAGGAAGGTGTTGGTTGTGAAGAGAGACATCAGCAGGTGTGAATGCGGGAGGGTGCCTGGAGATGAGGGAAAACACTGAAGGAGCAAAGGACCACAGGGTAAACAGTAACCTGAAATATGTGTCCAGGGTGGGGTCAGTGAGCTGTGCCACGAACTGATGTGTCCTGATGGGCCTGAGGGGTTGAACTGAAAGGAGATGGGCACAGCAGCACAATCTCAACAGGAGCTGGGCTGTGTGTCCTGCAGAGAGCTCATCCCTGCACTGGAGGCCACTGGAAAGCCCCAGTGTGCTCCATGACTGCAGGATTGCAGGGAAGGAGAGGGATAGAGTAATATTTGGTAAAACCACTGGGGGATAGAAACCTATTGGAGGGTGCAAAATGTCGTGGTGTGCTGGTGTGGGGAGAGGTGAGAGCTGGGCTGGAGGAAGGGAGAGCAGGGAGGGAGGAACAGTGAAGCTCAGCGTCCTGGTTTGGGATCCACTCGGGGATCCTCGCAGGGCTCGGTCAGTGCTGACAGCAGCAGCTCCAGCAGCACAGAAACAGCAGAATTTGGTGATGTTGTTCTCTGGGAGGTACCACACTTTCCTGCAGAAACCCCTGAAGCTAACAGGCTCTGGGCTCGAGAGAGAGAAACCACTCAAGCAATCCATCTGGAACTAATGGGGTTTATGCCTTTGATAGGGCTGGGTTTTTTCATACACCTTCTGTAGCCTTGGAGTCTGCTGAGACCTGAACCTTGCTATAATCATCTCCACACAGGACAACAAAGGTTGCTATTTAACCCAAAATTTAGTCTGATATACCCTCCCTGGCAAATAAGCTTGAATAATTACTGCAAATTATAAAAAAAAAAAATCTGTCTTAATTACATCTCAGAGGATGAAAATTTCCCACCTTGTCTGAGTGCAGAAAGAGCAGCTGGCAAAGGAGGTTTCTGTCTGTCTGCTAAATGGAATCTGTTTTCACCAACCCCAGACAGTTCTTAGCCTGCTTATTCTTCTGTTAATTAGCGCTGGCACCTCATGAGGACTCACCTGGGCCAGGCAGGAGGCAGCAGCCCTGCTCCTTCCCCATCTCCAGCAGCTCTGGCTGCTCCCAGCCTGAGGATGGCACCAGTGGGGACTGGCAGATTCAGGTGGGTCTGAGCCCTCTTGGCTTGCAAAGACACTGAATTCCAAACAGTCGTGAATGCCCGAACCCCTTGGGAGTTTCATTCACCTCTCCAGGCTTGAAATTGTGGGGACAGCTATTAGGAATCTGCCTGGACGTGACCAAAGCCATTAGTCCACCCTGTATTAAAAATCCCTTCTGGGCCTGGGCTTGACTGCACACAAATATAAAGTAGTCTGGAGAGTCTTTCATCTCCACCACTAACTGAACAGCAATCTCCTCACGATTGCTGTGACAGATGTCTGCTGGAAAATGAAGCCTGTCTGTTTCATGCAGGCAAAAATGCCCATTGCTGCCATCAGCTGCGTTTCCCCCAGTGCTGCCAACAAAAAGGTATTGCTGTCCTTGGGGTCTGCCACCACCCATCTGTTCCTCTTGCACAGTCTCTGAACATGTGAGTTGCTCCTTGCCAATGTGCTGTGTCTGTGATGGAGAGAGCTCTGCTCTCCAAACATGAGTCTGGATGCTCCAGAGCACTGCTGGGGACAGGGAGGTCGGAGCCTGCAGAGGGGAGGCAAGGGCTTTGCTGGGAGGGGACCTTAATCTGAATTACAAACTTTAATTTGTTGTAAATGGAAGATTAGCTGCAATAAAAAGCTAAAGAGGGAAGTGCCTTGAACTCTGTGAAAATTCCTGAACTTCCTATTAATAGATCTGTGTTTAGAATAACATGAAAAATTGAATTTCTCCAAGCAGTGAATCATGTGCATTCCCATCAGTGCTTGGCTGTCTGCAGTCTCACAGCCCCATCTGACTCCATCCCTCCTGTGCTGGCTCTGGGGTCAGGGTGCAGCCAGAACCTTCATGGGTTCTGTAGCATCTCAGCTGTGGAGATTCATCACTGGCCTGGTGATTTTATAAAACATTTGTGTTCTCCATACTTTATTAGTCCCTGACAGACGCAATGTTTATAACATACTTCTCAGCAAGCTGTTTGCAACTCATTGCCCTGCTTGCTTTATAGTCCATAAATATTTAATTCTTTAATAAACTGCTTATATGTAATATCAAATGACTGATGTACTTCTCTCCCCTCTTCAGCAGTGCTACTATTTGCAAAACAATTCTTTTGGTGTTTTGAATAGCAATATATTCTATACATGCTTGAATTTCCTTTTCCTAACTAGCAATTTCTTCAGGGTATTTGGAGAATTGACAAACAACACAATGGCTCCTACAGAGCTCGGGGAGCTGCCCTTTCATAAAGTCTCCATGGGGAGACTTCCAAATGGTCAATTGACCGTTCCGAATGGCAGCAATCTGAGTGTCCTGGGCCCTGGGGTATTTCCCACCTGTGCACGTCAGGCAGTGGCAGGAACCCTGGGCCAGCACCCTGACTCTCCCTGTGCTGCACCCCGTCTCCTTCTGCCTCTCCCACCGTGCTCCATGCTCATTTCCCCAGCACAGGGCACAGTCTCCTTCCTGCTCCCCTTTGGCAGCACTTGTGGAAAGAGTGGCTCTGGGTTTGGTCCTACACCTGTTCCATCTTCCCTGGGGGTTTCTCTACCTGAGGAGCAGGCAGCAGGCTCCCCTGCCCAGCGCCCAGCCTTTGGTCTCCTCCTGGAGTGCAGGATCCTGTCTGACATGCAACGGGAGCAGGAACCTGGAGGGCTGCAGGAGAAGAGTCAGCCAAGCGAGGCCATGGCTAGAGCCAGGGATGTGCCCTGCAGCCTGCTCCCTGTCTGGGTCAAAATCCCCTCAGGGCTGTCAGCCAGCCATTGCCAGGGTAGGGGCTGCCCCTGGCTGCACCAGGATCCGGGACAGAGAGGACAGGCCCGCGGGGCTGGCAGGCAGGGCTGTCCATCAGCATGGGCACGGAAGGGATGGTGACACTGCACCGTCCCAGCCTGTCTGTGAGTCCTTGTCTCACCCTGCGTCTTGGGGCAGGTTTCTGCTCAGGCTTTGCCCTTTAGTCTCTTCCCTAAGGCTCACGGCATGCCAAGGCACCATTAAGGACTGGGCACCCTGCCCTGTAAACACCAGGTGGGGAAGGGCTCAGCTCCTGGAATGATGACAAGGGCGTGGTGGGGACATAGCCCCTCTGCAGAGTCACCTTCTGTTGGTTTCAGCTGTTCCATATTGCCAGGCTCTGTTTGGTCTGGACACCCTGGTACTGAGCTGCTCTCAGGCTGGAGAGCAGAAAGATGGGGCAGAGCCAGGTGGCACCACTGGTGCTGGCACTCTGCGGTGTCACACCAGCAGGGTCACAGGGCTGGGGCAGGAGCACTGCCCGGGCAGTCCATGGGGTGGAACTGGATTTTCATTGAGGACCCTTCCCACCCAAACCATGCCATGATGTGATTCTCTGATCTGCTGAGATCACGGCTGCTCTGTTCCTCACAAACAGCTTTGGGCTGCTCACTTGGGTCTGGGCTGGTTTGACTGCACATTGCTTCTCACCAGGGTGGCCACAAGCATTCGCCAAGCCCTGAGAGGCTGTGTGGGCATGGGCAGGACATTCACACACAGCTGCTGGCCCAGGCTGCCATTGGGTTATCCTTCATGTCCAGAACTTTTGCAGGTAGTTTGTAGTGGCAGGCCCAGGTTTGGAAGTGCTGCCCAGAGGCCATCCTGGTGTCCTGGTTTTGATCAGACCTGGCAGCTTGTTGCCTTTTCTCAGTCTCCTGGGCACCCTTGCATAGGAGGGAGTGCAGAAGGGACACATCTGTTGAGATGTGGGAAGGGAATGGATGGAGGTGGCAGCTGGATGGGGCTGTGGTCAGGAGCCTGAGCAGCGTGCAGGGGGCAGCAGCTGCTGCCTGCACCCTCTGCACTTTGGTCCAGTGTAACCCTCCTGTCTGTGCTCCTTGGAGGCTGGCCTGCCTCGGGCCCGCTGGTCACTGTGTGCCTGGGGCTCGCAGCCTGCCCTGGGCTCCCTCACCGCCCTGCTGTGCTGTGACAGGGAGCACACTCTAACAGACAGGGGGGCCACCCTGCTCTGACCCCCAAGGCACTGCTCAGGAGCCTTTCTGGAGCCCCTGGCATGGTCTGTGCACGCCCAGAGCACGGGGCAGAGGAGGATTCTCTCACTGTGGGTCCCATCTGCAGCTTTTTGAGTGGAGAGAAAAACAATACTCTCTCCCTGGGACCACATCTTTCTGCAGCCCTCCTGCCCAGCACCAAGGGTGTGAGGAGGCTGTAGAGCTGTGCAGGATCAGTGCAGGGCAAGCATATGAGGCACAGATGGTGTCACACAGTTGCTGTTGACTGCTGGCTCACTGTGCCTCTCTTTGTTCCCTCCTTGCTGATGGTGATGGGTGCAGGTCTCAGTCCAGAAAAGCAGCTGAACGGAGCAGCCGAGGGCTCCTGTTCCCCACACGTTTTTGTTCTCGTTACATCCAGGTACCATTCATCACTCCGAGGAAAACGGTGAGGGTGGATCTGACCAGCTCTGGACTCCCTGTCCCCAGCAGGCTTCCTGGGGGCACAGTGGCCAGAGCTGCTCTGCCCCAAGACCCCGTGTCCCACTGACCTGTGGTGGGGACCCCGCAGCCACGGTGCCAGCTATCCCCTGGGAGGCTGCGTGCCAGCCTGGCATCTGTGACCTGCTGTTACTCCATCGTTGAGCTGTCATCAGGCCCCTCCTTTGTCACTGAGCTGCAGCACTCAAAGCTTCTCCCTCTGGTTCCTTGTCTCCTGTCCCCCTTCCGCAGCACACTGTTTGGTGTTTCTGAGTAACTAGGAGTCATCCAGGCAGCTCCCAGCACTCCGGGCCTCCAGCAGCGAGCACGCCAGGTGCCCTGGGTGAGGATGAGTGATGATAAATAAGCAAATCACATGGTGGGCTGAACGATTTCCCCAAATGAGCCTGTTTGTCCCAGGCACACTGCGAAACCCTCTTCTCCTTGGCGATAACCTTTCTGTGTGCTCACATTATGCATGTATTCATGTGACTTCCTCTGCCTCACTGCCACCTCTTGATTTGAATAAAAATAATTTATGTGGACATTCCTTCAGTCAGGATTTCCCCCCCAATAATATTTCGTTGATGCTCTGAACCCAAATGGGGTCGTTATGCTTTTGCATATCATTAGGGCTTTATGAAGAACAACAGCGACATCTGCATGTGCCGCAGTGCCACAGAGATGGGGAAAATACAGAAAACAAACCCCAAACGAGCTCCAAGCTCATCTGGCTCTGTCTTTCCTCAGTGCCTTTGCCTCTATCACGGACACAAGTAATTGTACAGTGTAATCACATCACAGCTCATCTGAATATTCATAACCGACACAAAGACTTGGAGGAGAAGAGAAGTGGGGAGGAAAAGGAAGGTAATTTAAATATAAAACAGCATTTCATTTGGAAGCAAAGTTCCCTGTCCAGCTCAAGAGATTGTCTTGGTACTGATTCTGTCTGTCCATCTCCCATACAGCAGCGTGGGCAGCCGCAGCCCCCGCTGGGCAGAGAGAAGATAAAGCACAACAACAAACAGCGGCAGGACTGCCCCCAGCCAAAGCATGTTTGAAGAGTCGCCAACGGTGGCTAACCAGCTGCTGGTCTCCAGGAAAGAAACAGTCTATTGATGGAGCTTTATAAAGACCCCAATTAATATGTTGTGCATGTATAAGATCTACAAAGAGCCCACTGTATTCCTCCCCCCGCAGCCACCACCTCCTCTTCCTGATCAATGCCAGTGGAGAAGGATCTGTGCTACCAAATAATTGATTAATCACTTCAGTGGTGAAAACGCCCCTCTCCAAAATAGAGAAGAAAAACAAACACAAAAAGAGGCAACAGTTTGCTAATTAGCGTGTAAATTACCGCTGGTTCCATCCTGCTTTGTGCCTTTAAAAAGGAAAAGAAAAGGGAAAGAGTAAATATAATCCCCATCTTAATGTATATGCTGTCTTCATTTCTTTTGTATTACTTTGGTATCCTTCACCAGTATGAACACAGCAGTGTGATGTTGAAGCTGTGGCTGGCTCTGCTAGTCCGTTCCCCAAAGAGCTCCTATTTCCATTCCACTGGAGCTTATATTCCTTTAAATGTCTAGCGCGGCATCATTTCCCCCTTTCTAATACATCACTCTGCTGGAATTAGAAGAATCCAAGGTTATATCCAACTTCAAAGGTTTCCAAGTCATCATGATTTTAGCAAAAGTAGAAGACAGATCATGGAACAAGTCCCTGGCTTTTGAAGATAGGCATCACAGGGACCTTCCTCCCTCTGTCTCGCTCTCGCTCTCCCACTCTCTCCCCCCAACTTTGTACCTCTCCAGCTCTGAATGTCCCGCGCTAGCGTGGTTTAATGATATGCAAATGAAATATGCATAAAACCATTCTACTGTATGATGATTAAACACTGGAGACATTAGCCGCCGACGCTTCACTGTTTGACTATAATAATCTTCCCCGAGCATCCACTTTGATTGCGGAGTTATGGAAACCCATAGCAGTTGGCAGAGAGGGAGTAAGAGGGAGCGAAGCAAGGAGAGGTGCAGGGATGTATCACCCATCTCTGCATTTATCCCACTCCAGGAGACATTTCCCCTCTTTGTACTGCGTTCCTACTGCTGTCTTTTGTAATCCATCCGTGCGGTCGCACCAGGGCAATTAACGGGAAAAAACCCTCTTTTCTCTTAATGTTTCAAAGCTCATTAGCCAAACGATTATTCCTCATTAACAGCGAAAGCTCATTCATTAAAAGAAAAAATATGCCCAAAAGATGCCAGCACTGTTAATCCCGAGCCCTGTAGCTGGGCTATAGATCCCATGCTAGTATTTTCCATGCAGAAGGGAAGTGCACCAATCCACAAAAAAAAAAAAAAAAAAAAAAAAAAAAAAAAAAAAAAACCACAGGCAAAAAGAAAACATTTTTGAGTTTTGTAAAATCCGCAAGAGAGGCAATTAATATTCCCATTGTATGACTTTATTTTTTGTCTCTCCCTTTTGTCTCCAGTGCCCTTGGCTGGCTCAGCGCCCAGTGCCAACAGAACACCTTGCAGGATCCTCAGCAGCGCAGACAACGTAAGTAGCCAGCTGTGCCTTGATGCCCTTGTGCAGAAGCCCCCGCGCCCTGCGGACCCCGAGGAGCGCCCGCACGCCTCCTTCCCTCGCTCGCCCTCCGAGTGCCACCTGGGCTTCACAAGTAGCACCTTCCAAATCTCTCTGTCTTCAAGTTTGTGCATGTCTGTGTGGCATCCCTCCTCCTCCTTCACTCCCATAGTGGATCTCGTGAAGGGCTTCAGATCGGCCCCATTCATCTCCCTGGTGATAGCAGTGAATGTAGATAAATCTCCGCTGCCTGCTTGCTGCTCCAGTATGATTTTTATTTTGTCTTCCGTGTACACCTAGGTCAAAAAGTGGGATGTATACTGACGGTGGGTGAGAGTGTGTGTGCGTGTCGCCTCCTCAGTCCCTGTTGTTCTCTCGCACTGAGGCACGCAAACACACATCTCTCCGCGTGTGTTACACGCGTGCACACACATAAACACCCGCAGACGGACGCACGCGTGTGTGCATGGAGCACACACGCATCTCCTCACCCCACTGACACAGCTCCTGTGCACCGACCCAGGCGGTGTGTGCTGTGTGTCTGTGTGTCTGTACGCACTGTTCCGTGTGCGTGTGCATACACAGGCATCTCGCTACACCGTCAAACATTCCCTCTCCTCCCAGCAGAGGCTGTGTGCAGGCTGATCCTGCCCTGTGAGAGTGGTATTCTTTCCTCCCTTCCTTCCCTCGGCTCTTCGGAGACCTTCGCGTTCCCTCCTCGGGGTCCCTCCTGAGCTGCAGATTTGGCACCTTTCCCTGAGGTTGTCCAAATGGCAAATGGCATCGGCCGGAGTTCGCATTCTTGCAGCTTCTCCGGGCATTTCTCTCTCCATGTCGACTACTCCCTTTTGTTTGTTGTTGACTGGGCTGGGTGTGGTTGGGGTTTTTTTGGCATTAATTGTAAAAGAACCTGAATGGCAAAACACACCAACAGCTTGCGGGGAAAAAAAGCCAAAAAAAAAAGCGAGCCCCACACAAACGCCTTCTGCTGCGACAGATGCCCATGTTGCCCCTGGCATGGAGAGCGGGCACAAGGGGTTTGTTGATGAGGTTTTTTCGATTGCTGTGTTTATTGTTCGCATTTCCCTTTTCCATTTATTTTTAAAGACTCCAAGATGCCGGCCTCGGCTTGGAACGGAGCGGTGTCATGGCGGAGACGACGGCCTTTGTCTCGCAGGGTGTGAAAGCATCCGTTGTGCTGGCTCCACTGCGGCAGAATGATGTCTAAAGGGGGGAAAAGTGCTGGAAGTCCGAGGTGCGCGGCGCTGGCGGGGGAGCCCCGTCCCCATGGTGCGCGTCCGAGGAAGGGCTCTCGGCGGAGGAGCCTGGTCTGTAATCCTGGCACTCGTGCCTCCGGTCGCTGCCTGCCGCTTGCTCCTGGGGCTCTGGATAATCTCCCTTGGCTCTACGGCACTGTCTGGCCCGCGCTCAGGGCCCCCGTAACATATACCCGCTGCCGCGATCGCAGGGAGCTGTGGCGTTGCCACTGAATGGATGGCACTGTGCCAACTCCGCTGCCATCCGCCCTTGCAGCTCTTTTCCTCCCTCCTCCCTCCCGCTCTCCCCTCCTCCTCCTCCTCCCGTCGACTTGATGTTAATTAACACACGGGTTAATTGATTTTAAAAGCTGAAGAATTACAGTTAAGTTTTCCCACAGGGTCCGGCCGCCTGGCACGCTGCGCCTGGCGCGGGGGCGGCGGCCGGGCCGGCCCTGCCGGGGCTGCTGGGGCCGGCTGGCACCGCTGCCTCGTCCTTCCGGCACATCGCCGCTCTGTTTGCTGTAAACAGCGGCACGAGCCCTCCCTCGGCTCCGCCAGGCACCTGTGTGTCAGCAGGAGCCGTGCCGGAGCTGCGGCGGGGCAGCCCCGAGCCCTGGGCAGCCCCGGGCGGCTCACGGCGCTGGGCCCCGGCCCGGGCACCCCGAGCGGCACCTGAGGCCCCCGGCCGCCACCGGCTGCTCCCGCCCGCCAGAACTCAGCTGCCCTCCTCGGCTCCGGTGTGTGCCTGGGGGTGAAGCGTCAGCACCAGGGCAAAGTTAGTTTGTCGTGATTACGAGAGAAATAACCCATCTGGGCTTCGGTTTTTCACTCTCCCTTGCCCTAGTGTGCCGCTGGTGAGGGTGACAGTGCGGCAGGAGGAGGCGCAGCAGGGCTGGGAACTTGCTGCTTTCACCTTCCTGTGCTTTCATTTTATTTCATTTTGTTTTTTAAAAGCATGAAGCAAGTGAAGCGACAAGAGGAATCCATTATGCAAATCAGGTCACATTTGCATAATGTCTCATGACTGGAATATGCAAATGAGTTGTATAATTTATGAGTGCCAGTGTCTGTCTAAAAGTGTTTCCCAGAATTTATAAAAACTGCAGCGTGGAGAGGCAGCTGCTGGCTGCCCCGCCAGGAGGGTCCACACTTGCTTTGCCAAGTCGGCCTGAGTCTGGGAGTGCAAACGCCTGGGAATGGGAACGGAGCCCCCCTTCCCACCCTGTCCTCGTGCTTTATTTATTTCCCATTACTCCCTCCACCAAGCTCCCACCTGCTCCCCTCGAACTTCTCGGAGGAGGCAGGGCGCGGGCGGCGGGCTGGCCGGACGGGCTGGCCGGACGGGCTGGACGGACGGGCGGCCCCACAGGTGGCTCCGCGGGCTCCCTCGCGTCCCCCGGGGCCGGCCCGGCCGCAGAGCCCGGCGCCGCTCAGGTGGGCGAGCTCACAGGCACGGTGTGCGCCGAGGAGCCGCCCGGATGGGATGGATCCTGCTGGCTCGCTCTGTGCCAGCTCCATCCTGCTCGCATCTGAGCCCGTGACCCTGGGCACAGCGGCAGGCTCAGCGCAGGGCTGGCACTGCCAGCCGAGGCACCCGGAGGGTCCTGCCCAGCGCCAAGGTGTCACCACTGGAAAGGCTCTGGAATATCCGGACATCCAGGCAGGTATTAAGACATTTTTTTTTCCTTTTCTCCCTCTTCTTTGCATGTCTGGTGATCTGGGGAGCACCAAGAGGGTGGATTTGGGATCTTGCGCCTGGGCAAGCCACTATTCTGAGCTGTCTGCACAGGGAGAGGATAGATAATAATGTGCAGGCCGTGGAAAGCTGTGCGGGTCACGGCCTGCCGCTCTGGGCAGCATCTGAGGAGAAGCAGCGGGATGGGAGAGCCCAGGGGTCAGGAGAGCTCGGTGTCAGCCTTGCTCAGCTCTGGGAAGTCCCTGAAAGGGCTTTTGGGCAAGCAAGTGTGATTTGCTGTTCTCAAGAGTCTGCATTTCAATTGTAAAACTCAAATGTTTGTCTCTCCCTGGTTCCAAATCATTTTTGGTGTTAGATGTGTCCAAAGTGAAGAATCTCACACTATCCATAATTTTCAACATACTGTGGCTGTGTGCGTGGTTTGTTTAGTGGATGCAGGTCCAGGCAGTGACAGTGGCAGTCACACTGAGCATCCCCAAGGCAAAGCAGTGAGTTCATAGACTGTGTGTTTACCCGTGGCTGCAGATTTCAGGTGCGGGAATATGAAGAGACCCTCCACATCAGGTACAAGGCAAACCATCATGTAGTCTGTGTGACACGCCAGCGAGAGGCGGCAGCACAGCCAGGCTCTGCAGCATCTTTGCTTGTTGCTGCTCGGGGTGGGTGCTGCCCTGCACCGAGGGGTGACTGAGCACCGAGGGGTGACTGCCACCCAGCACCAAGGCACAGCTGGTGGGTCCCCCTGGAGGTAGGGGGCTTTGTGGAGAGCAGGAAGGGCCGAGAGCAGTGGGAGGAAGTGGGATGGTGGCCCTGGGGAGTCCCCACAGCTCCATGATCAGTGGATACCTCCTGCAATGCCAGGAGTCAGAGATATTTTAAACCTCAAGGCAAACCACCCTGTTTCATTAGTCACAAAGGCTCCTGCAGGCTGGAAAGGAGAGAAGGATGTCTGCTTCCCTGTTGGGATGTTCAGTGTAGCACCAGCAGACCCTGCACTGCGCTGGTGTGTGCTCCAGATGGGAGCAGGGATGGGCAGGCTGTCAGGGCTGCCCAGCACCAAGGCTGGGCCATGGCTGGCAGGAGGAGCTCTTGCTGTGGGGCAGTGTGCAGGTGCCAGGGGTTCCCGCTCCTTGTCTGGGGAGAGCCCGCTGCTGTGTCTGGAGCTGCCCCAGCGTGTCCCGGGCTGCGTGGGGCCGGGCTCAGCCTCACTGCTTGTGCCAAGGGCTGCAGGGGAGCTGTCCCAGTCCCCATCCTGCTCTGGGCTGTTCAGTGGGCTGCTTCT
Organism: Melospiza melodia melodia; assembly: GCF_035770615.1. Classification (NCBI taxonomy): domain Eukaryota; kingdom Metazoa; phylum Chordata; class Aves; order Passeriformes; family Passerellidae; genus Melospiza; species Melospiza melodia. The sequence goes on from NC_086206.1 coordinate 22,688,224, forward strand.
GGTCCCCAGCTCACACTCTATGCTGCTTTCTGATATTTTTATGAAACACCAAAACACATGAATGTTCTGTTGTGGCTTTGATGCTGCACCGAGGGCTGAAGAATGTTTAGGGATTAAACAGCTTTTTGGGTGGGAGAAGGAAAGGCCATCCAAAAGGGGCACCAAAACCTCTGTGCCAGACAGGATTGTCTGGTCTCTGTGGGTCAGTAACAAGGGGCAGCTCATGGGGAATCTCTCACACTGCTGCTCATTCATGGTCTGGGTTTCTATTGAGGTGGTGGCTTTTACCAGCTGAACAGAGCACACCTGACAGATTCCTGTTGCTCTCTTCCAGAGTTCTCCTGTGGTTCCTCACCTGTGGCAGTGGAAGAATTCCCTGCAGCTCCATCCTTGGGACTTCCAGGGGCCCGTGCAGGACTTGCTCCTTGTCCCTCAATGAGATAAATTGTCTGAAACACAGATCCAGGGCCTTGGGTCTGTGGCTCCTCTGTGCCTGGGGCTCCCAGCAGAGCACAGTTTAGCCATACTGGCATTGCCTGTTGTTATCATTTCCAACAAGGATTCCCATTCAGCCTAGAGTCACTCTCCCTCCTGCTTCCATTCTCCCAGTGTCAATGCTGTTTGAGCAGTAGGATACAGTCACAGAGAGCCCCCAGGAAACTGCAGCTTCCTTCCCACCTCTCCTGGGCAAGGCATGCACCATCAGGCAATGCCAGCCTCGGCTGGATGGATAATCCAAATTTTCCCCTCCTGTTGATGCCAAACGCTGTGGCAGTGGCAGCTGCTGATGCCATTGCAATGACCCACATTCTGAGCTGGCAGCTCTTTCCCTCCCTTTGTCAGTCTTCCAGAAGATGGGTGATGTACAGACAGACTCCAAGCACTGTCTGAGCAGGTCCATGAGGGCACCATGTGCCAGCAAAAAGCATCAGCCATTGGCATCACACCACCAGCCTTGGCACACCTGAGGGATGTGCCCAGCAATAGGAACAGCTTGCCTGCATGGGCCTTTTTGTCTGATGGTAATAGTTAAAAACAGTTCTAAGCAAAGCGTGTAAAATCTTTAAATCTTTAACAAATCTCTCATAATTCCCAGCTAAGTAGATTAAAGCTGACTGCAGGCTTTAAAAGGAAGCAAGCTGATCACTTGCAGGACAGAGAAAATAAATAAAATTAAAACAAACACAGTGTAAATGTGCAGCTCCCATGTTCCTGGTGCAGATAAAATTAGGGTGGCAGGATGGCAGCCAGACCACTGGTCCTGGGTTTGATGGAGGCGAAGACTCAGTGAGATGAGGCAATACAGCACAATTCTGTATCAAAAGAATTACTCAAAAGCATCAAAGATGCTGCAGGCAGATTTTATCAGGATGCTGCACACCTGGGGAACAAAGTGGTGCTGTGTGGACAGCTTCTTCAGCAAAACAGGACAGGCTGCTGAATTCCCAGGCAGAAATCAGGATCCTTGTTAAGATTCATCCTGGTTTTAAGGTCCCGAGCATCAGACCAGTGTGTGGCTCTGGTAGTCTCTTCACAGTGCTCACTGCAGCTGATGTGTGTTTGTAACGATAGCTCGGATTGGAAATTATATGGTTAAATATCTTGGCTCAGTGGAATTCAGCACTTGGACTTTCCTTCAGTGACTGAAGGAGCAGATCTTGTAGGATTTGGCTCCTATCTGGAGAGATCTGGTGTTTCTCTTCCTTAGAACCACGTGTTCCTTTCTTAAATGTATATTTCAGTATAAGGTAGAGGGGCATGGCTGGCTGCAGCTGTCCCGTACAGTGAAAGCCTCCAGCCAAGGGCAGCAGTGCTGCTGCAGGGCACCCCTGCAGTGCCCGTCAGTGCCAGCTGCTGCTGCCCTGCCCGCCTGCTCGCGCCGTGCCCGTGGCTCCTGCTGCCCAGGCCCTCTGGCACCCAGCCCCGTGGTGCCCACTCCCTTTGCCAGCCCAGGCATCCTGTTTGCTTGGCTTTGCCACTGTCACTGTGCTGTCCCCAGAGCCAGCACTGGGACTTTCTGCTCCAGTACCTACAGATGTGTCTCAAAGGCAGCACCATGATGACCCCTGCTAAAAACTGCAGCAGGATCTCCTGCTGCTGCCATCACACACTTGAATGGAAGCACTGGTGTTTGATCCTGAAGATCTGGGACAGCAGCAGGCTCTCGGGGTTTGGTGGTGAGCCACAGGAACAGGTGATGCAGGACAAATCTTCTGAAGGGACAAAGGCTGCTCAAACTCACCAGCATATGCCCAGAGAAGGGGGGTTTGGCTCTCCCCCACTTTGGCAGGTGGTGTTTGGCTCTTTGAGAGCAGCTGAGATTTGGGAGGGTTTTGCAAACTGGATGGGTGGTCATGGCCCTTGTCCCTCTCCCATCCCGTGAGATGAGCAGAACAGACCTGGCACAGGGGACTCAGCTGGGCCCTCACTGCTCAGAGAGCTTTAATGGCAGAGGGAAGAAGCTGAAGCTGCCCCAGAAAAGGGCTCCTAAAATGGTGACACTTCTGCTGTTCTAATGAAGTTACACTTCATCTGTTCAGGAAGGAGGTGGCTCAAAACAAGGATGGGAGGGTGCCCTGCCTTAGCCCAACTCTGCCAAAAGGACAAGAGGTTCATGTTGTTGCTCTGAGGTGACCATAGAATATTGTACTGCTGTACTGAGGTGACATCTGCTCCCCTTCCTCCCAAACAGGCAGCTTCCTCACCCTACAGACTGCCCCAAGGCACAATAAGTAGGTTAATGCTTGCTTTAGGGTTAGCCTGAGGGTGAGGGTTCCCTGCAGGAATAGCAGAGTGAGGTTTCCTCTGTGCCTGTGTGAGTTCATGTGTAGGGATGCCTCCAAGGCAAATGAATTCCTACTGCTCCCATTTCATCACTGTGTGCCTCTTCCTCCTTCCTTGGGATGGTGATGTTCCTTGGGATGACAGAGCTTTGATTTTAGTTCTGCCAGGCTCATATGATTTTTCCATTTGTCATTTGTTCTTCCATTTCCCTGCTTCCAGTCCTCATTCTGGCCAGGCAGGAGTGGGAGCTCCAATGGTTGTGTTGGCCATGCCTCATGCTTCTCATGCCTGTTTCTTCTATGGCCAGACTGACTCCCAAAAAGGAAAACAAACCAAAACGTGTCAGTGGTTTTGAATTACAAATCTGGGTGTTCAAAATGCATGAAATGAGAAATTTCGGGTGCTTACTGCAACATGAATCCACCTGTGTTGGACATGAGTGGCATTTCCTATTTATGCTCAGACTCTTGAATACAAAGTTAAAACAGATGTCAAGGCAGCTGTGGACGGAGAAAACAGCATCAGGTTGGAGAAGAGGGAGGGTGTGGTGTGTTCATCATTACAGACTTTGGTTGTGGCAAAGGAAAGTTAAAGAGGTGCCTAGAGCCAGGTATTCAAACTTAATTTCCTATTTGTATAGTAATGTGTGAAGTTCCTGTGTTTAATTTGCATGTAAATATTGACTTATATTGTTACATAAAAGTAGTATTGACATTTTCCATGGAAAGATTCTTTTTTTGATTGCTTCCCATTTCTTGACCTACATTCCCAAACCAGAGAAGCTGCCATGCTGGTGTGATCCAGCCCAGCCTCAGGTGTGAGTGCCTGTCCTTTGGTGGCCTGCTGTGTGCACAGGTCCTGCCATGGAAATGGATCAGCGTGTGGCAAACGTGGGGGCTGGTTGTCATGGGAGGGGCTCCCCTCTCTGTGAACCCGAGAGTGTTGGTGGATGGCGAGCAGGGCTCCAGAGCTGCCCGCAGCGGCCTGGAGCGGCCTTTAGTGCCAGGCGCAGCTGGAGTGGTGGCCGTGTCACTGGGGGCAGCACACAGCCAGGATCCTTGCACACAGCTCCTTGTCCTCCACAGCCTGAGCAGGAATGTATTTCTGTGTGGAATTGCCGAGCACTCACAGTTTTGCTTGAAACATATACAAAGTGCTATACAGTTGTTAAGTGCATCACAAATTAGAGCTAGGCCCCTTGAACCAAAATTAGAGAAGAAGTCTTGCTCCTGAGTCTCTCTCTGTCTCTACTTGGCACTTGGAAAGTGCAGATGATGAAACTTTTTCTTGCAAGGATGTTGAGATTAGGGATTGCCCTTGGAGAATGAGAGTGATGAATGTCATAGAAATGTCACAAGCAGATTAATAGCAAAGTTCTGTGAGAGGTTTGAAAAGTGGGCACTAAATGCAAGTTGGAGCTGGAGCCGCACACTGAGCCGTGGTAGGAAGCACTGACTGATGCCTTTTCTGTGCATGTATGAATTAATAAGTGCAGGATGGTGTGAGATGTGCATCAGAGCCCATAGCAAATGCTTATGCAGAATATCCCAGATTATTCCGGCAACCTTGATTCTGTCATATCCAATGCTCCAATAATGTCTTGTAATTGTAGTGTTTTTCTAAAATAGTTCCACTGTAAGCACTGTTCATAAATTAAGAAATTCCATCTGCACTTGTGCATGTTCCCATACTTAGTCCACCTAATGAGAACTGCGAGGTTCATTGTCCTTTGAAAGCTTTCTCAGTTGTAAATGTGATCGGAGACACCAGAGCATTCTCTTGGCTATCAATCTGCAGATAATAGAAGGTCCATTTCTTAAGTACACACAGAAAAGGAGAAGAAGAAATACTGGCTATGACATAAAATGAATTGTCTTCCTCCATGCCCTTGTAACCTAGGGCATGTAGTGCAGGCTGCCAGCCATCGCTTTGCAGATTTAGAAGTGCTGGAATCTCTCTGTGTGTAGCAGGCTGCCTGATGGATTGGTGAGTAATGGACTCAGGGAGTGCATTACCAGCACCCAGACTAATGGCTAGCACTTGCCCATGGCTTTGGCTATAGATCATCCTCTGTGCTATTCATAAGCTCTTGCCAGTCTGTCTCTGGCACTCGTGCTGCTGCTCTAACACCGTTTGCCTGAATCATTCTGCACCAGCTGCCACGCTTCCAGAAGGTGAAGAGGAGAAGAGAGTGAGTACCAGCTCTCACTCTTTGGAGGGCAGGTTAAAGGATAAGGTAAATGGACATGATGCTCGCCCACGCAGTGTTACTAGCACAGTAGCCTGGAAAATGCATTTGGGTTTGCTATTCACCATGAGGCACTGTCCCACTGCTGCCTGAGGCACCTGTGCCTGGGATCTTTTCTTTCCCAGGCAGAGCAATGTTATGGGTCATGACAAGATAGGAAGGGGAGGCAGAGGTGGTTGGGGTGGGGTATGCCTCTGACACGGCTTCTGGAGTGTTGGAAGAAGTGTCTGGATGGTGCGGTCAAGATTTGGCTGTTTGTGAGCTAAATGAGGTAAAACCAACCTTCAAAGGCAATGACCATCTCCAGGGCTGAGCTCTGGGCTGGCTCTGATGGACAGGGCAGGTGTGTGCAGAGAGGAATGAATTGCTTCAGTCCTGCCTGACTCAGGAGCTTTTACTCTTCCCTTAGATTCCATGACATGAGTAGGACTCCAGGACTGTGGCTTCCTTGTGTGATTGGGATGAGCAGGATTCCTCTTTCCTCCTTTCACTTGGACCACTGCCCAGCCATAAGGAAAGAGCAATCCAGTCAGCTACTGGTTTAAACTGGTGACCCACCCCACAGCCAGGGGTGTGAACCTGAGGGCAGCCTGGTCCTGTTTCTGATAGTGAAGGTGTAAGACTTGTTCTGCTATTCTGGGCTCTCTGGCTTTGTATTTTTTGCAAGTTATTTAAATAAATTTCTGCTGTTTTTCTTAACATATTCCTGATGAGTTTTTGGGAAGGGATGAAGTCTTCATCTAAGGAATTTCCTCTAGAGCAGTCGTAGTAAAGATTGCTGCTGAAACCAGACAGCAGAAACAAAATTGTGAAAACACTGCAGATGAGGGAGGGACATTTTTCAGTTCCAGGAGTCCTGTGCAATAAGAAATAGCCTAGACTGAGCAACAAACAGTTTACATTTTCTAGTACTACTTTACCTCAGGTGTTGGGGATGTTGTGCCTTTTAAGGGGATGGTAGCAATGAGACAGATGTTCTTGGGGTGCTAGATATTATGCTCTTTTAAAGAAAGACCTTTGTACCAGGGCTTTCATTTAGGCACTTCATAGGAAGTTGGGCACCTTTCCATTGCTGGGAGCAAGGAGAAAATTCTGGTTCTTTGCATTTTCCAGATTAATTCCACCAAAAGTCCCCGTTAATTCACCAGAACTCTGGGGGTATTTTGGGTACTGAAACAGGTGGCAGATTCAGATTGTTGCAAAGACGGGGGATGCTGCTGAACAGGAAGAAGCTAAACCCAGAAATTCCCAGTGAGCATTATCCATCAGTTTGTTTGCCTGCTATTTTGGGAAGTGTTTCTGGTAATAAAGCGTCATCAATCTATTATTTCTTTTGGCCAATCTCTCTCAGCCTGCCTATATAAAACTCATTGTGGCCTATATTTAACTGAGAATAACCTCTGCTTATTTCCTCTCTTCCACCATGAGTTTTATTCCTTTAACAAGCACAACAGCATGCTGCTCCGGCTTCAAAGAGAAAATTAATTCCGTCCGCAAAAGGGTCAAGTGCTGGAAAGTGCATAGCAATGCAGTTTGCATGGCAGGATCCAGGAGATATGATGCTAATAAGATTCCAAGATGAGAACAGCAGACTGGCTCTGGGGATTCAGATGAAGGGTTCTGTAAATTTTAAAAGAAATGGTCTCCAAAAACTAATGATGTCTGCTTTCCAATTCATTAATAATGTGAAGCAGGGAGATGGGAGTGAGAACAGGCCATGCTTTGAAATATCAGAATGTAACGAGGAAAAAACCAGCGAGAGCTCATCTCACCGGGGTCATAAAGCTCGGAGGAGCAGGCGGCTGCAGGGGAACACAGTGGCGGTGCCTGGAGGGAAGGAAATTGCACTCTGTGCTCTGCCATCTGTAATTTATGCACAGACTCTTAGCCAGCATTGATGTGAAATTTCTATGCAGAAAAAGATGCTGTTGTATTGACAGATCTTTTTCAACGGTCTTGTTTAAGGTGACTTAGAACACAGGATATTTGATGAGTTTTAAAAACAGGTATGAATTGCCTTAGCATATTTACAAATGGCTTTTGGTAAACCTTCCCCTTCACCTTTCTGCAGCGCATGCACGAAACCTTAAGCTTGTTTGTAGTTAATATTGGAAGAAAACCCCCCAGGCAAAGCCTAATGAACTGAGAGCAATTCTGAGCTTCCCTCTGCAATATCGTGAGAGCCTTTGCCTTTCCAAGGGCTCTTGGACATATCGTGTGACCTTGTTGCTTTGCATCAGCACAGCCTTCCGCTGCTGCTGCAGCATTGTTGGTGCTGCTGCTGTGCTGACATGATGCTGGAGTCTCTCCCTTGTGCCAGCCAGGGGCAGCCAATGGAAAAGGTCTGTGCCTGAGCACGTTCCTCAGTGGGAAGTTGTGAGGCAGCAGGATTTGGCTCTGACTTTATTCTGACAAAGCTAGCATGCTTGTACAGTGAGGTTAAAGCGTTCCTCCTATCTTTTACTTTAAGCTGTGCAATACTTTTCCATCTGACCTTGAAACTTCTCAGCAATGGTGATGAGGTTCTGCCAGAACCGCAGTGCCACTGGCAGCTCTTCTGGGAGGGGGCTCCACTGCCAGCCCAATGTGCCCATGGGGCTGCCACTGCAGGGGGACCCTGTGCCCTAGCCCTAACCCTAGGACTAACCCAAAGCCTAACCCTAACCACTGACCCCTAACCCTGACTCTGACCCTAACCCTAACCCTAGCCCTAGCCCTAACCCAGTAACATCACTGTAGCCACCAGGACCTCAGAACACGCTGCTAAATTTTTAAGGTCTTTGGTTTCTCCTGTGTTTGTCTGTGCTTGTCTGTCTATTCAGTCCAGCATTCACCTTTTTTTTCTGGGCTTCCCCTCACTCTCGTGAGAGCACGTGCCTCTCAGTGATGAGTGTAGTCATTTTACAGCTTCTGCTTCCCCTTCCTCAGCATCCAGCGTCCACGTGGTGCTCACAGAGGCTGCACAGATCCATTGCTCCTGAAAACCAGAGCCTGTGCTTGTCACTTCAGTGTGTGCCCAGTGATGGGGGTTTGGTGTTCACCCCCCGATTCTCCAGGCAGAGCTGCAGCGAGGGGAATGAGCGGGGCAGGAGCATCTTTGCACCCTTCGCCCAGCAAATCAGCACACAGCCAATCAGGCAGGGAGGATTTATATTATCTGAGCTGCCTAGGAGCAGATTTCTTGTTTCATCAGAAAACCCTGACTTTTCCACTGATGCAATCCAGAGCTCTGCCAGAGGGACTGTCTTGGTGGTGTTCAGATGTTGCCACATGATCCCTTTTCCGCTGCTTTTCACACACAGTCTGTGAAAACACACATTTTCCCAGCAGTGCCCTTTCCAGTGCTTCAAACCAAGCCAGGCTGTCTGATTATTCCTCATGACAGGTGTAAAAATGCTGGATCCACAGCAGAAAACCTCTTGTGATGAGGAAGCTCTCACTGCAAATAATAAGTCAGATTTCTGTGGAAACCTGCATGGTTCCAGACCCTGGACAGGCCACAGGCTCTACAGCAGGATTCTGTTCTCCTAACAGATACACAGAGTCAGATTTTCTTTTAACTTAATATGAAAATCTATTATGCAGTCAGCATGATGCTTCTTGGTATGTTTATTTTTATACTCCATTTATTTGTTTTTTTCTCAACATCTCCTTCCATTGGGAGGGAATTTTCTATACCACCTGTGTATGAGGAGTGGATGGGACTTAAGGACTATGGGAGCAAGACAGAGGTCAGTTGGGGTTTTTGTTATCTGAGTGGAAATGGGCACCATTTACAGCTGTGAATTAACACACCAACTGGTCTTTTCCATAGAATAATATTTACATTGCAAAGTTGATATTTTTAAGCCGTTGTCTTTAGGTTTCAGTATTACCAGGCTTTAGAGACCAGTGAAGTATTTCATTTCTCATTACACTTAGTGCTTCACTTTCTGTCTCCGCACTCAGAAAAAAATATTTATTGTTTCAGTAATATTCCAAAAATATTTTATTATTTTCCTCTGAAGCCAAAGGACAAAAATAATTTAATTTCCCCAGCATGAAGATAATGCCATGAATCCCAGCTCTGTGGAGAGTGCTGCTCCACAGGACTGCTCAAGAGCCTCTTCCCTGTGTACAGACTCCCTCGGGCTCCTAATTCCTCTGTGTCTCCCAGCTTTCATTCCTCCTTTCTCTTTGCCTTATTTTTCCTTTTGACTACTTTGCTCTAAGGCCAAGGGTTTTCCCTATGGAAGGAAAAAGCGTAGCCTTTCCTAGCCTTTCCCCAGCACGAGCAGCCCCACAGCAAGGCTGGCAGTGCCAGGGCACACAGGCAGTGCCAGCAGCCCCACAGCAAGGCTGGCAGTGCCAGGGCACACAGCGAGGCTGGCAGTGCCAGGGCACACAGCGAGGCTGGCAGTGCCAGGGCACACAGGCAGTGCCAGCAGCCCCACAGCAAGGCTGGCAGTGCCAGGGCACACAGCGAGGCTGGCAGTGCCAGGGCACACAGGCAGTGCCAGCAGCCCCACAGCAAGGCTGGCAGTGCCAGGGCACACAGGCAGTGCCAGCAGCCCCACAGCAAGGCTGGCAGTGCCAGGGCACACAGCGAGGCTGGCAGTGCCAGGGCACACAGGCAGTGCCAGCAGCCCCACAGCAAGGCTGGCAGTGCCAGGGCACACAGGCAGTGCCAGAGCTGCCCCGTGCCCTCCCCTGCACCCCGTGGGCTCCCTGCCCTGCTCCCAGCCCGGGCTGCCCCTCTGCTCTGTGACAATGTGCTGCAGCTTTCTGTCTGAGGGAGCTCGGGGAGGGCAGAGCGAAAAGGGCTGTTAGATCTATCGCTGGCAATTTAGATTCAGAGACATTTCATCTGCAGTTCCCTCAAGTGTTGAATTGAATAAAACCAGAGCAGCAGTGGAAAAGGAGGTGGGGGAAGGGCTCCAAGCACTCTTAGCTAAACAAAAAGAGACAGGCAGCTCATAAAAAAGGAATTGCACCCTTGAGTTGAGAATCTGGATTCACAGGGCAGGGAGGAGGCTGCGTGGCAGAGCCCACCCATGGGCAGGGGCCAGGCAGCACTGCTGAGGGCTTCTGGCACTCCTGCAGCCAGAGCACATCACAAGGCTCTTCTCTGGGTTTCCTGATTTTCTGTTGATTTTTTGAAGCCCCTGTTGTAAAATCAAGCAGGAAGAACAGAATCTCAGGCTTTGGTTGCAATTAAAAAGAAAAAAAACCCCTATTCTTCACTTTCCAGTGGTTCAGGAGAAAAGCACAAAAGCAAAACTCTCAAAGGTCAAAAATTCAGAAGTAACTTTCTCTTGGGGGCCAGACTCATCATTCCCAAATGCAGCTGTGAGATGGTAGAACTGTTCTCACATTAGGTGTTTTTGTTCCTCTGCCTTTGAGGGAATTGCTGCTGGTGGCTGCCCTGGCCATGCACTGCAGCACCTGGATTTCTCTGGCTCTGTCCTGCTCCCCAGTGTCAGGTGAGGACGGTTTCACAGGGGCACGCATCCTGGTCAAGGCTGGAGGAGAGCCACAGCCACCAGAGAGAGCTGGGTGCCAGCAGCAGGGGCCCTTGGGGTCTCTGTGCCGTGTGTGGGTGGTGCCAACGCCGCCGCAGTGCCACGGGGGGCTGTGGCTCCTGCAGCTGGGAAGGCAGAGCTTTGTTTGCCCCCCTCCCCACCTTCTTTACTGCCCCTCCGCTCCCTTGCTCCATGTTAGTGGCAGATCTGGTGCCTTACCTTTTGCTCAGCCTGCTTCAGAGCAGGTACAGGTGTGCATACAAGGGGCACATGCTCAGCCTGCTTCAGAACAGATCAGACTTCACAGCCAAAGCCTGACCAGCACTGAGGTGACCACGTGCTACACATGGGCAACCTGGGCAGGTGTGTAGCACAGGCCTGATGGCAGCTTGGCCAGGTGTTGTGTTTGCACTACAGTGTTCCCTGCCTTTGTGGTGCACCTGCAGAATCCCATGTGAAACACAAAGGTAAGACCAGGGTGAGGAGCTGGGACTCCTCAGGACAGCACCGACATCTTCCCTTCAAGCGATTTCAGCTGTAAAACAGGGCTCATGATTCTTACCTGTGTCACCAGAATTTGGGAGTCTGATTAGCCACATCCTGTAAAAGACTGAAGCAGCCTTACTGTAAATCCTGGAGCAGAGACCACAGAGCAGGAGAGGCTGTCTCACAGGCATGTATTTATGCTGGCCTGTTTCCCTGTGCTATCGATCCAGCGGCTTGCTAAGATACAGCCCTGCCTGCTGCAGTGGTCTAATTCATTTTTAAGCATCATTATTTTTCATGTTGTGGTCTTCCCTTGCTTCGGGTGCCTCTCCCCACCCCTCCCTGGCAATGCCCATTGCTGTCTGTCTCTAGGCGTGAGATGCTCCCACATGTGTGTGTGCATACCAGAGAGATGGAGAGGCAGCTTCAGCTACACTAAGCAATTAAACTCCAGTAGCTCAGGGATGAGCAGGAGGCCGTGATTTTCTTTTCCTTCGCAGTAATTGCCTCTGCAATCAGCTTTGATCACCCAAGAGCAGAAGAGATGAGTGCTGCAAGTTGACATCAGTGGTTTTAATATATCCATTTACATATACAGGAGCAGTGCAGCATACAGCTTTCCACAGCGCCTCTGACCTGAAACCATCGCCGCTCCATAGATACCTCATTTAATTTAATACTCCAGCACGCTGCAGAAGCCGTACGGTGGGGATGGGAGGGGGCATAATCAAGCCCCTCTCTCTCTCTCTCTCTCCGTTCATGTCTGTAAAAATGACATGAAAGTAATTGCTTTTGAAAAGCAAAGCAGAAATGGCACAATTGATTCCACTTAAATGAGAGGAGAAGGGGTGGGGGTGGGGGATGCTCACCCTAAGCGTGCCACCTCCCTTCCTGCCGCAAGCACATCGCTGCGGGGGCTGCGCTGGGACACGGGAAAGGTGGGCCTGTCTGGATGGCAGGCGAAGGAGGGCAGCTCGGGCAGGCAGTGCTGCTGTGGGCAGGACGCACCCTGGCTGCCCTCGGACCCACAGGCAGGGGCTGCTCCGTGGAGCCGTGTGATGCGACATGCCCTGCTGCCACAGGCACTCCTGGGGCCCGACAGCTGGCACGCAGCTTCATGGCACTGGGAATCCTAGAAGCACCTGCCTGCCAAGCCCACCCACCTGCCTGGCAGCTGGGAGAGTGCATGATGAGGGGGAGACATCACCTCCTCTCCATCTCTAATGTATCTCTCATTATCCCTGATGACAAAGCTTTGTGAACCTATGATTTTGGAATCCATCCAGTCTCCTGGTGCTGCTGGATGCTCACCCTTCTGCCAAGGACCTCCCAGTGCCCCCCTGTGACCTGGCACCACTCAGCCCTCCTGTCAGTGGAAGCCAGGACCTGGCACCATGGGCTGTGCACTGCCTGTGTGTGCTGAAACATGTCTTTAATGTAGACATTAACATGATTTCGTGTTAATTACATGCAAATTGATTATTAGTATATTTATTGAATGTTGACATCAGGGTGACAGTCTTCAATAAATATGTTTTACTAATCAGTTAGCATTAATTAATATTGAAATCCTCTGTAGGTTTAGCAAGTCAGTGAACATTGGTGAGGCCCCTCTGTTGCTGCCAGTGTTGCTGGCAGCACTTGGCTGTTCCTGGCAGCACTGCAGAGCACAAGCGGGCCCAGGAGGTCCAGGGGCAGTGGCAATGCTGGAAGGACAGATGGACACATGCCCTGCCCCGAGGGAGAAGCTTCTGGAAAACATTGCTCTTGGGAGAGCCCCCCATGCAGCAGGGCCTGCCTGAGGCCAGGGGGCTGCCAGCTTCAGCCAAGGTGCTAGTGGCCAGGCAGCGCTTGCAAGAAGCTCTGGAGACCCCTTTCTCCAGGACACAGGGCTGCTTGTGGGTATATCTGAGCAGCAGAAGGAGGATGCTGCTCTCACCTGCATGCAGGACCCTTGGTCATGGCAGGGCAATCCCCTGCCAGCAATGCAGAGGAGTTTGTATGCTGCATTTAAACCACCAAGCAGACCAACTCCTAAGCTGCCTGGGCAGCATTTGCTCTTGCCTCCCCATCCTTAGCAGGGCAGGAGCCATACAGTGCCTGCTGACTGTGCCTTCTCTGCAGCATCCCTGAGGAGTAGCAGGGAGAGCGGCTCCACGCTGGGGTCAACACTTGAGCCTTGTCATGCTGATGCTCCTTGGTTGACAATTGCAATTCTTCCCTGCTTCCACCTTGTGCAAACACCTTAGAGCTGGAACACCAAGAAATTAATATGCTGAACCCTTAGAGCTGCCCCTGTTGAGACGGATGGACAGGCTGTGGGGTGCCTGAGCCCCTTCTGCTCTGCTCTGAGGACAGCAGACACAGGGGAAATGCCTGAAGAGCTCAGCACGCAGCTGCAACAGGAGCTGGGTGTTTGGTTACTGGTTAGAATAATTTTGGTCTTGCTCAGCTGCTCTTTGCTTCCCTCACTGCGGGGTCTGACACCCCTCCTGTGAGCAGAGGCAGGTGCCCCAGCCAGCAGGGTTTCTGCTTTCCTGAGCTGGACACGTCTGCCTGCTGCGGGCAAGCATGTCAAATCACACCTACCATATTGGCTTCCTGTCCCCAGAACATCAGATTTTTGCAGCTAATGTGTGGGGGGTGTCTCCTCCTGCCAATCCCCACCCCCAGCAGCATCAGGTCTGTGCTGTTCGGGGTTTTGTTAAGCCGTTTAGTATTAATTGATTTTTTTTTCCATTTTTTCTTTCTTTCCCTGGGCGGGTCAATAGCTGGATGCTCAAGAGCAGAGGATCTATCAACTGCAGACCAAGCAGAGAGAGAGGCAGGCAGACCTGGAGCAGAAATGCAGCCAGAGCATCAGCTCAGCCAGGACCTGGGGGCCAGCCACCAGCTACGGAAGGGAGCTTGGAGCAGGTAGGAGAAGACAGCAGTGCACTCGAGCTCAGCAGCCCAGGCTGAGAAGGGAACTCTCTTTGCTGCATTCATAGCAGTAATAATAATCTGCTGCTCTTGTTTACATGGCAGCATAAGGAAGGGCTGAAGATGTGACAGTAGAGTCTGTCACCTCCCGGTGAGGAGGGGAGATGGGAGGCAGCAGGGAGATGCTGCAGCTCTGCTGGCTGTGAATGGGCAGTGGGATTTCAGTGGCTGTGGGGGTGTGATGGCTGTCATGCACAGATGTTGTGGGTGTTGCTCTGCTGCTGACCTTGGAGAGACAAGAAGAGGATGGCCACAAAAACACTGCCTCAGGGCAGAGGTGTCCTGGCTAGTGGTGACATTTACATGCTGTGAGCCAGGAGATTAGGATTGCTCAGACCTGTTCAGCCATGCTGCTGTGGACAAAACCCTCAGCTTGCTCCTGGACATCAGGGTGGGAGCACCCTTGTTCCTGCTGCAGGCCTGCTGGGCAGCCTGTGCCACTCTACCCCGTGCTGGGTCTGTTTGCCCCTGCCCTGCCACCCACCCCTGTGTTTCAAAAGCTGTAGAGTCAGATCCCTTGCTCAGTGTGCGCCCCTGTGTGTGAGCCTGGCTTGGGAAAGCACATTGCTCCCTCCTGTGCAGCCATCAGGCTGTCTGCCACATGGCAAACAAGGATGAGGAGAGATGGCTGATCCTGGAAACCTGGGGAACTCCTGCTGCTGCACACTGCAGCATTACCTGCTTAACCTGTGATCCACTTGCCATTCCCTTCAGCACCACACAAGCCATTAAAAAATGTGTCTATTTTAACAACTTGCTAGTGAAATATGCTTGGGGTTCTGGTAGAATAAACGAGGTACTTTTGACGTTGGAGCACCAGGTATCAGCATATTGGCTGCTCAGCACTGCTGGTTTGCCTAAAGCAGCTCAGAGCACAGCATTTAAAGTAAGTTGGGTGTCCCCCTTATTAGTCAAAGTGGAGACATTTTGTTTCATTTGATGTGGTGATGAAAAATATATTCCTATGAATATGTTCATATATCTGTATCTATTCTATATCATATATGTTCATATATCAATACATACATTGCAGTATATATGAACACAATGCACTGATTACATTTATTGAATTTGAAGGAAAGTTACAAGGTGTTGTCCTATTTACTCGCACGTCATCCATTGTTCTGTGTGTGAGGAGTCAGCCCAGTATGCGAGCTGAGCTGTGCGTGGCAAGCCCGCATTCCAACTGCCCAGAGTGAAGGTGGGAGCAGGATGTGTGTGCCTTTGTCTGTGTTTGTGCATGGTGGCAGATGGATGAATGTGGAAGAGGGTCAGCATGTGCCTTTGTTTTGTTATGCATATGCATATGGATGATTGTGTGTTGATTTGTGCAAAGACAGCAGGGCAGGGTAGGAATGATACTCTGCTTCTTCCTACTCCCTTCCCTTCCCTTCCCTTCCCTTCCCTTCCCTTCCCTTCCCTTCCCTTCCCTTCCCTTCCCTTCCCTTCCCTTCCCTTCCCTTCCCTTCCCTTCCCTTCCCTTCCCTTCCCTTCCCTTCCCTTCCCTTCCCTTCCCTTCCCTTCCCTTCCCTTCCCTTCCCTTCCCTTCCCTTCCCTTCCCTCTATGGTTAACCTTAAGTCTCTGGCCAAAAAGAAAGGAGTATTCTAAGACAAAGGACAAAACCCAAGGGAAACAAAGTTGAGACCATATTGCTGCTGCATAGAAAACTTCATTAGCCCTCCTGGCATAGTAGTCATGAGAGAAAAAAGCCCAAAACAGTAGGAGTGACATGAAGGGACTGACTGCCAGGGGAGGATGTCATGCATTTGCCATCTCTTGATGTCTTCAAGCCCAGCCAAACGCCTGTCTGAAGCTATCTTAGTCAGAAAAGGTACTGATTTCAGAGTAACAGGGAAATTTTCATGACTGTAGGTACTGGAGGTCAGGCAGCCCAATCCCTTCCTGCTCACCCCGGGACTCTGCAGGAAGGAAATGCAAAGGAGGATCACAAGAACATGATGCCATTTGTGCTCTTGGATAGGAGTTCACACCGGCACTGATTCATCTGGCTACATCGGCATGCCACAGCATTACTCAGCCCCTCAGGTGGTAGATCTGTCTGGAAGAGGCCAGGTCTGCTGACCTTATATAATTTATTCCTTTTTTCAGATGTTTAGCAGCTGTCCCCAGTCTCCAAGGTATGACACAGCCAGGTGGTCCTAACCTTGCTGAATATGTGCGGCATTTGCACCATTTTTCTCACAAGATCTCACTGCAGTCTCAGCTGCTGTAGCTCTGTTCCTCCTCAGGAATTAGGCTTGGGGCTGTGCTAGAATAAAATCAGATGAAGATGGAGAGATAGATCTGTGGAAACGTTTGTTTAGTGCCCAGGAGCAGCCCGAAAGGCAAACTGACTGTTAACAATTATGAAGAAAATAATGGAGAGCAGATCACAGTTCTGCCAATGAACAGATTCATAGTGAAAGCTGCACTGTGATTTCTATATGAAGCTCTGTCTGCCTCTCTCAAGAAAAAGATTTGGAAGTGTTTCAGAGAAGACCAACAAGGATGATCAAATACAAAGAATATTTTCCATGTGAGTAAAAAGTGGATAGTCTTTTTAGGCTGGAAAAAAATAGACTGAAGGGGATTATAGTACCAAGTTTAGCAAATAGAGGTTGCCTGGAGTATGATTTCTCATCATCCCTTCAATGTAAGAACCAGCAGCACCCCATAAATTAGCAGGTAATAACAAAAAGAGCAAAAACCAGGTATTTTTTTAATATTGTGCTGTGTCAGACTGCTTCACACAGGGTGTGGTGCACCCCCAAAGCTCATATGTATTAGAAAATAAATAAAACATTTTAATGGGAGAAAAATATCCACTAACATTGATGGAATGCCAGAGCCCATTTTTGCTTCCGGAGCCCATGGGCTGCGGGTGGCTGAGGCTGGCAGAGCGTTCCTGGAAGCACTGTGGGACCTGTGGCCTCTGTACCCCAGCATGGATGCACCAACCAGACTCCAGGAACCAATCACCAAATTGCACTGTCTTGTCCTAGAACAAGCCACCAGTGGAGAAATAGAAAACAGGTTTTTGTAGCTATACTGAAACATCACAGTTGATTTTAAGCCTCTTAGACAGTATAATACTGACTGCAAGTTCCTGCTGAGGGCTATCGACTCCAGCCCGTGCCAAGCTGCAGGGAACACCCTGTGCCATGGCTGCGTGTGATGGAGCGCGTCTCTGCACCAACAGCGCGACTGACTCAGATCAGAAGCCAGCTTCCTAGGACTTCCCACCAGCATCCTTTCACACTGCCATCCAGCAGCAGAGATCTGTGCATCCATGAGGTGGCAGGCACCAGAAGACAGCATCATCTTCAAGCCGCACAGAGGGATTAGTGCAGGCTGGAAGCAGCCCCCCGCTGCCCTGTGTGCAGGGTGGGCTGTGGGGAAGGAGGGGGCTTGCACTGCAGAGGTGGCTTTCCCAGGTCGTGTGCTTGTAAGCAGACAACGTGGCAAACAAATTGAATGTTGTAGTGTAACTCCTAATCTAGTTCTTTTGAGGCGCCTGCTGTTGTGCTGCTGTGGTGCTAAGGAAAGTCTGCATGATGGAATGCAAGGCTATACCTTAAGTACTTCAAATTAATTGAGAGCAGTAGTGTTTCATGCAGTGGGACCACATGGAGGCCACTGACTATTTACAGTGCTGTGGGTAAGAGCTGCAGGCAGCGTGGATGGTGTGGGCAGGACGGGCAGGACGGACGGTGTGGGCCATGCAGACCGGGCACCGGAGCAGCAGCTGACAAAGCTCAGCTGTGTGGTGCTGTCTTGTTACTACTTCAGGCAGCATCTCTGCTTCGTCACACACTTCCTATTCTGCGACACACCGCTCTCAGCAGTGATTCAGCAGTCACAGATTCTCCATCTTTTTATCAAGGTTAATTCCCCATCACCATTATTTTTGCATACCTTCTACTGCAAGAATGAAGAGGCCAATATTGAGCAGCAGTGAATGCTCAACCAGCATAGTAACCAGCCAAATTCCATATTAGCAGCATGGTTTAAATACCCAGCCTGCTTCTACATGGTGATCAATGACACAGTGGAAGGGAGTGGAAGGGGCCCCTGCTCCAGTTGGGTAATGCTCCCCTATTTCTGGACTTTGTAAGCACAATATCAAAATTACAAAGCACAACACTTTCCATTTCTTGCTATCATTTTGAATTAAAGACTTTCTATTGAAGACACTCACTTCAAAAACCAGCCAGGCACTTTCTAATATCAAGCAAAATGCCTGAAGAATAAATTGCTCCTATCAGAAATAAAGCATTTTAGTTCTGCCAGAAGCAGAGAGATCTGTGTTTGTAAGTCCCTCCAAAGGCAACTCCATCTTTCCTGTTTTCCTCTCATTTTCTTTTGATGCACGAAGCCTGCACATTGCAGTGCTGTGATTGGATTCAGCTTTGGAGCAGTGTAATTGTAAATATTCATTGGAATCCAAGCTAGTTTTCCCAAGTCTTTCTTAAAAGCTTTGCAGTTATACAAACAGCCATGGCTCTGCATTAGCCTCACAGCCTGGGGACTGCCTATTCCTCCCCAGCCCCAAAGTCCGCTCTGTCAGAGGCTGCATGGAGAGAAATCAGCCTTGCCAACCATTTTAATCAATGCTCTATTATTTTCTTTATTCCGTCTTTAATGACTGTGCTGTAGAGCTGGCTCTCAGATACAGGTATCCCGTAGGGCTCCTCACTGGTGTCTACAAAAATAACATGGCTCAGCTTGGCTCACAGTTGCCCTGAGTGTCCTGGCCATGTATTTCAGTCCCTGTCTCTCTGCTGATGTTGACAGGGTGTCTGTGAACGGCTCTGAGTCCTGGTATGTGGTATACAGTACATGGTACACGTGGTACAGGGTACAGGGAATTATGCCTGTGACCATTCCTCCCTCCTCTGTGAATGCTCTGTGGCTGCTCTCCTACTGTGGGGCAAGGCAAAGGCAGCAGACTGCTACAGCCCCTGAGGAGCTGAGAAAAGCTCTGTCCCTCAGCCAGAGCCTGCCCTTGCCCGTGCCAGCCCTGCACAGCCAAACTGCATGCTCCAAGCAGATCACGCTCTCCAGGTGGTCTCTGACTGCAGCCATGTCCTGCACAGCTCATTTGCAGAGCAGCACATGTAAGAAACTGCACACAACTATTCTGCTGAGAAGGGAAATTGAATCCAAAAGTTCTGATAGCATATCTACACTCCTATCTCTGCCTCATCCACTCATGTGTTCCCCACCATGGGCGGGACTCTGGCCAAAGCCTGTGGCACAGCAGAACATGTAATGCAGATGGTGGGATTGGAGCCTTCATCACCCAGTGACCTCCTCCAGGCTCTGCTTGCTCCTTTCAGCATGTGTTACAGCCTCCTGGCACCAGGCAGGCTGGCAGTACAAGGGAAAACACAGACGGAGACTGTGGTGGGCTCTGGGGAAGGGAAGGGAAGGGAAGGGAAGGGAAGGGAAGGGAAGGGAAGGGAAGGGAAGGGAAGGGAAGGGAAGGGAAGGGAAGGGAAGGGAAGGGAAGGGAAGGGAAGGGAAGGGAAGGGAAGGGAAGGGAAGGGAAGGGAAGGGAAGGGAAGGGGGGACCCTCTCTTTCTGCTTCATGTCTGTGTCCCCATTACCTCCTGCCCTTTGGATGTTCTCCCTGTGTTCCCCAACACCAGTCTCTTTCCATTTACCCAGCTCTCTCTGATTTTTGTCTCCCCCCAGGCCTCTTGCTTTTTCTTGACTCCCACACAGTGCTGCCGTCACTGCTGGCTTGGAAGGAGGCCCCAGAGCTGCTGATGTGGCCGTCCAGAGGCGCTATCCCTCTTCCAGCAACTCAGTGATTGTAATTGCAAGAACCACCAATGCCTTGTGTCCTGTGACCAGACCCAAGCAGCGCTTTGCTTTCATTTGCTCTTTCCATTCTCCAGCAGAATTTCTACTTCCTGCTGATTTCCATTTCTTGGTTCCTTAGAGAACACATGACAGGTCCTCCAGAGCTTGTGTATGCCCTTAACCCACAGAGTCAGAAAACGGAGATGCAGTTGTCAGAAGCAGCAGTGGGGATGTGCCGCGATGGTGTGAATACACAGCAGCACCAGCAGCGGGCAGGAGGCAGCCCCAGGGGCCGCTGCACACCTGCGGGCTCCCTCCTCTGCCCGTCTGCGCCTGACCCTGGGGGGAAGTGCTTAAACACAACCAGGCCAGCCCTGGGTGGCCTGCTGTGGCAGGGGCAGGACAGGGGAATGAGCCAGGTGACCCGGTGTTTGACCAGCGGCAGCGGCAGGGCTGGCTCCTGGGTGACTGCGCTGGGAGGGCCTCCTCACGTACCAACACTCCCCACCACGAGGTTTCCTGGGAACATGCGGTAGCTGGAGGAGTAGAGCTGGGACGCTCTGGGATGTGTCATGGCCTTTCAGCTTCCACTAGAAAGACAGCAGGGCAGAGCAGGTCCCGACCCATTATTGCTACTGTGACTGTTTCCCCCCTCTGTTTTTACATATCCAGTTTGTTCTCTCTCCCTTCCCTCTCCCTAGAGCTGCTGTGGTTTTTAATAAGTATTTTTCAAGTAGCTGGCTGAGACCCTCGCAAGGATAATGAGATCATTCGCACTGCAGAATGCAGCGCCCTGCAAGTCCCGATTGCTATCGCTCCCGGTGGACTGCGCCCACAGTGCCTGTATTTCTGTCGCTGTTCCTCATCCCAAACACAGCAGCATGCCCCGGGCAGTACCGGATGGGATCGGCCGGGGTACGGCTCCCTGCCAACACCATGAATTGTCACTGGAACCGCTCAGAAATAACCTTTAAGGCTTATTAAGATTCTACCGACGGAGACGATGATCCCGCTTTCCCGTTCATGAATCCCATCCTCAGTTCAAGACCTGCCAGCGCTCCGCCTGCCCCGGGTAGAGGCTGAGATGCGGCGGGAGCAGCGGGCAGACCCGGCACGGGCACTCCCACCACCGGGCACCCCTGCTCCGGGCAGCCCCGGCCCGGCACTCCCTGCACCTGCTCCCCCGGCACGGGCACCCCCATCCCTGGGACAGCCCCGCTCCGGGAACCTCGGCTCGGCAACGCCGGCCGGGCACCCCCGGCCCAGCCCCGACCGGGACCGCGGCAGAACAAAGGTGCTGGGCGGTGCTTGGGGCGTGCCCGGGGGGTGCTTGGTGGTGCAAGGCGGGAGCCCAGACGGTGCTCGGGGATGCTCGAGGGGCGCCCGGAGAGGTTGCTCGGGGGACGGCCGTGGGGAGCGCCGGGGGATGCTCGGCGGGCGTCCGGGGGTGCTCGGGGCGGAGCCGCCCTCACGGGGAGCGCCGCGCGGGCCGAGAGCGACCCCTGCCGGGCGGGAACGAGGCGGAGCGGGGCTTGTCAGCGCGCATGCGCGAGCCGCCGCTGCAGCCCCCCGGCACTGCGGACCCCCGGGGAACCCCCGGCCCCGCTCCGGTCACCGCAGCTCCCCGGGCCCCGCTCCGGTCACCGCAGCTCCCCGGGCCCCGCTCCGGTCACCGCAGCCCCCCGGGCCCCGCTCCGGTCACCGCAGCCCCCCGGGCCCCGCTCCGGTCACCGCAGCTCCCCCTCAGCCCCGCTCCGGTCACCGCAGCTCCCCGGGCCCCGCTCCGGTCACCGCAGCTCCCCGGGCCCCGCTCCGACCACCGCAGCCCCCCGGGCCCCGCTCCGGTCACCGCAGCTCCCCGGGCCCCGCTCCGACCACCGCAGCCCCCCGGGCCCCGCTCCGGTCACCGCAGCCCCCCGGGCCCCGCTCCGGTCACCGCAGCCCCCCGGGCCCCGCTCCGGTCACCGCAGCTCCCCCTCAGCCCCGCTCCGGTCACCGCAGCTCCCCCTCAGCCCCGCTCCGGTCACCGCAGCCCCCCGGGCCCCGCTCCGGTCACCGCAGCCCCCCCTCAGCCCCGCTCCGACCACCGCAGCCCCCCCTCAGCCCCGCTCCGGTCACCGCAGCTCCCCCTCAGCCCCGCTCCGGTCACCGCAGCCCCCCCTCAGCCCCGCTCCGACCACCGCAGCCCCCCCTCAGCCCCGCTCCGACCACCGCAGCTCCCCCTCAGCCCCTGTCCATCACTGCTGCAAGGTGCCCAGAGCAGCTGTGGCTGCCGCATCCCTGGCAGTGTCCAAGGCCAGGCTGGACGGGGCTTGGAGCACCTTGGAAGGTGGAAGGTGTCCCTGCCCATGGCAGGGGTGGTACAACATGAGCAGATGGGGAGTCCTGGCTCAGGGCACCAGCAGAGCAGTGAGGACCTCGTTAAAGGACCAGCATCTGTGTCTGCTTTGGGATCAGGGGCTGATAGGTGGACAGAGCTGGAAATGTGCCATCCGGACTTGGTTCCAAGTGGCCATGGATGGCCCATCCACAGTGTCCAACTTGCTCTGCCAAGGGGTAACCATTTCTCTGTGCTGAACTCCAGTTTCAGTTTGGTTTGTGTCATCTCACAGACATCAGACCGGGGTGCACTTCTGCCTGCTGATACAAGAGCCTTGTCTGCTCTGTTCCCACTTTCCTCTTGCATTCTGATGTGTGACCAAACTACGCCTTGCTCTGCACTAAACCCCTCACAGAACGCCACTTGAGTTGTGCAGTGCCCATGACTCCTTCTGGAGCCTTTCCTAGAGCTCCGTGGTCCCCCTGCACCATGAGCACCAGCAGCACACAGGTTCCCACAGCCATGAAGGGCCATGCCACCACTGCAGCTGGATGTTTGGCCACACAAGCAGCCACCAGTGTGTCCCACATGATACTAGGATGTGCCAGTGCAGCAGCTGCTGCACGAGCTGCTTGTGCATTCGTGTAAGTACAAACACCTTAAGTCATGTCTTCTTTGGCTCATCTCTGTGAAACAGGGATCACAGCATTTGTTTTGCAGAGGGGCCCTGCAATTTGGTTCATGAATATCAAGTGGTTTCAGCTCCTGTGATGGAAGATACTGGAGATGGACAAAGGGGCACCAATGGCCTAAAGCTGATGGAGGCCCAAGCAGTGGTCTCACCCAGCTGCTCTGTTTGCTAATCCAAGTGTGTAATCAGCACATACGGGCAACGTGTTGGCTTGGGCTGTGTCACACAGCAGCTCAGAACACGCTCACTGTGAGCTCATGCACCCCAAGAGGGGTGATTGGTGTCTGCACAGCCACCAAGGATGGGCGACGTGCAGGGGAGGACAGAGCTGGTGGTGGCATGATCACGAGATGGGTGTCATCAACACACAGCCATGGCACAGAGAACATGCAAACCTCCTTCCACCCCAGCCACTCTGCCCTCCAGCTCTCCTGAATGAAGTCCCAGCTTTGTTTTTCTGATTTCCATTTTGTATCCTAAAATATTCACTCCAAGTTCCGCTTGACAGACATGCCTAATCTAATCTCCATGTCTGCTTTCTAATTTTCGCAGCCAGGATAAAACAAATTGGCTGGCGTTAATTGCCTGTGCAGCGGCCTGGAGCTCTGAGCCGTGATTTACGAGCTTGGAGCAGGCGCTCTGCAACACATTTTTCTTAATTTATTTTTAATGAGTCTCTCAATTAATTTTCTTGGAAACATCTTAATGATGTTGGAGGCGGATGTTAATGAGGTTTGTAGCAGCACCTCATTTTGCATATTTTAATGTACTGAATGGCATGAAGCAAAATCCTGGTCCTAAAACAGAAAAAACCTCAAGACTGGAAAGGATTCCTGGGCTGACATTGCTGCCCTGGCTTGAGGCTGAGGCACTGCATGGGCTAGTTGGTGACTTTGAACATTGTCAGGCTGAAGCTGGGTGAGCCCACAGGGATGGCAGGACCCTGGCAGCATGGGGAGGGTGAGAGGCCATGCTGGGTCATGGTTGGTGGCCAGACACTTCTTAACAGATGGAGTGAAAGCCTGGATACAGAACCTGGGCACTGAGACCCCCATGCTGGCATGCCCCGTGTTGTGGGCACCCCATTCCCTGCACAGCCCTTCTGAGCAGGGGCTCTCCAAGACCCAGGGCTGGGCTGCCTGGGGCTGATGACTGCGGGGTGCTCGGGGTGTCTGTGCTGGCCCGCAGGGTCACCGGTAATTGCTGACGCATGTGCCAGCAAGAGGCAGCAGCTGGATCGCCTTTGTTTGCTCCCAGCATGTCAGTCTTCATTAAACTGGAGGGGAATGAAAAAGGATTCACTTTTGTCCCAGCCTGAACATGGCAGCTGTTTAATTTCAATTAAGGTGGCACTGAAAAGAGTAGCATTTCGGCAGTAATTAAAGTGAGACAACTCCCACCCCCAGGACTGTGCTCACACAGCAGAGGGGCCAATTTTGACCCCCACCGTCCTCCCAGCACCAGCTGAGTATGGGCAGGCAGCTGTGGGTCAGGGCCGTGGGGCTGCCCCACACGCTCACAAGGAGCTGGAGCAGTGTTGACCCCTTCAAGGCAAGCGCTGCCTGCAGCTCAGCACAGTGTGGCACCTCTGTGGTATAGAGCAGCATTGCCCGTAGCACCATGTAACATGGCACAGTGCAGCATACGTGGCACGAGGCTTTGTCCCATAAAGGCTCTGTGCACTGTGGATGCTTTGTGCCCTGGCTGTCACTGCCTGAACAAGACTGAAGTCTGCAGGGAAATTTTATTTCCTTGCAGTGGCAGAAACTGTGGCCAAATTCAGTTGTGTTCTGGAAGCAGGGGGGGTCAGCAGCCCTGCTCACAGGACTGTTGGTGCTGTGCCTGATCCCATCACCCGTGACTGTGACCCACTGGTGGAGCAGGTTGTCATGGCAACTGATGACTTCTGCTATGGTACATTTGCATTCACCTTTTGGGCCCAGTTCAGCCTTGGAAATTTCCAGTTAAAACACGTACCTGTGAAACTGCACTGAGCGTTGGCAAGGGAGCACACACAGCCTAGAGCGCCCCGTGTCACCAGCGCAGGCAGCAGCAGGCCTGTGCTCACACCACCACTGGCACCCAGAGACCCGTGTCACTGATCCCACCTGGGCGCTGTGGGGCGGCCCCAGGCAGGGCAGGACAAGCAGACACGCACTCTCAGCCTTTCCTGTGCACACTCAGCCTCCCCTGGGGCCTGTGGCCCATGGCCCTGTCACGATGTGCCCCTGCAGTAGGTCCCCTCAGCCCTATCCATTGTGTGGGTGGCTGAGCACAGGGCACAGCCCTGAGCGCTGCCATCCCCACTGTCACCTGGCCCTGGCCACAGCCCAGCAGCGTGGCCTGAGGACAGTGCAGGGGCAGCACGAGGGTGGCAAGGCCCTGCCCTGACACAGGGGTGCTGCCATGTCCTGGACCAGTTCTGAGGATGATGCCCAGGACCTGGTGACCTCACAGTGGCATATGGAGTAGTGTCACACAGCATGCCAGGGACACAAGATGGTGAGGAGCATGGCACAGGAAGGCTGCGGGCAGCAGTAGGATCAGGTGCTGCTGAGGAGAGGGCTCAGTCCCACAGAGCTCTGCCCTGCTTTTCCAGGAGCCCCAGGCTAGGCTTCTCCTGCTGGCAGCAGGTGCTCCTCAGACAGGGAGGGGCAGTGCCAGTACCGTGGGAGGGAGGGTGCGGCTGCCCCAGGCAGGGCTGAGTGACATCGTGGAACTAAGGGTTGTCTGGGGCTGCAGGAAAGGTTAGGGTCCTTCCAACTGTGAGAGAGTGGCCAAAATTTGGCACATCTGGGGAGGTTCCTGCACCTCAGAGAATTGCCTTCGCAGGGGTATGGGCCAGGCTCGAAACACGGACAGGCTGTACTTGTCCTTCAGGTCACTTCAATTTTGTGCCCTGTTCCAGGTTCTACAGGGCAACAACCTGACAGCACCAGCCCTGCATGACTCTGCAGAGCTACCTCCACCAGGAGGTGGAGCTACCAGAGCTACCTCTTCCAGGACAAGAAGCAGTGCAAAACAAAGAAAGGACTAGACTGACAACCTTTAAACAAATAAAATTCTTTCTGTTCTGTAATAAAATTAGTGCCAAGCACCAAAGCCTTCCAGGGCTACAAGCTGTAGAGACCTCAGAACACATTGATTAGGGTAGGTGGGCACCACCTTAGGCCTCAAAGCAACAGGTTGTGCCTTCTTAGAGACCAAAGCGGGCTGGGGTGCGTCGTGGCGTCAGGGCCTCCCCCTGCTCCTTTCGCCCAGGGGTATAGATTTTAGTAGATCTGTCAAAGAGGACAAGGGCAGTTAATGGAAAATGCAACCTTTTCCTGCACCTGAACTCCCACAGGGAAGCAGGCAAGCCGTGGGCAGGCAGGGCTATCACGCACCTTGCGCTGCCCAGCGGGTTACGGCGCTCCTGCTCCTCCCGGCGGGCACGCAGCTGCTCCTCTGCCAAAGCCATTTCCTCCTCCATGGCAGACACCTCCTCCTTGGCACGGCGCCGGTTCTCCTGGAACAAGGCAGCAGCAGGTCAGGGACAGCAGACCCCCTGCACGCCCACAAGCTTGCTCCCTTCATGTCAAAACATACACACACACAGCAGCAGAATGCAGAGGGCCTGCAGTCTGCCAGCTCATCCAGGACAGAATACTTACCTGGCGCGACTTGCCGGCATGTTTGATACTGTAGAACATAGGGCCCAGCTCTGCTAGCCACTCGCCATCCACAGCAGTGACACACTGCATGTACTCCTGCAGGGACAAATAGACTAGGATAGCAGGATGGCATTCTTGGGGCCTAGGCACCATTCCCAGAGCCATAGCAGCTCCATTCCTCCCCCAGCTGCTGATGGCACTTCTCAGGCTGACACCATACCCCTTCCAGACAATTCCTCCTGGCCTCAGAAGCTGCTACAGGTTGGATTTGACCACAAGGAGAATCAAACATATCCCACAGAAGCCAGAGAAAAATAACGGGAAGGGACAAACAGATGACACCAACATGTCTAATTGGTATAGATGGAAAAGGCTGATATCTGCCACTCAGACTGATCTCAGTCTCACAGCAAAGCCCTCCCATCTCCCCTGGAGAACTCATCACCCTTCCTGCTAGCCCTCAGCTCAAGCTCACCTTGGTAGTCATAACCAATTCATGGTACACAATGTAGTCTGGTGTGTAGCCCATGCCAAACAGAGAGCTCGTGGGGTGCAGGTGGCAGGGCATGCCTGTGCGGATGTTCACATACTCCCCAATGCCCTGCAAAGACAAATGTGCTTAGGCCACCTGTTCCCAGGCAGGACCTTGCAGCCCCCAGGCAGCTCAGACACCTCTCACCTTCAGCTTTGCAGCCTGATGGAAATATGCAGCACAGATGCACTTCCTGACAACATCCCAGTCTGTACCACAGGATGCCAGGCTCATGCGCTGCTGCACCATAATGTCCTTGAGCTGGGCACGCACCTCCCGCACCTGCAAAGGTGTGTGCTGGTCAGATCCCTCTTCTGCACAAGGCTGTCTCCCCCAGCCTTACAGCCACAGCCTCACCTTCCGCATGGCCTTGGCATGGATGAAGTGCTGATTGCACCACAGGGTAGAATAGCTGTTGTTTTTCCACTGCAGGTAAACATTCAGGTAAGTCAAGTGATCACTCTCTGGAACAGCAAATTTCTCCCGCACTTGGTCACTCTCCTCCTCTCGGCCCTGAAGGGTAAGCAAAGAACATGTGTTAGTCAGAGGGCAGGGAAGGGCCCTGAGCTGCTGGAACAGCAGCATCTCATACCTTAGGCCGGTAAAAGATGGCAGGCACCGACAACATGGAGACAACAAGCAAGATCTCAGAGCTGCAACCCATGTCACAGGAGACAATAAGCATTTTGGAGAGTGCAGGGTCCAGTGGGAACTCCACCATGAGGCGCCCTGTAGAGGTCAGACCACCTGTAGGAACAGAACAGGGATCACTGATCAGCAGCTGGGTAGGCCCCAGTTCCATGGGCTGGCAGCCTACCCCAGCTGCCAATACCTGTGTTATCCAGGGCCCCCAGGATCCACAGCTGGTACATGGAGTTCAGCATATTGTCTTCAGGGGGCGGATCCATGAAGTGGAACTGCAAAAGGTCTTGCACACCCAGGGACTTGAGCAAGAGCACTACATTGGCAAGGTTGGTGCGCTGGATCTCAGGCACCGTGGTCGTCAGCAGCTCATTCTTGTAGGCACTCTGGGTGTAGAGCCTGGGAAGAGAGGCCAAGAGCATGCTCCTCCTGTTGGGCCACTGTGCTCCTTACAGACATGCCAGCCTGGCACAGGGCAGCAGCCCTGCACCCAACAGCAGGACCCTGGGGAGCCACTAATAGTCCAGCCAAAGTGAGGTCTCCCCATCACATTGGGGTATTTGGGCTGCAGCACAGCACATGACCAAGCACAGCCCTTCCCTGGTCTCACAGCACAGCCGGGGAAAGGCCTTTGGCTTGGTTCTTATCTCAGTGGCATCCAGGCAGACCAGCCACAAGTGAAGATGGGCATAGGAAGAAAGTGGAGCACATCCTTTTCTCTGCAGAAGGACTGGGTCCAAAGAAGGCCTTCAGGCCTGCCGACTGCCCACACCCCACCAAAGTTCAACATAATGAACAGCTCCAGTGAGAAAAAGATCTACATAACTTGATGCCAAGCTGAGGATACAACAGGAACACCAGTGACGTGCCTACCTGAAACAGTGGCCTGGGCCTGTCCGGCCAGCTCGGCCAGCCCTCTGATTGGCATTGGCCTGACTGATGGGGTAGATCTGCAGTGCATCCATGCCTATACGGGGGTTGAAAACCTTCAGGGCACAAGAAAGTCACACAGAAGTAAGGGGAAGGCTGGATCGTGACCTCAGAACTCCCTCAACCTACCCCAGAAACCAGAGAGTATAGAAAACCCTGGCTCACCTTCAATTTGCAGTAGCCAGAGTCAATCACAAACATGATACCATCCACTGTCAGCGAGGTCTCTGCAATGTTAGTGGCAACGATGCACTTCCTGACCCCATCAGGAGCCTGCAAGCACACCGCGTGTCAGTCACACCCCTGGGCATGGCCCTGCCCCACTGAGGAGGAGTGCAGAGCTGCAGATGGATGGAGGTGACTCCTGAGAGTGGGGTGGGATACATGCTTTCTCTCACCCTCCACGTGCAATACTAACATATACCTACACCTCTCACTCCTGCTCTGTACTGTCTCCTGATCCAGTTTTCCCTGTCCCCACCCCAATCACAAAGCACACATCAGCACCTTCTGGAAGATCTTGGCCTGCAAGTCTGAGGGCAGCTGAGAGTAGATTGGCAGTACAGCAAGAGCAGGTGCCTTCTCCAGCTCCTCAAGATGCTCCACAATCTGCTCTGAGGTCACCTAGACACAAAGAGGGGTGTAAACATCAGACTGAAACGATGGGGTAGGATAGTGCCTGTCCTTCCAACTCACCTCGATATCCTCCTGGCCAGGCATGAAGACGAGGATGTCTCCAGGAGCACCAGACAAGTGGACCTGCAAGGCTTGTTTCACTGCAGCCTCCACATAATCCTCCTGTGGGGTCTGAACAGCACAGTCCAGGTTAATATGGACCAATATCCTTACCTGCCCTGTCCTACGTACAAGACTGTAGCACATCACAGCCGCTTCTCCCCTGTCCTGTGTGTCCCCCTCAGAAACAGTACAGCTAGGTCGCAACCCCCTCCTGCCAACAGCACAAAACTAACTGCACCTTGCTGAAAAGAATATCCACAGGAAAAGTTCGCCCAGGAATGTGGAAAATGGGAACGTTCCCAAAGAAGGAGGCAAACTTGTCTGCATCCATGG
Organism: Melospiza melodia melodia; assembly: GCF_035770615.1. Classification (NCBI taxonomy): domain Eukaryota; kingdom Metazoa; phylum Chordata; class Aves; order Passeriformes; family Passerellidae; genus Melospiza; species Melospiza melodia. The sequence continues at coordinate 22,717,873 of NC_086206.1, forward strand.
TGGCTGAAGTAACAACAAGCTTCAGATCCGAGCGTCGGGCGACCACCTAAGAAGCAGATGAAAGGAACAATATGGAAGGCACATTTATGCATGGCTGTGGGCTGTTTTCATTCTTACTGAGATAATGGCACAGGACAGAGCTTCTGTTGTACTCCAGAGGCACGGGCTGTGCATGCCAGGCAACACTGATGCTCTATGGTCAGTGCAGTTGAAAAGACCTGCCAGCCTCGGTCCAGGAAACCTTAATCCAGCAAAGTCCTCTGCATAGGCAGCTCTGACATTTAGCCATCAAGACTCTGGTAGCATTACAGAAAACTGAACCCCCCAGATGCAAGGACCAGGATGCTGGAGCAGTCAAGTGCAGAGATGTGGCAGCTCTGCCTCCCTCTCCTAGTCCTGTCAGAGAAGGGCTGCCCCAGATGACGCGGCCCCTGCTGCTGCCACAGCCCAGGATCACACCCACCTCGCGGAGCAGCCCGAACAGCACATCAGTGTTGAGCGAGCGCTCGTGTGCCTCATCCATGATGATGGCACTGTAGTTGTCCAGGTCAGCCTCCCGCAGCGACTCACGGAGCAGGATCCCATCTGTCATGTACTTGATCACCGTGTTCTCAGACGTGCAGTCCTCAAAGCGGATGGCATAGCCCACCTGGCAGGGCAGAGATACCAGCAGTCTTCCAACAGTCCCATGCGCTCTCTGTCATGGGGTGGTACCCCTGCACTCCCCTCCAGACTCACCTCCTCCCCCAGACGCACCCCCATCTCCTCGCTGACCCGCTTGGCCACCGACATGGCAGCCACTCTGCGGGGCTGCGTGCAGCCGATCATGCCGTAGTCAGTGTAGCCGTCCTCATGGAGATACTGTGTCAGCTGAGTTGTCTTCCCACTCCCTGTCTCCCCCACCACGATCACAATGCTGTTGTCTCTGAGGGAAAGGAAAAGGTATCTCTTCATACACCTTCAAAGGAGGGCCTTTGTGTTCTCTAGCTAAGCATCATCCTAGTCAGGTGGGAGAGCTGAGCAAACACAAAGCAATGGGTTTTGTTTCCTGAGAGTACAGCTTCCCAAAGGTCATGATTCTACAATTCCTCAACGGAGCTCCCAAACGTAGGCCAATGCCCTGGGGATGCCCTGGCAGCCATACCTGAGGATGGAGAGCAGTTCCTGCTGTACAGCAAAGATGGGTAGGTATTGTCTCTGCTCCAGGATCGATTTCTTCTTGGCAAACTCACTGCTGGCTTCACTTTTTTCTTTCATGTGTTCAGCAAACTTCTGTTCTGTTCTAAGGAAACACCGCAAGTCCTGAAAGTGCCTCTCCACACACTTTGCTATGCCTGTAGCCCCCGTTACCAGCTGAGCAGGGTAATTCAGAACAAGCCCCTACTTGTAATCCACTTTGCCATCTTCTGTCACCATCTCGTCCTTCTCCTCCTCTTTCTTGATCCCCATAATGTCTCCCAGTTTGGTGCCTGCTAGCTCCCAGTGCTTGTGCTGAGCCTGGAAGGAGAGAGAACAGCATAACTTTGCCACAGCAAGCACAGACAAAATTCTTCCCCAATCCTACTCCTAAGACTAAGAAAAGGATATTAGTACCCCAGTTCCTCAAGGCAGAACACACACTCCACTCCTACATCAGGTTCCCCTCTTCCAAATGAACTGAAGCAGAATTTTAAGGCACTGAGATGGATACAGAGACTTCAGGCAAAGGATTACCAACTGCCTCCTAAGAAAATAGCTCCAGCTGCTGACCCTTCCATTAAATTTGAACTTAAACCTAAACAGATGTGAACCAGAGATAATCTTCCTGCCCTTGCCAAGTGCCAACAGGCTTTTCTCCCATCTCTGCTGCCAGTTCAGCTACCACCACCATTCCGCTCATAATTTAAGTAGGTCAAATCCAGCCCAGTTTCAATGTACAAGGAACACACCTGTATTTTCCCCACTGCTATTATGTGAGCTTTAGAAAAAGTCCCTAGAAAACATCTTCAAAAACTAACCTACTACCTTACCCCATACTTCTCCTCACAACTCTTCTGCTGAGACGTGACTAGGTAAATCCTGCTGCCATACTGCCGGCTGACAGTCCCTAAGCTACCTGGCATTCTTCCATCTGCTTCCTTCTCCCATAATCCAAATGTTCAAATGCATGGTGATTTATGTGCCAAGGCAGCGCACAAGAAAATCACACCACAGCAGCTGCTGTGAGGCAATGCAGTAAGCTGGGCTGCTAGGATGTCCCAGGTCACAAAAATATGAACTCCTTATCATCCCTGCTGCCAAAGCCTGAATGCTGCAGAGTCCAAACAAGGCTCTGAGGAACTACATAGGGTGTACAGCAGGCAGCAAGGCACAGGGCTGCAGCATACCCTCTTACGCTCCTTCTGCTCCCGGTGCTTGCGCACCAGCTGGCTGCCTTTCCGAGCAATGATGGCCAAATCCGAGGTGGCATCCTTCACAGGGATGACTGGCTCTGGCTGCAGGGAAAAGGCATTGCTTCACTAAAAAGGCCTCACATGTACAGGGCTCCCTGCCATCAGTGCCTTCAGCCACAGTCTCTACCTGCTTGGTGAAGACAATCCTTCCATCTAGGAAAGGAGGCACTAGATTGTGCACCAACAAATGCACTTTAGCAGAGTTATCCTCCTCAAAATCTTCATCCACCTCAATCCGATGGACCACACCACTGGTCAGCATGCGATTTGTCTCCCAGCGCTCATTATCCTGCAGGAAACAACGTATCAGAAACACAATGAAGCCCCACAGAAAGCCACAGACATCACACTAGAACACCAAGCTTGGGCCTGGGCTCTGCACTGGCAACAGGATGGTTCAAACCTAGTGAGTCTCAAAGTAAGCAAAAGGGAAGGAACAGTAATTGGAAGGAGTAGAGTACAGGAAACTACCCACACGAAACACATGGTCAACAGGTTTGTCCCCAAGAAAATGCAGGACAGACACTGCCTGCAAGGCAGTCAGAATACATCAGGAAGCCTGGACACCATCCTGCTCATGTAAAGAGAGCAGCTGTCCCCAGCATCCACTGGGCCAACAGCAGACAGCCCCAGTAACGTACCTCGCACTTAGAACAGCAGGAACATGGTCCTCTGCACTTCTGCTGCCCTGGACACTGCAATCCACCAGCCACTCCAACTAGGAATTCTGCCCATGCAAGAGCTGCAGGGCAGGGCTTTCCAGGGGAACTCAACCACAGTTTCCCTGTGAGCATTCCTTCAGCCTGGCCTAAGAGTGTCCTTCTCCACCTGGGAGCAAGGGCTCAACAAGTGGATCTTTCAAGAGGCAGCAAACCCTAGGAGTTCAGAGCAGCCAACCCTGCATCTTGGCCTTACCTCATTGATCTGCCGCCGCTGTGCCGAGATCCGCTTCTGCCTCTGCTTGTGCAAGTGCTGCTCACGCTTCTTCACGTACTCCTCAGAGGAGTAAGCCAGAGGATTGTGAAACTCATCGTAGCCCTCATCCATCATGTACCAGTCCCGGTCAGCTTGCTGGGAAGGGAGAGGTGCAGCACTGAGTTCTGCCCATCCCCATCCCCATCCAGGCGACCCCAAGCCCCCGGCCCGTGCCAGACTCACCCGCTGGTCGTCCTCCCACTGCTGCCGCTCCTCTTCCGTCTCAAAGGCAATGCCCTCCTCCCCTTCTGTGCGCCGCCCTGGAGTGAGCCAGAGAGCCCAGAATGTTCTCAAGGAAACCCCAACTCTGTGCCACAGGAAAGGGGATTCCACACTGCCCACCCCGGGCAGCTCAGCCCAGACTGCTCACCTCTCCCTCGGGACAGGCGCGGCGTGGCCCCCAGGTGCCTCCGGTCATCAGCCCATTCGTTGTACTTGTACGATGGGGTTGGCAACGGCGTCTTATCAGAGTACCGGCTCCTCACAGACCTGAAACGCAGCAGGTGGCAGGGACTGGTGCCCAGACAGAGCCTTCTCACACACAGAGTCCCCTCTGCAGCCCCACAGCCCAGAGCACAGCCTCAGCCCCCGGTACCTGTCCCGCTCCCGACGGTCCGTGTCCCGCAGCGACGGCAGCCGGTGGCCACGCTCCGAGTCCCTGCAGGAAGGGCTGGGAGATGGAGACTCCCACTGTGAGCGATGGGCACTGCTGTAGCCACCATCATCCTCCTCCCAGCTGGAGCGAGACGGTGTGGCTGCATCTGGTACAAGAGATGGGGTTAGACACCTGTTGCTCCAGCAGTTGCTCCAGCCCTGGGCACTGGAGTCACCTAACATTTTTCAAGAAAGGAGCATGGAGAGAGGGTGCCCACTGGCCCTCCCTCTAAGCAAAGGGACTGACCTAGTGATTCCAAGGAATTTCAAAGGATCATATTTCCATCACACAGACCCAGATCAGACCCCACTGAGATCTCTGCTAAGATCTGCCAGAGTTTCAAACATGCACAGCTGGCACATTGCTCCCAGATCCGAGTTGAGCTGGGAGTTTTATGCTTGCCTCAACCACAAACATTACAAGGTACGAACTTTTCTGTCACCCCTGTCCTGCAAAAACAGCAGGAAGCATAAAAAACTCCAAGCATAAAAAACTCCAAACCCTGTTAGGTCTCACACAAGAGCTTTACCAGGTCCCACTCCCACCTTTAGGCCGATGTCGGGGGCTCTCAGGTTCACCCCTCCTGCTGCTCCGCTCTGATGAGCCGTCCCTCTCTGATCTGCTGTGATGACTCCTGTCCCGCTCCTCTGCAAAAACAAAATAGGATCAGGTGCCTATTGCACAAACAGGCTTCACAAGCCTGCTGCAAAAATCACCACAAACATTAGTAAAGGCTACAAAAAAGGCACAGGACAAACCCAGACCCAAACCAAGAAGCACACAAAGGTCTCTGAGCAATTACCACGGTCTCGTTTACGATCGTGGTCCCGATCCCTACTGCGTTCCTTCTTCCGCTCCTTCTCCTCCTTGGAGGAGGCAAAGACTCCATGTTCCCGCCGCTCCCTCTCCCGCTGCCGGCTGCGCTCCAGGAACTCCTCGCTTACACCCCCTGTGTAGGAAGGTGTCTCCACGTGGACTGAGCGGTAATGTCTGGACAGGCAGAGCAGAGAGGGGAAATGCTCAGAAGTGCTGAGCAACAGCTGCCCCTCGGCTGGTCCCGTACAGCTCCAGTCGGAGCCTGTGCCACACGGCCCCGCAGTCTTCCTCCCTCCCCACCGGCGGCCGCAGCCCCGCCTGTCACCGACTGTGCCCACGCTGCGCTGCCAGCCCGGCCGGGCGCGGCCAGCGCCGGCACCCGGGGCTCCCTCGCAAACGCCACCTGTTCCTGCGAGCTCTGCGGTCGCTCCGGTTGGCCTCGTCCTCTTCCTCTTCCTCGGCGCTGCCCGCCTCGTCACGGCCCTCTTCCCAGTCCTTATAGGATGCGACACGGGATCGCTTCCCCCCGGCCGCCTCCTCCTGCCGCTCCCGCCGCTTCTGCGCCGCCAGCACGTCCAGTCCCAGCAGGGAGATGCGCGGGGCCGGGGCCTTAAAGACGTGCTGCTCGGGGCCCCGCGCCCGCAGCACCAGCCCGCCCGCCTCGCCGCTCGGGCCCGTCCCCGACAGCCGATGCAGCGACTCCTCGCCCGCCTCCATCGTGGCCGCAGCGCTGCGCGGGCCCCGCAGTTCCCTCAACGCCGGTAACGCGGCTCCCGGAGCGCCGCCATACCCGCCCCACAGTGCTCGGCGGGACGAGCCGCTCTAGCCCCTCGCACCATAGAGACGGCGAGCAGAGCCTATGGCAGAGCCGCCACCATAGAGTGCCGACAGGCCCCGCCCCCTGCCAGAGCCGACTTCCGGCTACGCAACCTCCCCGTGGTCCCGGAGTCCCGGACGGACGGGACGGGAGCGTGGGGCGGCTCGTAACAGTCTCCTCCCGCAGGGCGTGCCTGCGTGGGGCTGGCTCCGAGCCCCTTTTCTCACCACCTCGTCCGCCCTGGCGCAGCGCGCGGGCTCCAGCCCCCCTGCCCCTGGTGCCTGCAGCCAGCACAGTCCCAGCAGGAAGAGCACAAAGAGCCCCACCTTGCTTAGCACCAGGCTCCCGGGAAGCTGCCAAGCCCTGACAGGAAGCCAGTGTGCCGAGCTTCCCAGCAGCCGTAAAAAATTTTGGTGAAGTGCTGTTGTGCAGTCTTGCTCTACAGGGTGGATTGTGAGAGGCTGCTGAGGGAATGCTTTGTGCAGGGCGAGCTGTTGCTCAGGAAAAGCCCCACATGACTGCAGTGAGCTCGGGGTGAAGGAAAAGTCAGCACCAGAGATCCCAGAGACAAAACCAACAAACAGCAGCACCTCTGATCAGGCCCTTTCCACAGCTGACAAGCATGACTGCAGCCATCTCCAAAACAGCTGTGTCCTGGCACCCAGCACCATCACTGCCTTCCCTCCCGCCCCAGGGCCTGGCCTCAGGAAGCAGTCTCTGCCAGGGAAGGCCAGAGGCACTTAGTCCAGCCCCGAGCTCAGCTACCCTGGTGGCTTCTCTCACCAGGAAAAGTGAGAGCAGCATGGCGAGCTGATTCTGCTCAGCTGAGGAGAGCTAAGGTGCATCCCTCCAGCCCATGGGGTATCCCAAGAGCAGCACAGAGGACCAGGTGAGCCAAATATTTATTAACACTCAGTTCTGCTGTCCACAGGGAAGCCAAAACACAGCCCTGAAAAAGCAGCAGTGTTATGAACATCCTGGAACCAGGACCTCATCTCAGTCCCAGTCTGCCCAGCACTGGCATTGTCACACCCATCCCTGTCTGCCACGGCTCCTCCCAGCTACACCTTCATTCTGCAGCCTGTCAGCAGCGGTGATCTGCTCCAACTGCCTCCATGACGCTCTTGAAGCCCTGCTGCCTACCCAGGGATGGTGTGTGCTAGGACTGGGGTGGCACTGCTCGGGCACCAGCACACAGCTGTCCTGAGCTCTGCTAGGATCAGGGGCTCTCTGGGGACGTGCCTGGCTTCCACTCACCTGAGCAGCTCCTCCAGTTCGCGCTTGACTGTCCCCACCACTGGTGGCCCGTGGAACACAAGCGCTGTGTAGAGCTGCACGAGCGAGGCTCCGGCACGGATCTTCTCCAGGGCATCCTGCCCGCTGCTCACTCCCCCGACGCCAACGATGGGCACCCGGCCTGAGGGCAGGGCGCTGGCTCAGGCTGGCACGGGCAGCGCCGGCAGGCGCCCCCAGCCCGGCCGGGCCCTCACCTTGAGTGAGAGCGTACATGTCCCTGATGGTCTGTGTGGAGAGCTCCCGCAGGGGCTTCCCGCTGAGGCCGCCGGGCTCCGTGCGCTGCCGGCTCCGCAGGCCGCTGGGCCGGCTCACCGTGGTGTTGCTCACTATCAGCCCATCCACACCGAGCTGCAGGGGCAGTAGGGTGAGGACACAGCTCCCGAAGCAGCCCGACCTCCCCTTCCCCTCCTGCCAGGTCAGGAGCACCCAGCATGTAACCCAAAGCTGCCCCTCACTGCCTGGGTGACACACATGGGCCTTCACAGACTCTGACCAACCCAGGACACCATCCCTATAGCAGCCAGAGTTGCAGGCATACGTGTCCTTCCGAGACGTGACTTGCTGGGACCACCATCGTCCTGCCTCCAGTGGCCTTCTCTTCCTACTTCCTCACCTCACAGACAACGCTGGCGATGTCCTGCTTGTCCTGTGCAGTGAGGTCAGGGGCAATCTTCACCAGCAGGGCTGGCTTCTGCTTGCAGGGCAGCAGGTCCCTCTCCACCAGCACCTGTCGATGCACATGGCAGTGCACGGCAGGGAGAGGCCTCCTGCCCCAGCTAGGAGTTATGGACACCCACTACCACAGGCAGCACAGGGAGAGCCCTGCTCCTCTACTTGGCACCAAAACCAGGAAAGGCACCCTTGGCACAGGGCCTGGAGCACACAGCAGGCACAGGTCCCCAGTGATGCCTGAAGTTGTGGGGTGGATGGCTCGCCGCCTCTTACAGGAGCAAATAGAGGGCAACGCCTCACTGCTCCTGAGCCCTTTGCTGGGATACAATGCCCTAGTACAGCCCACGGCAGCAGCCAACAGGGACATCTCAATGGTCCTGCCCAGCATGCAGGAAAGCCACCCCCATTCCTCCCTGTGCCGGGTAAATCCACTGGCTGCAGCAGTGCAGCTACTGCCAGGAGAATGGGGTGCATTCAGTGCTCTAGCTGTGCTTGGGCAGGCTGGGGGGGAGGCATCTACCTTGCTCAGCAGGTCCCGCAGCTCAGCCTTGCCCTGCAGGTCCCGCAGCCCTGGGGTGTTGGGGCTGGACACGTTCACAACCAGGTAGTCAGCCAAAGGGCCCAGTGTCCGGACCCCAGCCACATAGTCAGCTGCAGCATCAGTAGAGCTCTTGTTCTTGCCCAGGTTGACTCCAAGAGGCATCCCAGCTGCAACCCAGACAAAGCTGAACCAGGGCAGCAGGACCAACCACCACCCAATGGCCAGAGCACCCAAAAAAGGAGGTCCCAGGACCAGCTAAAGTTAAGATGAGGATATATACATATATATAGCCCATGTATTTTATGAGGATGGGCCTGGGACTGTCCTGCAACCACAGGAGCATTGCCACAGCCACCCCAGTCAGCACCTCCCAGCACCACAGCCTTCAGCCAGGCAGAGGCTGCCCACAGGACCTGCTCTGCTGGGGTCCTCTTGGCTTTGGCTATGTTAGCAGACACATCCTCCCCAAAGCAGCAAGTGGAGCTTGATCCCAGAGAAAACAGCAGGAGAAATGTGTCTAGTCACAATGCCAGGGGTGAGACTATAGCCCCAAGAGCTGTCCAAGTCTTCCTCCAGCCAAGGCGCTCCTGTGCCTGGATACTGGCATTACACACCAATCCTGGGCTACAGGTACCGGGAACTGCCCAAACCTACCCTGCAGACACCAAGAGCAAAGGCTTACAAGCTTGTCTCACCAGCAGTGAGCCTGATCTGTGTCTCCTGGCGGGCTCGCAGCCTGCGCTCCACCACGACGTGGCCATGGCTGTTGAATCCATACCTGCACCAGGACAGAGGCGGTTCAAGGCTGGGTTATGTCTGCAGGCCCTGAACAGGACACGTGAGAAACATGAGGCAGATGTGTGGTCTCTGCAGCTTTGCTCAGCACATCCAACCAAAAGCCACCACACCTCCAAAAATGTGGGGCCGCCCAAATATTCACCCTCCCTCACGGAGGGCAGACTGTAGGCAGACACAGGCAGCAGAGCAGCTGCCCTCAGATCCCACCTGTTGATGACTGCCTCGTCCTCTGCCAGCCGGAAGACCCTGGGCTTCGGGTTCCCTTCCTGGGGCTTGGGCGTGACAGTCCCCACTTCCACAAAGCCAAAGCCCATCTTGTACAGCCCGTCCACAGCCTCACACTGCTTGTCGAAGCCAGCAGCCAGGCCCAGTGGGTTGCGGAATCGCTGCCCGAAGACTCGCACCTCCTGCGGGGCTGGGGCAGAGCCCACAGACTCCAGGAACCGTTGCCAAGGCCTCGCTCCAGACCCCCTCCCGACAGAGCCGGCCGCCTCCCCTGCCCTTCGCGGCGTCCTTAAGGGGTGCCTGCCGAGGGTGCCTCGTCGCCCGCCAGGGACTGGACGGGACGCAGCCGCCTGCGCACCACGCCGGGCTCTGCCACCCAGCCCTTAGCCCTCGGTTCTGAGCGCCCTTCCGACCTTCCCACTGCCCGCCCTGCTCCCCGCGCGGTTCCCCCGTCCTCCTCCGCCGCCCTCGAGACGCACCAGCGCGGGGCTGTCGGGACGGGTGGAGGGCAGCAGCCCGAGGGCGGCGGCGCGTAGAGCCAGGCCATGGGCGGCCTCGGGAGGCAGCGCCCGGAGCGCGGGCATCACCGCCGCGTACAGCCGCTCGTCGCCTGCCGCCAGCGCCGATCCCAGGAGCAGCCCGCAGCCTCCCAGCGCCAGCGCCCGCAGCCGTCCCTGTGCCAGGGCGTTAGCAGCGCACCAGCCACGGTTCCCCGCCGCAACCGCACTCAGCCCATCCCCTCCCTTCCCCACCCCGCACCCGGCCCCGATCCCGCACCACCCGTCCCTTTCCGTCCCGCCCCGGCACTGCCCGCTCCAGCCGCCACCGGCCAAGGCCAGCGGCGCCCCGGCTCCCATGGGCCGCCCCGGCTCCCCACAGGGCCCCGGCCGCTCACGCGCAGCGGCGCCGCCATCACGCTCAGCGCGCCACGCGAGGACTCTTCCGGGGACCCCCTCTGTGATTGGCCGAGGCAGTACCGCTCCAGCCAATAGCGGCGCAACAGAGGCGGCGACGAGAGGCCCGGCCCGCGCTTTATTGAAGGAGCGGCAGAGGGCGAGCCCCGGCAACAGGGCAGGGACGGGAACGGGACACGGACAGCGGCAGCCACGGCACGGCTGCAGAGTCACCAACAGATACCTTACAGTCCCGGCATGCCTCGGCCGCGACTCGGGCAGGGTAAACAAGGTGCTGCTGCGTATCCCATCAGACCACCCTCTGTGCCTTGCCTCCAGACCTCGACGGGCCACAGCTGCTCAGCACCCGCATCAAAACCCCGAGGCAGCGGCACAGCCTGTCTAGCTCTGCCCTCTCGGGGGCTAGTCACATACCCAACAGGCCCAGGCAGACACTGTTACCCTTCTGCAAACTGCAAATGGACTCCACTGAGAACACCATCAGGGCCAATGAGGGCTCCCCAAGAGAAAGCCTCTGCTGGCAGGCATGGAGCCATCATGGAGGCAGCCAGGAACAGTGCCCAGAACATCATGCACAGCTTCCCCATACAGCTACCCAGACTGACAGGGGTTCTTCCTTGCCTCACTCTCACAACATTCCCCACAGTTCATCTCCTGGAGCAGAAAAGATCAGGAAAGCAGCAGCACTTGGTGTAAGTACAGCAGGAAGAGAGCTCAAAAAGAAGAGCACGTTCATTGGAGGTTAATACAGGAAACCAATTTCAAAGAGAGTCTGCCTCAGAGAGGAGATATCACACATCTCCTTCCCCTCCTTCCTGCAGCCCAGGAAGTTTTACGTTTTCTTCTTCAGCTCCTCAAATCTCCGTGAAAGATCATCGAAGTCAATGTCTTCTGAGGCAGAAGAGTTGGCGCCAGCAGATGCTGTTGGCAGTGTGTCTGGCACAGATGGCAATTCAGGCAGTACAAAGTTATCAAAGCTATTAGGAGCTCCAGCTCTTGGTTTAGGAGAAGCTTCTGGCTTGGGCTCAGGCCCTGTTGATAAGAGAAGTATCACTGCACCTCACCATCAGCATACACTCACTGGGCCAAACAGAGCTCCACAGTCATTCCAGCAACGGGCAGTACCAGAGGGTTTTTCAGAACAGCCCGTAATATCCAAGCTTTTCCAAACCCCAACATACTCACCAGGCACTAGTGCAGCAGCATCCTTGTCAGCGTTAGGCTCATCAATCTGAAAAAGACTCTCCGTTACTACAGCTCTGTCCACCAGGCATTGTCACACCAGCACACAAGCAGAGCTCAGAGGCACAGCTCCGGCAGATCAGTGCACACTCCTCCCCACCCCTAGCAGGCAGCCGTGGCTTTACAACAACGTGCCTCTCTTCCACAAAACAGAGGCAGCTCTTCAGCTTCTCTCTCCCTCCTTGTCAACTAAAGTAGCTTCACTGACCATATTCTGAACTGGATCAATCGAGTGTATCCACTATCAGGTCTGAAATATTTATCAAGGCCACCAGTGAGAAAACACCGCCCTCTTCATCCATGTCATCACAGCTCCTTGCTGCCTTTCTCCATAAACCACTGACAGGCCCTTGTGACTAGCAGCAGGGTCTCAGTCTGTCTGGGAAAAAGGCTCATGGCACACACAGCTGTGCTAGTAAAGCTTCTTATTCCCTGCATGCTGCAGCCCTCAACACCCATTCCTACCCAAATCACCTGCACTGCTGCACCTGTAAGAACACAAAAGTGTCAGCACCACAATGCTCAACTGTGCTCCTCCCTACTCAGGATAATGCAACAGCATGTCACCAAAAGCAGAGTGGCAGGCATGATGACAAACTGCAGCAACAAAACCAGAGACAAGCATAGAACGGGAAGTCTCCAGCCTCTGCTTTGTTGTCCCCAAGGACTGAGGAAAGTCTGTCAAAGGAAGAGTCTCTAAACATACAGCATCTGTCAGTCAAAATTGTCATCCAGGCCGTTAATTAGTTCAAAAGCCATAACTAAATAGACTCAAGGTGACAAACTCTTCACACTGCAAAAAACAGAACTTGTGGATTCTGCTTATTAACTGTTTAACACCACTTTAACAATGCAGCAAGAGAAATCTTGGGTTTCCTTTGCAGCCAAAGCACAGAGCTGAACGAGGAACTTCTCTCCACAAGTCATCCTTCCATCATGTGCATTCCCTGATTCACTACAGTAGCAAGCAATGCCAGCACCACCCCAAAAGCCCGAAAGCTTAGCTTAGTATACTTTACAAGCATTTCCCTTCTCTGTGGCTACCAGTGCACTGAGGACCCCTCTGCTGCCTGCAATAGCCATTCATCTCAGGCACTTACGGACTCGTATGTGGGTGGGTTTGCCGGAATTGGTGGTGGGTGGATGTTACTGAAAGGCTGGTAGGTCCCCACTGGCAGGCCACTGAAGTTCTCCTGTACAGAGAGATCAGTCATGCAGCACACCACTCATCTGAGACACCACACACCTACAGCTGCCATGGGAGTCACAGAAAGTAGAGTCTTAGATAAATGCAGGCACATATTCAAATGGGTAAGAGTTTATGCTTACAAGGAAGGGATTCTCAAGTATTAAGACAGATGTAGTCACCTGGAGCAGGCAGACCCAGCTAACTGGACTGTGGGTTAGAAGAACCAGCACAGGTAAACATTTCATCTTTCAAGGCACAAGAAGCACCAGGCCAATAAAGGAAATACTCTGCCATTTCTGGCCCTGTGTGCAGTACTGCAGAATAGGAAAGAGGTTTCTGGCTCACACAAGGCTTTGAATTGCCCTCATTTGTCACACAACAGCACCTCAAGGACCCAGACCTGGCACAGGCCCTCAGCATGTTTATGCCTGGGCCAACAGCCAGGTGATGATACTTAGCCCAGATTTTCCACAAAAAGTACTTCAGCACTACTGGGACCATATTAAGACTCAAAGCCATCCCACTATTCTGCTCTCCAGTCTACACAGATATCCTGTAAATTACTTAATTCAGAGAACGGAGGAGTTCTTTTCAGCTCCCACCTTCCACCCTTACAACAAACCCTCTGCAAGAGCCATTGGCTCAGTCTTCTCCCTTGCAGGTCTGCAGGCAGGGCACTTCCGCATTTTTCTGTGCTATTCCCACCCCACAACACTCACCTGATTTCCTTGACTGAATCCTGGCACACTACCAGCCTACCAACTTCAAAGTGCAGCTCCAACTCCTGGACAAAAGCCAGGCAGTCAGAAGACTGCCTCAGGAGTTAAGTCTGGACTCCTCTGTTCCCTGAAGGCAAAGAGGGCTGGCTGCAGAACAGGGGTAGGAACCTCCACAGTCAAGATGCAAGATTAAGCTTCAGCTGTACTGCCAACAGCCTCTGTCCCATGCAGAATCACACTGAGAAGATGGCCTTCTGACACACTGAGCTAACAGGTACAGTCAGCAGGCACAGGGCTAAGCACCACAATAGGAGTCTTTCACAGAAAAAGGAAACACACAAAGCCCAGGAACTTACCGGTCCCTTAGGAGGTGGATAAGAGAAGGGTGGATTTGTTGTTGGCACGGGCATAGGCATCATCACGGGCATGGGTACCAAGCCATCATGACCTATCATTGGGGCTGTAAATCCACCACCTCCGCCCCCTCCATGGCCACCCTTCTTCACATCATCCGTGAAGCCCACATCAATTAGATCTGCCTCTCCACCTGGCGGGGCTTCAGCCTGGAAAGGGCGGAAGAATTCTGTTCACCAACACATCTCTTATGATCACTGCCCTCTGTACACATTAGATGAAGCATTTGTCAATGGACAAGATGGGAATACACAACAGAACAGAGAGCAGCTATACAGCGGTATTAATGGGAAACAGAATGCAAACCAGGCTGTAGCATGTGTAACTACTGCCACATGCCACAGAAGTGCATGAAGGAAGAAGGATCACGCTATGCTAGGGCTGTCTAGAAGACACCAAAGCACAAGGACTACCCAGTTCTCTGCAATGCCACATCCTGAGGCTGACTCACCATCACCACTGAGTCAGGCTCATAGGGCACATTGTAGTTCTTTGCAATCTCAATGAGGTATCTCTCCACCAGGATCTTGGGTGGTGCTTCCACACTCAGCTTGTGCATCAGCTGGAACACAAGGGTGGAGAGGCTTAGTAGAGCCAGGGCAATGCAGCACCCAACAGCTCTGTACCAGTGCCATCCCAGCCAGGGAGGTGCAGCGGGCAGCCGTGGGGAGGCCCCTGAACCCAGTACAAGATGCTGCAGGCAGCCATAAGCCAGGGCTCTATTCACTCTACCCTTCCCCATCCGCAACCAGTAAAGCAGGGCCTTCCTGCCTGGGGCCTCAGCGCCATGCTCCAATGCAGGTGGGCCCTGGCTGCACAGCACCTGCTGTGCTCCAGAGTGATGGCAAGCATCACGCACCAGCCACGGGCCCAAGGGGCAGCAAGCCTCAGCAGGCGTGGCTGCTCTGCCAGCTCTGCCTGTTCTACCAGTTCCTTACCCTGTCGTTGACTGTCCCAATCTGGTTTGTCCGGCACAGCTTCCCATACTCCTTGCTGTACTTAGCACACAGCTGATCAGCAACCTGCAGCAGGAGAGAAACTCTAGAAGGTGCACAGTCCTGCTTTCTCCCACCTCAAACTTCACATCCACTCAGCTCCCTCCCTCATTTTTCCCACTGAGCACTCCAGTTCAGCAGCTGCAGCCACCCCAGATGCTCCAAGGACATCTGATTTCCATCAGCAGAGCCCATGAAATCCTCTGATATAAAGTCCCAGAAAAGGGCTTCCATCAGCATCAGGCAGCATCACCCCCACCCTGCATGGGCAGCATCCCTCAAGCAACCCTACTCACAATCTTCAACTCGGCCACTTCTGACTGGAGGCGTGGTGCAGCCCAAATCAGTGTTGATACTGCCTCTGCCAGGCCAGAATCCAGCTCCCTACAACCAAAGAAAGCAATTCTCTCTCCACCCCATGCACCCAGCCTTTGCTGCCCTCCATCTCCTTAGCCTTTAAGTTCCCATCCCATGCACTGGGCTCCACAGCCTCCCGTACATGGGGAAGAAAAGGTCTCTGGAGAGAAACACGGGTGCCCTTCTGTACCCCAGACCTGCCCCCAGCAGTGCCCCTTCATGAGTCCAGGACCCTCCCAGCCAGAGCTTACTTCATGGACTGGATCAAGCCAAAGCGGGCGAGCAGCAGATCACAGTACAGCTCCAGGATCTCCATGGCCTCCACGAGGTAATCTTCACGGATGATGTGCTCCACACGAATCCTAGCACGCTCATCTTTTCCAGCTGCCAGGTAATCTGCAATCTCCTTCCTTGCCTTCTGGGCCAACTCAGCTGCAGCACACATCCCGAGCCCGGTCACTGTGCTGGCCTGGGCTGCTGCCTCCAGACCGCCCACAAGTCCCCATTACACACAGAGCCACCACCAGCTTCTCTCCCCTATCTAACCCCTGCAGCACGAGACGCCCGGGCATGGCTCGGCAGAGCCCTCGTGTCCAGCTCCCAGCACATTTAACTCGTGGGAGTAGGGAAAGTGGACTTCAGGCTGCTGGAAACACTCCTGTACCTACAACCTCCCTACAGAGTTAACCAGGATCACAGACCTGACCTGTGTCAGGGCAGGGCAGGTGGGGAGGATCTCCCACAGCACCCCAGGAGTTCTCCACTGTGCTCTTAACACACATAGCTCACAAATATTAGCTGTTAGCTACCACCCCACAAATTGCACTCCAACAGCTGCCAGGAAGGTGGACAGAGGCCACACTGTGGCCGGCCTGCTCTTCCAGTTCCTTGTGCACCAGGGCAGGTTGTTAAGGCCTGGGTCCAGCAAGGAAGAGCAGAAAGCTACTCCATACTTGGCCCATGAAAGTACTCCCAACTCCAGAAATACTTTCTCAAGTCTCCTGAGCCCCAAAAGCATCCTGGGTCCCTTAATACTCCCCCTAATACTCACTCTTAATACTTAATACACCTGCCCTCTTAATACTCACTCTTTTTTTTCTCCAGTAGCTTGAGGCGGTTGATGACGAGGCGCAGGTTGACTCGCAAGCGCTCTGCCTTGAACCCCGAGCCCAACATGATAAACACTTTCTGTGGAGAAGAGGGATGCCCACTGGAACCAACAACTGCCAGTCAGTGTCTGTCATCAGACACTTGTATTGCGGGGGAGGCCAAGAAATGCCCCAAGCAAGCAAGCCCTGGTCTGCCAATGCTGAATCTAGTTATTTATAAGTGACTGAACCTCGAGTGCTTATTATTGCCTTTCCCACTTCATAACCCTGCACCTCACCAAGACCAATAGGACTGGCCTTAGAACTTCAAGGAAACTTACTGGACATTTTTTTAAAAACGGAAAAGTCAACTGAAGAGCCAAGCCCACCTCTGTCCTATCGAAATACAAATTATAAACCAGCTATATAATTAACTAGAGGACTATTAGAAACTAAGGTTGTTCTGATGTTATCATCAGAAGGAAAAAGTTGCCGTTTCACCTTCCCCACACTGTTCCTGCCTACTGAACACATGCTTAGTCTCCCAGGAACCAGTTCAACTTCTTAACCCTACAGAAAGCAAATCCTAACATTATTTAATTATAGCATTCTGTCTGCCAAAAACCGTTCATCAAGGAAAAGCTTCCTTAAAAGACAGCACATAGAAAGACCTCTGTTTGCATCTCACCTCCCCATCCCTCTCTGCCGGCGGCTCCACCGCCCAGAGCGGAGCGAGCCATGACCTGATCCGGCTGCCGGGACGGCCGCCAGCCACGCCAGCCGCTCGGCGAGACTCGCCGCGTCTGGCCTAATGCCCAGGGACAGTTCGGACAGTGCGCAGGAGACCCTGCATGAGCTCCACCGGCGCAGCTGCACCTGAGGGCTGAAGGGAGAAATCCCTCTCCCTCCCCAGCTAGGTAGCAGCGAGAAAACATCCCACACCACGAGCGGAGCAGGTCCCGGGACGAGTCCCAGGGCTGCGGGAGACCCTGAGGCAAGGCTGCCCGTCAGCTTCTCGGACGCCGAATGCTCCCCGCGGCCCCGCTCACGCGTCCCACGGCCCGACTCACCACCGCGGCTCCGCAGCTCTGCCACCCAAAATGGCGCGCGGCTTCCGCAAGCCTTCATCGCGTGCGGAGTGATCCTCATAGCCGGCACTCTCCGTAGCCAGTCTCCGGCACAGCCGGCACGCAGTCCGGGGCACAGTCGAGCTGGCGCGGCGGGCGCTGTCCCGATTCGCTTCCGCAAATGCGGCCCTGGCGCACCGGCGGCCGGGGAGACAGGGGCACAGTCTGGGAGAGCGGCGCAGAGGGACTACATCGTCCGGCGGAGGGATCCTAATCGCGCCCAACCGGTACCACGCCTGATAGGCGCCCGCCGGTGCCCGCCCCCGGCGCGGCGGTTCCGGCAACGCGGCGTTCCGCCGGCTGCTGTGACCTGGCCGCGGGGTCCTCGGCTCTCTGAGGGTCGCACGGCGCTGGCGCCACCGCGGAGGAGAGTCGGACCGAAGTCCAGGCCGGGCCTGGGACCGGAGCCGCAGCTCCCGGGTAAGTGGGCCTAGCGGGCGTTCCGAGCGGGCCCGCTGCTCCCGCGGCGGCGCTCAGTGGCCCGTGAGGGGAGGCGGCCCCGAGTCCCCGGGGCGGGGCGGTTCTCCTCAGCAGGTGCGCGAGCTCGTAACGCGCGCGGTGGGTCTGAGATAGTACTACACCCTGCGTTTTGGCCTTGCAGGGTACGCGAGAGTCTGGCGAGCCGGGGTGGCACGAGGGCTCCCGTTAAGCTGCCGGCGGACACGGTCGGGGCAAGCGAGCCCTGTCGCAGGCACGGATGAGCTCCCTCGGGAGGTCGGGAGTCACGCGCTGGGCTGGATCCATGGCAAACAGGTGAGACGCTTCAGGTAACGAAAAGCCGGCCCCTGAGCTCTGCGGGCGAGCCGTGCCCTCCCGGTGCCTGCCGTGGCCCCCGTGCCCGCGCTCGCGCAGCCCGGCGTTGCCCTCCGCCATCTTGCCCGTCTGTCTGTCCGCTGCCCTTTGTCTGTCTGCGGCTCCCGGCGCCTGCGGCGGGACCGGGTAAGCCGGGCCGGGCTGGGGTTGCCGCCCGCGAGGAGTGAAACGGGCCCCGGGGCGGGACCTCCGCTGCCAGTGCCGGTCGGTTTGTCAGGGCTGCCCGGTCGGGACGTCGGGGGCCTGGGCAGGGTTCCCGCGTCCGTTCTGATGCTGGAGGAGCCGCATCCCTTTGTCTGTATGTCTGGCCGCTTGCGGGCCTGGTCCTTCCTGCCGTCTCCCGTGCGCTGGGACTGCCGGATGGATTCCGCTGTATGGGGAGGTGTCCGAGATCTTCGTGTCCGTCTGTCTGAGAAGGCTGATGCGATCCCTGTGTCTGTCTGGCAGTGCGAGGCTGACAGGATCCTTTTGTCCGTCTGTCTGATGTCCATGTTTCTCTGTCAGCAAGAGGCTGATGAAATTCGTGTGTTTGTCCCTCTGAGGAGGCTGACGGGATCTCTGTGTCCATGTGTCTTGTGGGAAATGGGTTCAGCTCCTCCTTTTGTCTGTCTGTCTGAGAGGACTGTTGGAAATGCCCCCTTCCTCTGTCAGTTCAACGACAAGGATGAATACTAGACTGCAGGAATAGGCAGGAGAGAGAAGGTGTTTGGACTGAGGTTGCAGTAATTTTTGAAGGGGACACTCATTTTTTTGAGGGGGTCAGGATTGTTTAAATGTTTACCTGAGAACTGGGTAGGACTGCCCATGAAGAATGCTTTGTGACATGCTTGTGGATTGTGTTGGATGCTGGCCTGGAATCCAGCTGTGGTGATGCAGAATGAGCCGCATAGGCAGAAGGGTGGGGAATGACCCTGGGACAGCCAGCAGAGCTTGGCCAGGGACTTGGAGGGTTTCAGTGAAGTGTGTGACAGACTCTTCTCTTCTCAGATGAGCCCTCTGCAGAGGGGAGGAACACTCTCTGCCCTCAGGTCAGGGAAACATGTCCCGTCGGAAACAGACCACTCCTAACAAAGTTCACTGTGAGTATGATGTTATGCAGCATTGTGGGACCCTTGCTCTGACTGGGTTCTGGAGTGAGGTGGGGAGGAGTGGAATGATGGGAGTGATGGGAAGAGACAGCTTGTGGGGAATGGTGGTTACTCATCTTTTATCTTAGGGTATAAAAGAAGAGAAACTGAGCTCTGTGCATCAGGGAAGCTGGCTGTGTCCTGGCATAGTAGGACAGGGGTAGGCTTGAACAGCTAATGCTGTGAGTGTAGGTTTGTATATGCAAGGCCTGTAGCTGGCCTTTGCATTCACACTGTCAAAAGTACACGTTAGAACACTAGAAAATGTGGCTTGAAGCTCTGGCCTCTTGCTAGCAAAGAAAGTTCTAGGCAAGGTGGTTGGAGCATGCTGGCTAAAAGCCAGCAAGTCCTGGGTTTTGATCTTCATCCTACCACAGACTCAACTGGCTGGCCTTGGGCATGTTACTTAAGCTCACTGTACCTCAGTTTCTACCAGATGATGAAATAAAGACATTTGCTCTTTCCTGTCAAGGAGTGGGTGGTGGCCAAGTAAATTACAGGACAAATAACTGCTGTCTGCCAGATCATTCTTGAGCTGAGGTGGGTAAGATGGATCTCTGTTTCTCAATCGTTGCCAAGGCCTAAGCATTTGTTTGACAGTGAAAGAGTTGAAGATGCTGTGCATCAGCACTTCTCATGGGCAGCCTACAGCCAGGCACCAGTGGAGCTGGGAGGCAGAGATGGGGGTTTGGCTTCAGAGGGGAAACTGCACATGTACAGCTTTTGTTTGGCAGCAGAGGGAATTTGAGGGGCCTGAAATTATGCCCTTGTTCATACTCAGGTTTGTGGCTGGAAACATGCTTGGAATTTGGGCTGGAATTAGGAAAACAAGTTTCCATTTCTGTAGATCTGTGAGAGCAAGGCTGCTGAGAGGGCCCTGTGTGTTTTTGGCTGCAGTAGCTGTCAGGAGTGCGAGACAGAGCTGAGTGCTGCAGCCCTAACACGGCCTCATTGCTGGTGCTGCTGGCTTGCATGTCTGTGTGTATGTGTGCTGCCTCTGTGCACAGGTACGCAACAGGCATCTGTGCATGCTGCTCTCAGTGCAAGGGGAAACTGGGCTGGAGCTGGCACCTTGCACACTCGGTGAGTGCCCTGGGAAGAGCTGTCTCTGCCTGGGACTCGCAGCCCCACTGGCTGGGCAGCTTGGCAGAGCCAGCCAAGCTGTCCTTGCTGGCCAGAGTGAGGTTCTCAAGGAGTGGGGCTTGTGGCACCTGCATTGCCTTGTGCTCTCTGATTCCTGCTTCTGGTTGTTGGGTTCCACTGTGGGCAGAGTATAGATTTAATTTTCTCTGATAGCATATTAATGACTTTGGAGTTGTTCTTAGAAGAATTTGATATGTCTGTTATTTTATCCTGTGATGCCAGTAACATGCCTTGTGTCCACACACTTCTGCTGGTTAGAGTGCCCAGGTATTACTGCTGTTATTGAGCTCAGGTTTATGTTATGTATGCAATTAAGCTATCTTCCTTGGTCCAGAGTTGGGATTTCTTGAGTGTGGAAACCAAGCACTACAGCAGCTCTAATTGTGCAGATAGAGTTTCCATGGTGTTTAGCTGGGTACTTTTCTGCACTTCACTGCATAAGGGCTGTGTTCTTCAGAAGCTTGTACTATCGTATACCAAACTCTACGTATCACAAAATTCAGTGGTGCACTGTTTTCACAGTGAATATTGCTTTTTTTATCTGCAATACAAATGATTGTATCTCCAGTCCTGGTTTTGGAGGAAGCTGTCTGACAAACACGCTGCCAGGGGGCAGGAGGTTATAGCATCAGGTATGCCACGGAGTGGAGTTCTGGGACCTGTTCATCTCCTTTACATGCAGTACGTTGCTACAGAGCAACTGTTCATCAGGAGCCATCGAGAGAAGCAAGTAGGACCACAAGAAAATAAGGGGACCAAGAGATACCAGAAACTTGTCAATGGTGATGTCTTCACCTTGGGATGGAAAATCTTATCTGTCTTATGATGAACACCACGAAATCGTTGGGACTTCTCTGTCTACCTAGCCTGCTGTGTGTCTGGAGGGCCCAGAAATGCCGTGCAGTGCCCTGAAGAGGATAATCGGAGAAAACACCGGCTCCAAGAACGGGGTGAGCCAGCAGAATGAGGAGTCAGGCTGAGACATAGCAGACACGTTACTGGGACTTCTTCACAGGGCCTGCAGTGGTTGGGAGGAGAGGAATGAAAGGGACAGCAGGTATGCAGCTTTTTACGCAGTTGCCTGCAGCTGGGGTCTGATTTGGCAGGCTACGGGGCTGGGGGACTGCCTTTTGGATTTGCATAAATACGACTGTGCATATATGACTGGACAAATTTGATGGGAGGATGGTGCCTACTTCTTCCTTGCATGGCCACTCCATCTTCTCTTCCTTCTTGGACTGATTAGGGCAAGTGACAGCTGCTGATTTCCTCTCGTTGGCTTGCTTGGTGTCTCCTCTTTCCAGGATTACTTTGCAGGCTTGGCATGGCCCTCATTTCACCTTGCTCTCACAACACCATGGTTTTCTGTCCTCACTTAGGACAGAATCCCTTTGCTTGGCAAGCAGAGCAAACCAGCTAGGAGATTGTATGGTTACAAATCAAAACAGTTTTAAATAGAAGTTGATATGTAAGGAAAGTCAAAATAATACTGAAACAATGATAAAAATTATGGTAAAATTTATCACAAAAGTCTTTCTGTGCATGATGGCCAGTCCCACAATTTTAATTTAGTCATTGCCCCTGCAGCACATAAATGGCTCTTAAGAATATAATTTTATTTTGCCATGTGGTGCATGAAAAGCATACCTTACAAAGTGCTAACAAACTGAGCAGTAATAGTGGAATATGCTTGTTAAAAAATAAAATGCAGTTAGATTGCTTGTGGGGAGATACCTTAATTTGGTCATTTGTTTCAATTTGGTCTTTTATTTTCTCCCAGAGTATGCAGTATAAAAGTATAAAAACTCTAAGCAATTCATCTGTTCTTGCATTCATCTGTTACTGTGCTGTCACCCCACCAGTCATGGACTACTTGCTGTCTTCGTGCTTGCCAAAATTTGTTGCAGGTATTAGCATGCACTTCTCTCTCCCTGCTGTCCACAAGCTGCTTTGCTTTCTATTGCCTGTGTCCTCTGCAGCTGATGCTTAGATGATTTTAGAACTCTGGATAAGAGCTTTTGTTAGTCAGATTAATTTCTGCTTCTGAGCTCTATTTATCATGGCTCCAATATCCCATTAATCCTCTGTTTCCTTCCCTCTCTCTCTAACACACACATGTTCTGTGCTCTTTGGTGTTCCTTGGATTCTCCTGTCTATAATAGTCCCATTTTGAAGGGAAAGTACCTTGCAAGAAATAGAACCCAGCATTCACAACTGAGCAGAAATGTTACGTGCATCAAATCCCTTGGTTCTGAAGGGCTCTGGACTGCCATTGTTAACTGTTTCAATTGTGTTGTTTTTCATTTCAGTAACCACTACAGCAGTGTGGACAACCCAGAATAGCCATGGGGCAGGTGGAATAGATCCACAGTGGTGGAAAGACTTGCAAATTTCAGGTCCAGGAACACAGAGAAGACCTACATGAACAGGGACTTTAAATTTATGTACAAGGAGGGAGTAAACTGACTCATCTGTGAGAGACCGTTCTGTTTAGGAAGGAAGGCAGGAGAATGATGTAGTCCCTTTGCATTTTGTTTTGTGGATTTTGGGGTGGGAGTTGTTTGTTTATGTGTTTATTTTCCAGAACACCTGAGAGTTATCCTGCATTTATACAGTTCAAGAAGGGAAGGGCTCAGGGCTGGTACCCTAGCAGTCATGCCTGCCCTTGTTACACAGTACCACAGGGCTGTCCCCTATTTCCACCACTGCTGACTTGGCATCCCTCTCATTCCCAGCAGTATGGAGAGGAGAATGGAATACAAAGCAGAGGCATTTGTGTCATCTCTCCTGTCTTACATCTCTAGCTGTTTGTAAACAACTACAGTGACTTGTTTTGGTGTTGTGGTCAGCCTGCAGCCCTGTTTGTATTTAATAAAGAAACTTCTGGAGAAGAGTCTGTGAATTCACTGTTGAGCATAACATCCTTTACTTATGGCAGTGATCCTAAAGCTGTTGCCTGTCCAACTCCTCTTCCAGGTGAATGGAAGCGTATCCAAAGTGGGGTGGAGGTGGGAGTGTGTCTGTTTATGAGCATGTGTGTGCAGAAACATCAAAAGTTTAACCCTGGACCTATCCAACATTAAAGTTGTAAGTTTTATCAAAGGAGGACTTAGTCTGTCAGTAGATGAACAGGACACTCTTTCCTAAGTTCTTTTGTACGCTATTACTATAATACATAAGAAATTTTGTACAAGGGGAAGACAGTATTTTTCCATGTTTGCCTTTTCCAGTCCCGTGATGATTTTAGATAGAGGCTGGGGAGGATGCACAGGACGTGGCCTGCTAACAGCACGGGTTTGGTTAACAGCTTGCATTGCTGGCTGTAAGCTGGTTGTTCTCTGCACTGTGCCGAGTCAATACTCACTGGGCTCGGGGGGTGTTGCACAGAGGCTGGAGGCACATACAGTTGCTCAGTAACTGACTGATACCAGTGTTCCTTATGTGAGGAGTTCCTTCCTCTGTCACCTCAGATAAAGATCCCAGCTCTTAAATCCTGCAGACTGTCTGCATGGTTTGTATAGCTGAGCAGGAACCTGCCCTGCCTTAGGACTCCAGGCTGCTGCTCAGTGGGAGTGTGATCTGTCTGAAAGGGAATAGGGGGAAGAAAACAAACAAGTAATTGCTTCCACGAGCAGCCTGTGGCATTTGGGAATTCTGTTTTGGAACTCTGTCAAAGGCAGCAGCACATCTCCCATTGTGGTTTTATATCTGTCCTGTGTTCTGCAGGTTTCCTCATTTCATCATGCTTTCTCTTTCTCTTGCAATGCTTTTTTGGTCTATGGACTTTTATCCTGGTGGTTTGTGGGTTTCTGCTTCTTGGAGAGGCACTGGATTTCTGTGGTGTCTGCTGCTTGTACAGTCTGTATCTCAGTCCCATCAATGTGGGGCTATGGTCCCGATATAAAAACAGCACTCCAGGTCATGAAAACCATTCAGTGCTGGAATGGCTTCTGAAGGGCTATCACAGCAGTCATGATGGTCCTGCTGCTTTCAATGACAAATAGACTTGGCCCTCCTCAGCACCTCTCCTCAGGCACATGGATTGTGCTCTCAAATCTCTACAGCACTCTTTCTCACATTTCTGAAAGAGAATGATAAAAGCCTTCAAATTATTTCGGAAACCTACATGGGGACATGGGGAACTAAAATTCTTCTCCCACGGTCTCAGTGAAACTTCTGAAGGTCTTTGAAATCTTCCATAAATCACAGCTTTTTAAAGCCCTGCCAAAATTGCAAGGTGAGCCCCAAGGAAGGCAGTGTGAGTGGGAACATGGAGCAGCAGTGGCTGGAACAGTTCAGCACGTGGGAATGTACCTGTCCTTGTAACAGGACTGGTGCTCTTTCTCGGGAGTTCAGTTTCCTGGTTATAGTGGTGCCAGCTGTGGCCCTGTACTGAAAGGTAACTTTGTCTTCTGAAAGCTATGTTTTGATTTTATGTGAAAAATGCACTGCGTTTTCCTTGGCATTTTCACATTTGTGCTTTGAATGGTTCTTGAGCACTTTCAAATCAGTTGATAAATGCCACCTAAAAGCCAGCCTACTGGGAACTTCAGCACCTTTCCCAAGCCTCCCAGCTCATCCACTGGAAAAGGTAAATCATGACTACACCTGGAACAATGTAATTTGTTTGCTTTAATATGAAAATTAACGGTTGCCTTTTACTATTATTCTCTGGAACCAAAACTTCTTTGAGCAGGGATTGCTGTAAGAACTTTTCATTCAGAGTACAAATAAATACTTTATTTCAAGGTATTTGCCACGTCCTATTGAGCTGAGGTACTAGCGGTCACTGTTTTCAACTAAACAAATTGTTTTGTCCTAAGCATGCATCTCAGCCCTCTGGGGTCATTCCCTTGAGCACATGAAGAGCCAATGAGATTTATTTTAGTGAGAGCCATTCCTGGGCAAGGCAGGGTAGTTTTCTATTCATCATATACACAGGAGAACACCAGTTTCAAGCATAGACACCTTCTGTAAAGGCAGCTTGTCCTCATCCCTCCTGAGACAGAAGAAAGTGACACTGTGAAGGGCAGGTGAGGTACCAGCACTTAGGGAGGTGCTATTTTTGTGCAAAATGCCTGCTATAGCTAGGAATAAGAGTTAATAATTTATAAGAGCTGTACAGTACTATCCCTGATCTGGGATACTGTCACAGTCCCCAGGGGCTTCCCCCCATCCTGAGCTGTGCTGTAGGATATTGGTGGAGAGCTTGGCAGCAGCAAGAGCCACCTGGTATTTATGGCAGATATACGGGGTCAGAGGCATTTTGTGGCTGGAGTGGCATACACATAGTATGCGGAGGGCAGCCCAGTGCTGCACATTGCCACTAGTGAGACTCTTCTACATCCAGGCACTGGACTCACATCAGCAGGTGCCAGAGGCTGGTGTGGCAGGGTAGGCAAGCAGAGAAGTGATCTAAGTGCTTTCCAAGAGGTGACTCCAGAGGTTCTGCACGGTGCAGGTGAGCAACCCCATGCCTGTTGTATTTTTGGCAAGCCTTGGTGGTGGGAAGCAGTGGAACAGCACCAGTCTGACTCTTTGTCTTTGTGGCTGCTAGGGGAGCAAGTCTTTGCAGGGCTGGAGGAGCAAGCCCGCCAAGCCATGATGAAAAATAACTTTCGTGGAACTCTTGGGGACCAAAGGCCAACAATTCGTCCACTCCAAGACCCTGACTCCAGCAGCAGTGAGTTCTTCCCCTTCCAGTAACACTAAGGTAGTAGACTGGGGAGACTGGAAAGGGGTGAGGCTGAGGGCTGCACAGTGTGTCCGAGTCCTCTGAGGACCATCTTACCCAGCTCCTCCTCTGGGTTAGTGTTTTGCTCCAGTGCAGGACTTTGTCCTAAGGACCTGACCAGCGCAGCACAGACCGGGCAATGCCATGGGACCCAGTGCCATTTCACCAGAGCAGAGTGGGGACAGCAGCAGCTCTGCCTGAAGATCTGGCAGTCGTTGAGCAAGGCAGTGTAAAATGCCATGCCCAGGACTCAAGTGCCTTAGACTGAGTTTAAATGGAAGCTGTAGTTGGAGGGAGTGGGCAGAGGCCCCTTGTAATGCTGGTCAGGACAGTTAAAGCCTATGAGTGCCATCCGTGTCCTGACACGTGGTAAAACTGTTCTGCACGTTTCAGGTGGCAGCGATGATGAGGAAACCACTCAGGATGAAGTTTCTTCCCATACGTCTGAGGAAGATGGCTCAATGGTGAAAGTGAAGAAGGAATTAGAAAACGCAGAACGACCTGTGGCTGGAACCCCATTGATAAGAGAAAATGAGGCAAGTGTGTACTGGCTCTGCACTCACTATAGCCTCCAGGGAGAGAGAAGGGTACTGGGTACTGTCTGAACACTTTCTCTCCCCATCGTGTTTCTTTATCTTTCTCTCCCTCCCACCTCCTCCAAACAATGTCTCCTGGCAGGAGGAAGGGGTACGAAGAGCCTTTTGGCTGCCTGGAACAGGAGACAGCAGGCACAAACTGGCCAAGATGTTTGCAGAGTGCAAAACCCTTCCCTTGGTTCCGGTACCATTTTGTGATTGGCTTCCCCTTGCCACAGAAAAAGCCCTGCCTTTTAGAGTCACTGTGCTAGCAAGAACCTGGGTGCAAGTGAGGCTGTGAGGCCTCTGCCCCCTCTCTGTGAGATGCAGGGGTTTTGCTCAGAGGCTACATGAAGGAGGCTTCTTTGAGATGTCAAGCACCCGCGGCAGGCCTGGGAGGAGCCGAGGAGGGGCGGGGTGCCTGCGGGGGTCGGTGTGCCTTAGAGCCAACGGCTGTTCCTGCCCCTAGGTGCCTGAGAGTGTGAACGCTGAGCCCATACTGGGACTGTCACAATGCCCCCTCTGCCAGCTCGAGTGTGGAAGCAGAGATCAACTCATTGCACACGTCTACCAGGTAGGGATAGTTCCAACTGTGGAGTGTCTCTGGCCTGAAGCCTCAAAATCCAGAACCAACTCAAAGCACAGGGTAACTTTGTTCTGGTCTTTGCAATCACAGAACTGAGTTTCTAGCTAGGATGTGACTGAAGTTTACAGCTGTAAACTGTGTCCAGAGGGTGTCTTGGGGAAAGAATTAGCAAGGCCCTGGTCTACAGATCTGGAAAACATAACTCTATGCCAAGGCAGTCTCTGCAAGTATTTCAGGCTAAAACCAGGCAGTTCCTTCAAACTAAACATGGAAGCAATTTTTATAGCATTCAGTGAGATAAAAAAATCTTCTTCCTGATCATTTATGTTGTACTTCATTACAGTTCCTGTAATTATCCATGACAGTAGCTGTACTTCCTCAAAATTATTCCAGTTTTGCAAGAAATCTGTGGTGAAATCTTAGGTTTTGTTGTCAGTGCTTTCTTCATAGCACATCAAAGTCTGTAGCAGAAGGAATGAAACAGAACTTACCCGTACCAGTTGTCTCCCTGTAAGTGCTTCTTCACCAGCATCCAGCCTTGCTTTTATTGAGTCATGCTTTGTCCTGCACCAGCAGTCCCTCAAATGCATTCCTGAAAACAAGGGTCAGGTCTTACAGTCCAAGTAGTTTGGTCTTAATTTTTTCTCCTGCACTGGAGTTGAGCTATAAAGGGCTTTTCTCCTTGTTTTACCTGTGACACAATGAATTACTTGTCTTGAGCTTCGTCTAAAAGCTGGCAGACAGAGGTTTAGTGGTAAAGGGTTCCCATTTCAAGAGGCTGAACAGAATGGTGTGAGCATGCCTTGGATTGGGCAGGGAGCTGGGAAATATGTAACTACCACCTGAGTGGTTGTTTTGCAGCACACTGGAGCGGTGGTGAGTGCCAAGAGCTACCTGTGTCCTGTGTGTGGCAGAGCCCTCAGCTCCCCAGGATCCCTTGGGAGACATCTCCTGATCCACTCAGAGGACCAGCTGTCCAACTGTGCAGTTTGTGGAGCACGCTTCACCAGCCACGCCACCTTCAACAGGTCAGGGTCATCCTGGCCAATGAGTGGGCTAGGTAGCACATTAAAGATTAGGTGGGTTGCCTTGAACGACTCAGAAGTTGTGGCTCTGGACCCACTGAGGCCTGTAGGACAGTGCCAACCACCCCCAGTGAGTGAGATTCTCTTGATCCCTTCCTGTCTGCAGCTCTGCGTCCCCTGCCAAGAGGTCTGCAGGCTGTGCTGGTAAAAGGGTCTTTGTTAGCGCTGTGCAGAGCTAGAGAAAGCGCTGTGGGCTCCAGTCACTGGAGAACAATCCACCCCTTCCCTTGCCCAGCAATCCATTGGAGCAAGGCTGCACTATCCACATGGGTTCATCATTTCCAGAGCAGGACTACGGGCAGAGACCAAAATGTTCTTTCTTTGTGTCCGGCCTAGTGGGATATTATCCACTGACCAGTGGAGTGGGGCTAGAAGGAAATTCAGAGATGATGGGGAGGAGCAGCTTGCTGGTTTATTCCCACTCTTATACTCTTCCAAACCAGATACTGCTCTGGGCTAATCCAGTTCCTTGCCCTGGACAGGACCATGCTTTATTTTAGATACTCAGACATATCTGTGGGCCAATGGTTTAGCAGAGGGCTCTGCCATGGGCTGTAGCGGGAGCAGTGTTCACGGCAGCCCACGGGGACTCTGCCCACAGCACCAAGCCTCTGACCCTGTTCCTCCCGCTTTGCAGTGAGAAGCTGCCAGAGGTGCTCAGTGCGAATCGGCTGCCGGCACCACAGAGCCAGGGCCCCTCCGGCGCTCAGGGGAAGGATGTTGCCTTCTGCACCCCCGTGTATCCCGCGGGCATCCTGCTGGTGTGCAACAACTGCGCCGCGTACCGCAAGCTGCTGGAGGCACAGAGCCCCGGCATGCGCAAGTGGGCCCTGCGGCGCCAGAACGAGCCCCTGGAGGTGCGGCTGCAGCGCCTGGAGCGGGAGCGCACGGCCAAGAAGAGCCGGCGGGACAATGAGACGCCCGAGGAGCGCGAGGTGAGGCGCATGCGGGACCGGGAGGCCAAGCGGCTGCAGCGCATGCAGGAGACGGATGAGCAGCGGGCGCGGCGGCTGCAGAGGGACCGGGAGGCCATGCGGCTGAAACGCGCCAACGAGACCCCCGAGAAGCGACAGGCCCGGCTCATCCGCGAGCGCGAAGCCAAGAGGCTCAAGCGGCGCCTGGAGAAAATGGATATGATGCTCCGGGCGCAGTTCGGCCAGGACCCCTCTGCCATGGCCGCTTTGGCAGCTGAGATGAACTTCTTTCAGCTGCCAGTGAGCAATGTGGAGCTGGAGAGCCAGCTGCTGGGCAAAGTGACCTTTGAGGAGCAGAGCAACAGTGCGTTGCACTAAACCGCAGCCAAGAACTGTGCTGCCTTTGCTGCACCTGCCACGTGTGCAGTAGCAGGCGTCTGCGCCCAGGAGGCTGCTGTGGGTCCCTGCCTGACCCTCCCTGACAGGTGGTTCCGGTTTTCCTCTGAACCCAGGAGGAGAACAGAGCTGAGAGATGCCTGCCAAAGCAGCTCTCGTGGGAGCAGATTCTGAGGATACAGTCTGCTCTGGGGGCCAAGTCACAGCCTGTGACAGAACGAAAATAAATTAATGTATTAATTAACATTAATTAATGTTCACATGTATTAGTCCCCTTCTTTACCCTTTGTGCTTTGTCATGGTTTTGGGCCCTTGCCCCATAAATGGGTCTAGGCTACTGCAATTCTGCAGTATTCCACTTCAATAAAAAAGGGTCTTGTTTACTGCAGCATGAATTACAGAGCTGAAGATAGATAATCCACAAACTCTTCCAGGACTAAATCCTTTGCAATTTGTGCCTGTAAGAAGGAAAGAAAGGAGGATGTCCTTCTGGAAATGCCTGTGCACACCCTTTTTTAAAATATCGTTATTACATATTTACATATTTTGCAGTGTCATCCATGGAAAAACTAAGGAACCCGAGGTCCTGTTTTAAGACAAAACCAGTGAAATAAAGTTTTCACTCATAAAAACAGCGAAAGAAAGGCTGGCCAAGGTAAACAAATAGCAAACAAGTTTGCTGCTTTACTCACAAGTTATTTTCACTTAAACAGCATTTCAGGCTTGCAAGTGAAAGAGTTGATTGAATGGTAAATAATAGTGCAGGTCAGTTTCTAGGACTTTATGGGTGTGCTTTTCCATTATTCAGCACTGGTGAGGCCACATCTGGAGACCTGTGTCCAGTGCTGGAGTCCCCAGTGCAAGAGCAACACAAACATACTGGAGGCAAAATGTCATTGTAGCCTGTGCCTACAGGAAAAGGTTCCTGTTACTAATAGAAACCACTATTAAAACTATGCAACTATGGAAATGGTATCTAGGCATCTTTAAATTGCAAAAGGCAAAGCAGTGGCACAGGACTCACGGCAGAGCAAAGAAGTGGTACACTCTCCATTATTTGGCTTCTTTAAGAATGAGCACCTGAAAGTCCATGGTGTTAGCTTTGTGGTTTTGAGACATCAGCCCACCAAAAGCCAGTATGTCACATTTCTGTATTTGTAGCCTGAAAACCCCTATTACCTCCACAGCATTTCCAGTTAGGGTCTAGAGTCATACAGTGGATCAAACACCTTGGGAAGTACTGTCTTCTTGCTGATGGCTGTTTCTCTTTAAGTCAGAAATGGTGACTGCAAGACTGCTACTTGAGATCAGAAGAGTAAAGTTAAAACAAGAAGCAAAATCTTTTTATCAGACTACTTCAAACCCTCATTTCCTCATCATTTTTCAGTTTGAAAAACATTTGATTGCAGTCCCTTAAAGCCCTAGTTAAAATAGTTACCTTCAAAATGCATAATGTTGCATTTTTCTGGCAATAATGAACCACTCTCACAGTCAGCCCTGGGGATGCTGCTAGGAAACAGCATTGAACCTTTTCAGTGCAAGTCTTCTCCTCCTGCCACTGCAACATCTAGTTTCCTCCCTGTACAGAAGCTGTTTTAACATGATGTTCATTCATCATGTAGAACTGACACTCAGGAGCCATCCCTGCTTCTCTCTCTTTGGGAAAAGGCACTGTAAAGGAGCTGTTGAGTTCCATGTTCCTTTGTTCATGTCCTCCTTTGTTCTCTGATCTCTCACTTTTATCCTTACTTGTGTTCGTTTTCATACTCAAACCCCGGGTTTGCTTCTGGCAGTATCTGCTTTTGCTCTGCCTCATGTTTTACTTGCCCAGCAGAGATGTACCTCTACTCCGCAACCTGCAGTTGGAACCTTCCCTGTAGCGTCACTGACACCTTATCTTTATTCCAGGGGGTTCAGG
Source organism: Melospiza melodia melodia (assembly GCF_035770615.1). NCBI lineage: Eukaryota > Metazoa > Chordata > Aves > Passeriformes > Passerellidae > Melospiza > Melospiza melodia. The sequence goes on from NC_086206.1 coordinate 22,749,436, forward strand.
AGAGACCACATAACACAGAAGTATCTGAAGACCCGGAATTATGACTTATAATCCATGTGTCACTCTGTATCTTGCCCTTGACATGACTCTCCAGGTCACTGTGTAAATCCAGAGAAGCCACATGCTAATGACCACTGATACTGTAGACAAGCAAAAAGTCTCAAACACCAAAGGAAAAGCTATTGGTTTATATATAGATATATATATATATATATGTATATAGATATATACTGTGTTTACAGAGTCAACAAGTTAAATGCAATATTCATAAAAGCATTAACAATAAAAATACAATCTGTTTGTAGGCAAGTACAGACTTAAAATGGTAAAACAGGAAAAAGGATCTCACCAAAGTACAAATATACAGTACAAATTGATTTATTTAAAACAGTTACAAAAAAAGCACAACAAAATAGAGATTATCCTTAGAATTATTAATGCTTTGTTAAAGATCAGGTAGGAGGAAAGGGGCAGGGACAAAGTTGGAGGGGAGCACCTGACTAGTTCTAAGGCTTTAGATACACTGCATCGGTTACATGTTAATACAGCCATATACTGGGGGTTATAGTGAGGGGTCAGCACTTATCTACAAACATCTCTCTGCCTCAGGGCAGCCCAGCCAGCTCCCCCATGTCTCTCTCTCGCTCTCTGAGCACACCCTCCCGGGCGCTAAGGTGCCATGAAAGCCGAAAACAACTCGAGTGTGCCAGGGGCGTGTTGGCAGGGTGGGCGGCAGCAGCCCAGACCGACGGGGCAATTCCGTCCTTGACAGACAGTGTGAAGGCTGTGGAAGGGCCTGGACCATCAGCATTTTAAACTATATGTGGAACACCCTGGGCCAAACTGTACAGAATGAGTATTTGTAGCCATCTTAGCAGCTGCTGACAAGCGTCAGGCTCTAGCATGGCTTGAAAGACAGGGAGCAGTTGTGAGTGACGCTGGGGAAGGCACGCGTGCTGCTGCGGGCAGGAACTAGCATTTGGGCTACTCCAGCTGCTGTAGTTTCTTTTACAATATTTTCTGAGTAACAAGGATTGTTAGTTCTCTATGGGACAAAGTGACTTGAAGTGTGGGGTGGGGACAGGGACACAATGTGAAAAGTGCAATATAAAAGCTGCTCAGCAGCTGGAAGGGGAAGGCAGAGGACCCTCTGCAGCTTCCTTCTCTTCCAGACAGAGCTTCCTCTGCATAGTCTGGTAGTGATGAGCTCTCATTGCTGTGAATGCACAGCTCAGAGATAGGCTTGGCTCTGCTGTGCAGCTAACCCAAGGCATGTTCCATGGGATGGGACAGATGGCTACAGACACCCATTATTGCATCCCACGGACTCCTGCTACAGAGTGTGAGCTGGAGAAGATGAGGGCCTCCTCCAGGCAGGACAGACCGCGGCTCTCCTACCCTAGACAATAGCAGCAGGAACATGGTATATTTCTCTGACAAGTCTGTCACATCTCTGCCAGCAGAAAAGCCCAGGTAACCAGCCCACTCTGCAATGTCTTCCTGGCTTTATCTCCTTCTTTCCCTGTAAACCCAAGAAATAAAAGCCTCCTCCATGGGCTCATTCACAGCCTTTCTCACTGCAGCAGAGCCTGTCTCACACACTCCCTGTCCCGGGAGAGCCTCAGTGCTCAGCACAACCACCACTGTGGTGCTAAGCCATACAGCCCTGTCCAGTGAGGACATGTTCCTGTGATACCAGTACTGCTGAGCTGGGCTGAAGAGTTGCCAGTGGCCCCCTCCTGCCCACCCTTTGGGGCAAACAGCCAGATACATGGATTCTTCATCTCAGTCCCCCATCATGAGCTGTGCTTCAAACCACTGCTTCCAGGGAAGAGCTGGCAGGTGAAACACACGACAGCGGGACTGACAGAGTCTGGATAACAGCACCAAGGTCCAGTTCAACACGGCCTGTCCCACAGAGCTCAGGACCGCACCCAACAGAGGTGCAGCAAGCCAAAGTTCAGGTCACCAGCCAGGTAAACAACAGGGCAAGCACCTTCACAGCCCTTCACCTGCCTACAGTACAAAGCTATTTAAGTCACAGCATCTTGCCTCATTTGTCAGTGCTGTCCATTCAGACCACTGCAGTGTGGCTGAGATCGAGGAGTTACAGTAACACACATGGTGTTAAGGCAAGCTCTCCAAACCCTCACTCTAAGACAGACTTTGGGGCTCAGAGACACTCAAGGGGCTCTGCAGCATCAGTTGCTGAGACATTGCCCCTGTGGTGTAACCAGCCCTTCTACATTCACATGCCACACGAGATCCCTTCCTCAAGTGCCTGTCGCAGCCCAGAACTCCTCTGCATGCACTGTGCATGGAACAGGCATGAGAACCCAGGCTCCTCTGCCTCCTGCCTTTGGCCACAGACACCTCAGATATCCTGAGCATTAAGTTCTAATTACCAACACTAACAGAGAGTTTTACGTAGGCAAGTCCAGTCAGCAGGAGCTGTGACACCCCTGGGTGACAGAGGGGCCCAGGTGGACACTTCACTGACAAAGGGATTGTGAAAACAGCATCTGTTCCCACAGCTGCTGCACCTGAGAAGGCAGAATCTTCACACAACAGTGTCACTGCCACTTCACACATCCCAAACGCAGCTGATGAAACCAGAAGTGGTGTGTCATTTGGGAGCAGCTACACGTGGGACAGGCAGCATCCTCATTCTGAGAACCCTGTGAGGCACAAACACTGAGGGCATGTTTAGCACACATCTCACCTAAGGCCTGTCCTGGTGCAGGTGTTTTAAAGGCAACAGAAATGGCTAGCAATGTGCTAGGAAAACAGGACTGAGGCCGGGATGGAAAGGACATTCTAGAGACTAACTTGCCTAATACACAGACAGAACATGCATCCATTGCAGTCAGCAGAAGCCAACCAGTTACAGGACACACTCCTGGGGAGTGCAGAACAGCCCTGAGACAGCACCACTGCAAGGAGAGGTGCTGACACACACCATTCTGTGACAGAGAGGAGTGGCACCCCAAGAGTCAGGCACACTTGACAAATTTCAGGCAGATGAGAGCAGGGAGACAGAAACAGCATGCTGAACATCAGGACTCTGCACACTAAGAAAGGCCCCCTCCAAAGCCTGGTCCTAGCACAGAGATGGGCACCTGAACACAAAGAATGCTCAATCCAGGTTAAGTCAGTGAAAACCGCTTTGTCACCAGAACACTGATGTTCTGTGATGAACAGTGATGTGTATTTTTTGTCCTAGCTGAGCAATGGTGTCATAGCACACCATCAGAGAGAGCAGATTAGTGTAACTACAGGAGACTTCACTCAATAGTGTTACCACCACAATCAGCGGCTCATACACAATTGTATTAAATTTCACCATGAAAAAGACTACTCTTGATTTGACCACATTGTTCTACAGAGGAACTCTGAAATGAAGCATCAGGAAAACTAACACAAAATGACCCCAAAATGCCCTGTGACACTACGGTATTTTTAGAGCCCCTGCATTAATCGTGGAATTGTACTTAGCACAAACTTTGTACCTTGCCTGCACGTCTTGTCTGGAGCTTATTCAGGAAACTGCCTGCAGGGAAGAATTAGCCATCTGGAACATTTTTCTGACTTAATTACAAGATAGTACTGGTCTTCTCAGAGAAGAATGCTGAATGTATTTTGCTCCAGATTAAAAAAAAAAAAAAAACCCAAACCAATAAAATATCCAAAACCAAAATTCAACCAAACAAAAAAATCCAACCCCATTCATCCCCAGGTTAAGCCTCTGCAAAAGCTATAAGCCCAGGAGGGTTTTTTGAAAGTTATTAACATGGGAAGAAAGATTTGATTTAGTGGCAAAACAACTAAGTAGACTTTATAGCAGGAAATAACATCTCCCATCCCAACTTGTGTCCCATCTCAAGTGCTCAAGTTCCCTATTCACCTGCACCCAAGCCCATCCTTTTGGTCCTTCCTCTTGAATTTCTGTGATTCATTCAAATCTGTACATTCTTTGCAAGAAGAAAGAGCAGTTGGATTCAGTGGAAGAGACATTAATCAGAACCACCAGAGAAGCACCTCCATCCTGCCCTTGAGAGCTCCATCGGTGAACGGTCCTTTTAAAGTGCATGTGTGAAGAAAGGGGATACTGGGAGTAGAGCCCCCAAACTCCAGTGGGGACCCATCTCTCCCCATCATGAGAAAGGAGAAATAAAATCTTCAGCAATTTTATCTGCTACCTTAAGCCAAGTCTGCCCTCCTCATCTCCCTCCCTGCCCCGAATGCTCATCCCCTGCCCCGCAGGGTGTCAGTTATCCCAGGAGGGGGGAGAAAGCCCCAGCCTCCAGCAGCCTCTGGAATGCTCTCATCACACACTCATGACCACATCCCTGCTCCCACCCCAGCCAGCCTGTCGCTGCTCCCTGAGGCACTGGAGGCCTCCTGACTCTCCAAGAACAACCGGTCAGCCATGGAACTGGAGCGGAGCCATTCCTGCAAGGCAGAGAGCAGCCTTTGTTGGTGAGCCTAGACAGAGTCTGTGCAATTCCTCCACCTGATGGTGAAGGTCACCTGCTGTGGCTGCCCTAGCTCACACCTCTAAGGGATCATTTCCCTGCATTCGAACGCCCTTCAATAGACAGCTTGACCTCCTGGGGAATGAAAGAGGGACGGAGCAGAGGAGGCCGAGGCTCCTCTGCCTGCACGCTGTATCTTTGGAAGCCTGGGGCCAAACTGTACAGACTGCCAGCCTCGGGCTGAGAAGATTCTGCACGGGAGCTCTGGGCCGTGCTGGCTCTATCTGTGTGGCTCTTCCTTTCAGCAGCTCTGTCAGATGGCTCTCGGGGCCCCTGAGCTGTTCGTTCCGATCTCTCCCTAGCAGATACCAGCTGATCCCCGAGAGGAGAGTTGGCCTGAGAAGCAGAGTTGCCATTCACGCTCTGTAAACTGATTGATATGCAGACGTCCCCCACCTGCAGCCTGTGACAGGGCAAAGCAAAGAGCTGAGCAGTCCTCGCGGGGCTGCAGGAGGACCAGCCCTGGCCATACACAAAGAAGGGATGCTCCGGGGGCACATCGATGCTCACTTTACTTTGTTGCTCCCCAACCACAAAATGCAGTGTGACGAGCCCAGGCCACTGGCTTTCCTGAATATCCACCACAGTGCTGGAGTCGATCTTCAGGCCTCCGCTCACCTCGGCGCTGCGAACAAAGTCTTGAGTCTGCAGCTCCTCCACCCGCTTCAGCTCGCCCGTCGCCAGCTGGATGATGGCTCCCTTCATGAAGTGAGAGGGCAGCTGCGAGGAGCTGGGTGCCTGACACTGCGCCAGCTCCTTTTCAAGCACATTTCCTCGAGCCTGGGCATCTGGGCTCTCCCTCAGCAGGGCTTCTGACGTGGAAGACCTGACGGGCTCAGATCCAATGGGAACAAGTACTGGCTTGCCATTGGCTATCACCATTCCTTTGGCTAACTGTCTCTGTCTAACAGTCTCTTCGGGGGACATTCCACACGGGCTGTTCCCAGCTGCAGCCCTGTCTGTGGCGTTCCTCAGCACGTCTCCCTGCCCATCAGGGGTATTATGGCAAAGGTTCAAAGGGCTCGGGTCCTCTTTCCTTGGGGCTGCCAGAACATGATAATCCTGAGATGCCAACACCCCCACCACCCTCTGAACCTCCAGATCAGCATCTGGGGTGCTCCTGTGAGTAGGCACAGAGATCTCTCTTCCCAGCATCTGGTAACCTGGGAGGAACTGTCCATCACCCATACATGCTGCTGCAGCCCCTGGGGGCAGACAGTCCTCAGCTGCACTGCTGGCAGAGTCCACAGCCTCGCTGGGCCTCCTGGCCACACTTTGCTCCAGGGGCCTCTGCCCACCATTGGTCGCAGCCCCCTCTGAGCTCAGCTGGCTGTCTTGCTGAGGAGACTCTGGGCTCCCACCTGCCACAGGTGCCTCATAGGCTGAATAGCCGGGTGGGAGGCGGGACATCTGATAATAAACAGGAATTCTCCCCGGTGCCATGTCCACTGGTTGGGGCGCAGCGTGGTGCTGCATCTGCCCAGGAGAGGCTGCGGAGGTGGATTTGTTGAAGCTGTGGGTGGGAGAGGTAGTCTGGGGGGAAGGAGCAGCTTCTTCCGTGAACAGGGAGGCATATGGCACAAAGTGGGGGACGTGGGGGGCAGTGAGGTTGGTGGAAGGAGACAGGAGAGGACTAGGCATGAAGGCAGGAGGGACGGCATAGGGCACTGTGTAGTGGGAACCGATGAGCTGCAGGGAAGCCGAAGGGATCTGTGCATAGTGGATGGAGGGGAAGGGCACCGCCGGGTGCTGGATGATGGGCGAGGTCACGTTGAAGGTGGGGGGCAGGGGGCTCACGTTCACCACAGGGTGCAGGCCCGTGGGAGAGAAGGTGGCAGGGGGTGCTGCCACTTTGTAGAGCATTCCGTACTGGTCCACCGTCAGCCCCGCCGCCGCCTCGGGGGCCTCGCCAGGACCGTAGCGCGGCGTGGCGGGAGCCGGCCGAGCCGTGCGGGCCCACTCGGGGCCCTCGCCCGAGCCCTGGGCTCCCCCGGCCCGGCCCGCCTCGGTGCCAGCGTTGGCGGCGGCAAGTTCCCGCTTCTTGGGCGGGAGACACTCCTGGCTCCGCTCGTGGCCCGCTCTCATGGCGCCCCGCGGTGTCCCGGCAGCCCCGGCCGCGACGCTCGTTCATGGGGGCACCCACTGGGGCTGCCACGCGCGGGCTCCTGGATCCGCGCCGCCGGCCGCCGCCTCACCTGCGCCAGGAACAGAGGGAGCCGTGAGTCCTCGCCTCGGGAACGGGGGGGCGGCCCAAGCCCCGGCTCCGGGAACGGGCACGGCGACGGCCCCTGGCCCAGGGTCGGAACGCGGGGACGGAAGACGCCCGAGCCTGGTCGCCGCCCCCAACCCCGGCCCCGAAGCCCCGGTCGCGCTGCCGCGCGCCCCGCCCCGTCGCGTCCCGCGGGCCCGCCCGGTGCTCGCCCGGTGCCCGCGGCTCACCCGCCATGGCCCGGACCGGCCCCGCGGGCCCGCCCGGCGCCCGGACCGGCTCCTCCCCACCCGCGGCGCACGCCGATGACGCGGCGCATGGCAATGACGCGCGCGCCGACCGCCGGAACCGCTCAGGGGTCGTGACTCCGCCTCACCCGGATGGCGTCACGGGGCACCCGCAGCGCCGTTGCCGTGGCAACCAGCTGCGTCCGCGCGGGGCTCGGAGCGGCCCGGCCTGCGGGACGGGCCCGGGGCCCCGCCACCAGCGCGGGTCACCTGGCGGCAGCGCCGCGCGGCTTTTGTTGGTCCCGCGCCCCAGACGGGCTCTGTCGGCGGTTGCCCGGCAGCGCGGGCACGGCGGCAGAGTGGCCCGGTTCCCCTGCGGGAGCCTTCGATCTTAAGTGCCCGTGCCTGTCTCGCACTCTCGCAGTGTCCGGCCGGCCCCGTGCTGCTGACCGGGCTCCTCGTCATTCGGTGATCGTTAATGTGACATAAGGTTCTGGAAGCGGGAACTGAACAGCTGCCTGGGGCGGGGGTGGCTCTGTACTCTCTTCCAGAGACGCCTCGTTTACTGCGGCACGTTGCGTTCCCGCCGGTGGACGTTTAAACCGTGCGAGATTCGGCGGGCTCGGAGCGGCTTCGGAACCCCTCGATCCCGGAACCGCGGACACGGGCGACGGGTCCCGCCCGGCCCCGCCGCGGGGTGCGCGCGCTGACGGGACCGCCCCGCGCGTGACGTCATCAGGGACTGCCACGGTGCAGACGCACCTTTTCGTGTAAGAACAACCTCACGGGTGCTTCCGCCAAGAAAAGTAGTGCAAGCGGCATTTTCCGTCCCGCCACCGGCGGTGCTGAACCACGCTCTCGCCATCCCCGCCCCGTTCCCGCCGAACCCGGCGCGGCCGCGCTCCCCACCCGCGGTCGGGAGAGCCTGCGGGGTGGCGGCGGGCGAGCCGGCGCGCGGATCCCTCCGCCTGCGGTATCGGTGCCGCGGCCGCGCCGCCGCCATTTTGAATGCCCGGCTCTGTCCGCCGCTGCTGCTGCAGGGACCGGCCTGGTGAGTGGGACCGGTTCGGGCCTCCGCCGCCCAGGCCGGGCCTCCCCTGACTCCAGCTCCCGCCACCTGGGCCCCCGCGAGTCTTGGGGCTGAACTCCGCGGCTGGGCCTCGGCCGCTCTGTCCGCGAGGCCGCCCCCTGCCCTCTCGCCGCCTCTGCCCGGCCCGCTTTGAACTCTGCCCTGCGCCCCGGGGCCTCCAGCTCGGGCGTCGGGAGCGGTCCGTGCCTGCCCTGGCCGTTCTTTGCCGGGCACACGGCGGTGCGGGTTCTGCCTCGGCTGGCGTTCCCGGCGCTCGGGGGCAGCGGGAGCGGAGCGCGTACCTCGGGAGCTGGTTCGTGCTGTGGCCCGGGGCCGTCTGGGTAGAAGCCGGGACTTGTGCCCGTCCTTCTTTCTCTCGGTACCTTATTGCCTAGGCTGCACAAGCGCTCCGAGGGTTACAGCGCCTGCATTACTTACCGTTCACGGGTTTTAATGGCAGAGGTGTTCGCTCTGGCTAAAGGTATTTGCAGTGAGCTGCCGTCTGACAGCCGGTCTGTAAGAGTGCCTTCCAGTCCTTTCTTCAAGGCTGGTTGAGTTCTCGCACGAGCTATAAGATAAATTGTAATTTGTTTTATAGTAGACGTTGTTTTTAAAGTTAACAGATGGAACAGGTGTGTGTTTTCTTGTGTTGAAAGTGATGTGTTAAAGTGTTGAGTGACAAATTTCAGTTTCTGATGCTTGAAGTATTAATGGGACAGCACAGAATCCCAGTGGAACATCTTTGAAAGGATAGGAGTGTCACATGCGTGGCCAAAAGGTGTTTGGTCCATAGTGGCTTAAACAGTAAAATATATGTGTGTTTTCTCCTGTAAATGCAGGGGAATCCTTTAGCAGCCTACATTTAAAATGGCAGAGAAATTTGTGCTGTTTTGTTTCTCCTATTTTTTTTTTGTGTGCGATTCACTTCTGTGTGGAAGAGCACAACTTTTTGTACCTGTTTCCCTGCTACTGCTCCTCCAAACTACACTTGGTATTTTTTCCTTTTTTTGTTTGCATATCATGTTCTGTTGCCAAATTCTTTCTTCTGTTTACTCGTGTGCTCCCTGGTGTTTGGCACAGGATTTGAAAATTGTTGGGTACTCAAGAGCTGAAGAAGGCAGGAGATATTGAGGGTTTTTATCTGAGGAGGCTGGTGTGAACCCTTCCATTCTTTTGTGCTGGGAGAAGGAGAGGAAAGGTATTTAGATTCCTATTTCTTGAGAAGGGAAAAGTAAGTCTTGGGTAATTGTTTTGTGAAGGGATCCAGCTTTTGTGTTCCCATTGTGTGAGATAACTTTCAGATTTCCTCCTTTTATGATAAAAAACATTTTCTTCCTTTTTTGTTGTTTTTCTTTTCTATTCCTGTAAGCGCTGGTCTGTTTTCCTGAAGGTGGCGTGGTAGAGATGGAAAGGTCCTGTAGTACCTTGGTGGTGCCCTGTGAGAGATGAAGGGATAACAGGAATGTTCTGATTCTTGGTGTGCAGGGAGATCAGTGAGTGTGTCAGGCCGTGGTGTGAGAAGAGTGGGCAGTGGCACAGAGTCCAGGCTGGCTGTTCTCAGGCACACAGAGCCCACCCTGCTGAGTGCAGCTCAGGTGTGGAACATCAGCTTTCCAAGCGTGCAGGCTCACACACACCTTCGCTGCTGCTAAAAGTGACAGCACTCAGTAAAGCTGCTGGTGCCTCTCCAGCGTGAATATTTGTATTTGTGAGCTGGCCCCATATAACTGCAGGGGGTGGGCTGTTTGACCTCATCCCATTTTTTAATGATAGAGCAAGTCCTTCTGAATGCAGGTGGTGCTAATTTGTCCTAGATGATACTCAGCTGTTCTTTAGGGAAAGGGTCTGTTCTGCCACGGGAGGAGCATTACTTCACTGGAGGAGAGTTTTGGACTTCAAAAGTAAATACAGGATGAGGCTGTAACTCAAAAGACAGAGCTACAGTAATGTGAGTACAAGTGAATCTGCTGATATCACAGGTATTAGTGCAGCCTATATCTGCTGTTTGGCAGAAATGCTACAAGTGAAATCAAAGATTAGAATTTCCTAGGGCATTGCTGAAGTTACGTGGCCTGTTGTACAGTTCATGTTAATTAATGTAAAAATGTGTCATCTTGTCTTTCTCTGGCATTAGCTAGGATATAGAGGGGTGTGGGGTTTTTTTTTTGTGATAAACTAGTGGCTTTTTATTATTACTTAAAGTTTAGCTCTGCAGGAAAGTGAGTGAACAGGAAGTAAAATAGCCAGAGTACCTATAGGTCATTGGTGATTGAAGTATTGAAACACAAGCCAGAAAATCTGGAATTCTGCTTGTATCTGTCATGGTGATCAGCTATATAGCTGTGCTAATTCTTCTTCCTACATTTTTTAGCTTCTAAAAAAATAGGGAGATATTTATTTTCTTTTTGGCAGTTGTCGAGGTTAATGTTTGTACTGGTTAGGAGCTCAGTATGTCTTTGGAAGGCAGTTCAGGAGTTGCTGTGTTTGGTGTATATGCACAGCCGTGCAGGAATGGGATACCTCATCCAAAGTGCTGACTTGTGCTCTGGGACCTTGCCTCGGTCAGCAGGGAGTGGGAGGGGGTCTGCGGTTGTTTGCACAGACCCCACCCACTCCCACTGCCAGTGTCCTCAGCCTCTGTCCTGCCTCTCCTCTTCCTCTCTGCTCTTGAGCAGCCCCGAGCCTTCCTTCTTGAGTACTGTTGTGCTGCATTTCTTGTTGGTGGGTTTGGTTTTTTTCAATGTAACTGGAAGTGGGGCCATCTCTTCTTCCAGGACCATTTTTTAGCTCTTGTTTTGGGATACTTTTTTCTTATTTGACCTCCCCTGCTCTCCTCCAGCTGTCTCTGCATAAAGCAAAGTGTAACTCTGATGCCTTTTCTTAGGACAATGCATTTTGAAGCCCCCTGCTGACTTAATTGCTCTCTGATTTTTCTGATGTTGCTTTCTAGTTCTCTATTGCATTCAATAGCTTTTTCCTCACCAGAGATTGTCGCACTTACCATGTTCCATGGTTGGTTGCTCTTTCTCTCAGCTCATTTGTGTTGCCTTTGCCCTTCTTGATGATGATGATGGTGCTCCTTGCTTTGGTGTTTATTGTATAAATAGTTATAATAATTTAATATTTACTGTTATCTGTATAAATATTGATAATACTAGACCATATACTAATATCTCTGCATTTGTTGACACCCTCATCTCTACTTGGAGAGTATGTTTTTGGTTTTATTGCTAAAATATTTTTCTTTTTAAGTGTCTGAAAGAAGTGGGAAGCCTACTGATAGCAATGTGGAGTGGAAGCCATCAGTGTTGTGTGTCAGCGCTGCAGTTACTCCTTTCATGGAGTCTGGACAGATCCTCTGCTCTTGTGTGTACTAGGCTGGATTCAGTTGCACCTAAGCAAGTAGTGGAGTTCTGCTGTTGATTTCAGTTGGGAGTTTAGTCTGGCTTCAGTTGTGTAACTTCCCAAAAGCTGGTGTTGCTTGAGGAGTGTGATTGCTTATGTATGTGTTGGGGTGGAGCAACTGGAGTTGTGTGTTTTAGATGTGTTTGAAACCTGTGCTGCTTCAGGCTTGGGGTGTTTTCTAGACAGAACCAAGTTCAGAAATGCTATTTACATGAAAAGCTGTAACTTGGTGTGAAATCACCACAACTGAAAATTCAGACCATTTCCCCAAACAGTAGATCTCTTCTATAAATAATTTCATTTTTTGATGGCCTTTATGTCTTAATGTTTCCAGAATTAAAGGCTAAATAATAATGGAATGTTAAATGTCTGATAATTTGTCCTAAAGAAGTTTTAAAACAGCTGTTATTTTTTAAAGTTTTATCGTTTAGAAACACATAGGATATTTTAAATGTAAGCTAATATTTCTGAATAGTTTCCAGAGGACGTGCTCTCAACTCAGTGTTTAAGGACTGTCCTTTGTGTTTACTCTGCAGTTCCTGATAGAGGAATAAAGCTTAACTAAAGCACTTGAGCATTTTCAAGGTGGGTTTTGATTATATTAGGTGTGTGTTGTAAATATAAGAGGTGACCCATCGTATTTGAATGTGGCTGTATTCTAAGAGAGATTTCTGGTGAAGTTCTGTACTCAAATGTTTTTGGTATAATGGCCTGTTGAATAAAATCTTTAACTTTCAAACGTGACAAGCTTCCACTAGTAACAGACCTTATGAAGGAGAAAACAGTGATTTATCAGTACAATTTAAATGAAAGCTAAATGGTGTAATTCATGAAGATTTTTGTTGGGTTTGGTTTAGTTGTTTCTTTTTCCACTTGTGTATAGTAGGAATGAGTTACACAAAGAGAGAGAAAATGCCTTTTTATTAGTTCATGGGAAGGATTCTTGAATAGCAGAGGGAAGAGGATCACTGAGGCGACACCTTTCCTAGTCTCTGGATTTCAGGAAAGAAGCTGGAATTTTGTTTTCTAAGGAACTTAAACACCAGCTACCTATACAACTTGAACTAATCTGAATTAGGTCTCCAACTCTCTCAGAAGTTTTGATCTTGATAGTATGTTCTTCTAAGGAGCAAGGCTTTTGAACTTAGAAGAGGAAAAAAGATCTGGTAAGGTTGAAGAATTCTGTGTGCAACACTACCAGATATTGTAAATATTAACTAGTAGGCTCTTTTCAAGTATTCAGAAATCATCTCTGATTTTTGGAGCTTGTACTTGACAAAGAAATGGCTGAAGGAAACTCCTGTTTTCAACCCAAGGAGGAAATAGGTAGCAACTTCTACAAACTGCCTTGTCATTTATGTTGATGTGCAAAGAGTAAAAGAATGTGTCTGTACTGGTGAAAAATGTTAACTAATCCAGAAGAACAAGATTTGCTACTTTGGAGGAAGTTCTAAGAAGCACTTAGGCACCAGCTAAAGGGAAGCTCTACTGTCTGCTGTTGCTAGATGATATAGTTATCCTTCCATTGTTGCAGTAAAGGTCTGTTGGCATTGTAATAGGCTTAGGAATTGCTGAGACTAGGTAAATGTTAATCTCTTCTGTAATGCTTCTGAATATAAGTGTTCTCATGTCCAAAGTTTCTTCTCATCTGCAGTAACTACTGCTTACGCACACTTGAAATGTCTGAAACTCAAAACTATGATGAGATTTCCAATGTATTAGCATGCAGAAGAATCTTAAAGTCACTGAAGGCAAAGAGCAGGTACCTGATGCAAGAATTTTTGATGTTAAGAGAACATTTTCTTGTGGAGGGGAAAAAAAACAATGTGCTGCATTGCATGGGAATTACCTCGTATTGAAATACTGGACGAGTGTACATAAGAAGAGCTCAAGCTTCAAGGATAAACATGTAGGGTGATTTGTGAGGGGAAGATGCTGTTTTACATGGATGGGTGCAAAACCTTTTGTATGGGATGGATTCAAAGGTATATTAAAAGCTGAATGATTTGACATTGACTAAAAAAAAAGTATGTAGTTGCAGCACAAGGCTAGAAGTCCCTTTTCTGAATATTGGAAAATAAATCACAGCCCTGTTTTTTATCCTTTTGTAATCCTCCATCAGAGCAGGTCTGCATTTTTCTGTTCTCATCAGGCAGGGAGTGTGTGTGTGTGAGATACAGTTGCTCTTAGTCCTTCGGGTTAGACTGTCTATGTAACTGTATTAGCTGTTACACAAGTGAGAACAGCAGGAAGCCTCAGAAATTGTTTTTTGGGTCTTACTCATCAATCCTTGCTTTCTGAAGTGCTGGTTCTGCCTGCTTTCCTGTGATTGTGAAGTGAGGAGAAAAAATAATCTTTACAGTGCGCCTTGCTAATTCTTTATTTATGCAAGGGTATTTGTAAGTACTGACTATTCACTTTTTTCAAAATCTGAATGATGTTAGATCTTCAGTTTGTCGTCATTGTACCTGCCTTTTGCTGAGACAGGAAGTCCTGCCTAACCACTGGAAAAGGATGAAAAAAAGTATTCATAAAAAGCTGTACTTCACATATATATTAACGTTGTTGAATTCTGTTTTTCCCTTGACCAGAGCTATTTAGGCAGTATTTCCTTTATTTTCTGCTGTCCAGGGCCAAGCTTAAGATGCTGAAGCCTTCCATGGGCATCCCTACAGAAAGTTTTTGGTCCGCTGGCAAGGAAAGGAGTTGGCTTGTACAAGTCACAGGCTGCCGATATCAGTGTTCAGCAGTTTATAAACCTTCAGATATAGAGTGAGAACAAAACAGCTTTTTTGGTATCTAAACAATTTGTTGGCAAACCTCAGTTTGTTTGCAGGTTATGTGTTAGTGTTTCAAAAACTTTGTACCTTTAAAATAAAGGAGTCAGTCATGGTTGTAATTGATTGTATGGTTGTAGCTAGACTAGTAGTAGCCGCTGCTTTTCTTGTCAGGAACAGCAATGTTGTAGATAAGCTTAATTAGGGTGCAGAGCCATAGCATCAGTGTGGATTCACGCTGGAGTGAAGCTTTCAGCTCTTTTCCAGCCCATCAGAGGTCTCCCAAAGCCGCATGTTGTCACTGCTGCCTGTCTGTGCACAAGCCAGGCTGCTGTGTCTGGGGCCTGCTTTCGGGAGAGAGGGAGCAAAGCTGTTTTTTGCATGCGCAGGTTGGTGCACTGTGCCTGGAGTGCCAGTGTGAACACAGTGGAAGGACTGGACTCACCTTTTTCAGCATGAGCCTGCACATGAGGGATCTTAGTGATTATGAAATTATTGCCTATGGGCTGCAGAGGAATATTTCTGCAGTAGCACTTCTGTCTTTCTGACTTCTGCTCAATTTTCCAACAAGAACGTGGCTTATTGAGATCAGTTTAGAACTATGTGGTATGTGTGTGTAGTAGATGAGTCTAGGCTTAAAAATTCAGCACTTAACATGGACAGTTGCCACCCAGGAAAGAGATTTTTGCATTTATGATACTGTTGTGAAAAACACAAGCTGAGCACTGTGCTGCAATCAGAACTCCACGGAGTGTTACCAGTTTTCAGGAAAATAATAGGCAAAAAAATATAAGGCATTTTTTATAAATACATCAATATGACATCTACCCCTTAAGTGCTACATGCAGCATATCGCTTTTGTTCCCCTTGAGAAAGGATGTAGAGCTGTATTACATGAGGGCATGGCAGCAAAGGTTGTGGTCATGGAAGGGCTTGTTCTGGAGATGGATTTCTTACTTTTCCCTGACTATTTCTGTTATGCCTGTTAGTGCAGCATGAGTGCATAGCAACCGTTAATTTATTCATATCACACTAATATGAGGAAGTGTTGTGAATTGACATGGAGAGACGAGACAAGAGTAAGGATTAATGTGTCCAATAGTCTTGATCCTACACATGTCAGCATTTTGGGACAAAGTTTCCTTATGCAGGAAGAATATCTCTACTCTTTCACCTTCAAAACTGAATGCTTTGTGTCTCTATAAATTCAAGCTTTTAAAATATGAAGATGGGGAACTTAAATATGAGGAGTCTACATGGTTTGGCTGAACAGGCCTAGTGTGTGTATGAGTTTGTAATCAAGACTCAGAGCTGCCTTTGTCTGGCTTACTGTAAGGCCACCTTTTTACTTGTACATGCATCTTTCTCTGCTTTTCTGCAAGCAAAGAAATCCCGTTAGCTCTGTGTTCCAGCCTCTGTGTTCAGTGGCATCATGTAAGCCAGTTAAGTGCAGCACCTGAATGCGCATCTTTTTCTTATATGGCAATGCTTAAACTGTCTGACACAGTATTCAGAGGGAATGGTGACCCAGACAAAATCTCTAGCAGACTGACATGGCAACTTCTTACAAGTTGGTCTGATACCTTATCAGAAGGGCTCAGTTCTGTTCAAACGCTGGCATGGATGAAAGAAGGCTGTAAAGATGTTTATATAGTCTGAGCTCCCCAAAAGTCGGAAGTCTGCTTTGGTGAACATGAACTAAAAAGTTCAACTGTTGAACATAAATCCTAAAGTTTGGATTCTGTTTGATAACCGCTTTCCTCTTAACAGGAACTTGGCAGACTAAATTGCTCTGTGGGTCAGATGACTCCATCTGATGAGGTGAAACAACTCTGTGTTCATGTATACACCTTTCACACCCATACTGCCAGACAGTAATGTCACAGGCTTGTTTGTTTCACAAAGGGTTGTTCTAACTGGGTGTAATAGAAGGATGATGTAAACCTGATTATTTCTGTTTGAAGCAGGATTCTCTGAAATATCCACACACCTAAGATTGTGCTTCCATTTGCTTTTCTGCTGACTTCCACACTTCTAAGAAGGAAGTGTGTATGGCACAAGTTAGCAGGTTTTTGAAGCGAGGCCATCTGAAATGGCCACTTAGATGAAATCTTGTGCAAGTTGTTAAACAGAGGTGTGTTTTGTAGCGGATTTCTGTCCTAAGTTGTCATGATTCTGGGGTCATTTTTCTTTGGAGCCTGGCTTTTCTGGGGAGAGGCAAATGATGTGAATATGAGAGTACCTTGCAGAGTGCTGTTTCTGCCTGTTTCAGGTGGGGAATCATGTTATGTTCATTTGACAGCTGGCTCAAATTGGAGTAATTCCCATTTCTAAGGTTCTGGAAGAGCAGATGTAAGGTACAGTGAAGTCCTCGGGTTCTTGAGTTTACTCTTAGCCATGCTACTGAAGTAGCCTACATTTTCTTCATTTTTTTACTTACATAGTTGTAGAGTAAGAAAGAAAAAAGAATACATGGAAGTGTGAGACCATTATGAAACCTTTAGAGACAGTAAAAGTTTTACAGTCCTCTTTCTTCTCTCAGAGGATGCCAGCCCCCATCAGACTGCGGGAGTTGATCCGGACCATCCGGACAGCAAGAACCCAGGCAGAAGAGCGTGAGATGATCCAAAAAGAATGTGCTGCTATCCGGTCATCCTTCCGAGAGGAAGATAACACATACCGATGCAGAAACGTGGCAAAGCTGCTGTATATGCACATGCTGGGATATCCTGCACATTTTGGCCAGGTAGGTTAAAATTTAGTGCCTTCTGTGCATAAGCCAGTCTGTCTTCTGTGTTTTGGGCTCATTAACTTGATCAGAGCATTCCTAGGCGCAGTTCTTCTTCACACCTTTGGGGTGTTTTGAGGTGTGTTTTCACATATGTTCTGAACCTATGTTAGTTAGTTTAGACTTCAGTAGTGATATTTGCTGTTTGGGGCTTACATATTTTGTTTTGAAACTTGAGGTTAGTCTGCTTTTGCCATACTATCTCCTCCTCACCATCCATGTTTCTGCAGAGCAGTAGTACTTAAACCACAGTCCAAGACATAGGGATGTTTTTAGATTGGATCAAAATAGCACTTTGGAGTTCTGTCTCTGAAAAATACTGCATAGTTCAAGGAGGTTCTATGCACTTTTCCATATAAAGTAATGTATTTGAGATAGAAAAGAGCTGGTCTGTTCCTGGCAATCAGAAGCTTGTGTTCCTTATCCCCATCTTAGTCAGGTGACATGGAGAATGCAGGTGTGAGTTTTCCATCTCTTGGATTATTTTTGATGTGCTATTTTTGACAGAAATTTTAGGAAGAGGAGATAGGAAGATGGAAGCTCTTGATCTACAAGGTGTCTCTCAGGTTAGCTTTGTTTAGTCTTTAGGGCATTGTTTTGCTTAGAAGTCAGTAAGTGTCCTGTTAGTAGTAATCTAACCTAGGTCTTCAATAAAGCTTAAATCAGTCAAATTATCCCTTCATGTAGCTTCATGTCTTGTGTGTCTGTCCATTTGTGACTGAATTTACCAGTCCTAATATGTCTCACTGAAACAGTAAGCTCAAATCAGTGAAATCAAATCGCAGATAGTTAGGATTAGTGAGTTTGGGCTCTGCTGTAGCATATCAAGTTCCTCATCTTACTTGTATATTATTGGATTATTCTCTCAGGATAAAGAGTTTTTAAAAAGAGCAAGTGAAGTTGTGTATTATTCTGTTCTTAACGTTTTTCATAGCTGGGCTCTCCGGTCCAAGGGAGAAACTTCCTGTCACAAAAATTAATTATCTTGGGGCCCTTAAGAATAATGAAAAGTGTTACAAAAGTGTCATCTAGAATTTCAACGTTTGGCTATGTTAAGAGCAAAATTTCATTCTTCTATCTTGTTGCTCAAGTATTTAATCCCATCCAAGGAAGATTATAATTTGCCATTTAGTTTAATGATTTAATTTACCATTACTAAGAAAATTTACTAATTTGCCATTACTAACTAAAGCAGCAATTTTCAGTTTCTGCTTTGGTTAGTAATGGTAAATTCACTGTTAGTGAAAGAAGGCTAAAGCAGATTGTTCAGTATCTGTTATTGCCAGGCTTGCTACATCTTGAAAAGAAGCATCTATTCTGACTATTTGGAGAACAGAGTACTTCATTCAATGCCCTTGGTTCTCTTGTAGTTTATCAGTTGCATTGTCATGAGAGCCCAATGCTGAAAAGGGTTTTAACAAGTATTCTGCAAGAGAGTGAGTTAGAGAATTTTGCATGTCCTTAACGCTTATCACTGGAGGGAATCTTTCAAGGTGCCACTGTTGTATAGGAGTACAGTTTGTGTGAGCTGGGGACCTGTTGAGGACACAGGCTCTACCAACAGTGGAGTCTTGCAGATAGACAGTCCTGCAATGTAGACAGTAGTCATCTGAGAGTGATGGGATAAATATGCAGGAAAGAAGTTTTGCAAAAAAACAGGAGAGCCACAAGTGGTGTTACAGCCTCTCTTAAAGCTGTAAGCAGTGGGCAGCTAACAGTCTTGGTAACCAGGAGTGAGTGGTTGGTCTACTTCTATCCAACCCAGGGCTCCACAACTTTGACCTGGGGTATCTTGTACACAAGTATGAGAATGAGCGCTGTGTTTAGCCAGTGCACGCTGATACGCACTGGATGGCTTGCTGTCTCCTGAGCATGTGCAAAGGCTGTTTGTGCAAGTTGGGAAGTCGTCGGACAGCCTGGACAAATGCTCAGATAACTTTATTATTGTCATTGTTTCTATTTGAAAAAAAATTGCAGATAGAAGAGTGCCTATGTCAGTAAAAGTTGGGTCAGTTGTAGTCCGGTTACATGCCAGTAGTGTCTGTTACAGTGGTGATGTAGCAGATTCCTTTGAATGAAATGGATTTAACAGTATCAAGATTTTTTTCCACTAATTACACCTGGTAAGAGCTTCAGCTGATCATGTTTCTTAGTATTGCTATGCATTAATGTAGTTTGCATGTGCTTCTATACAAGTGAAGCAAGTACTCATCAGCCTTTCATGGGGTAAATTTCACTAATATATTTAAAATTCAAAAGTACTAGAAATGTATCTTAAAGTGTCTGTTGCAGTCATCAGTTTTCTTATGCTCTTCCTCAGTCATTCATCTTCTGCCTTCATTGGCTCTTACTCTGTAGCTTAGGTGTCATCAATTTTATGTTGCGTTTTTGCGGAGGATTGTATAAGTATCTTGTAAACCCAGGAAAGAAGGTTGTTTCAGAGGTGCATTATTCTCTTACAGAAAGCACTGGAAACATGAGAGCTTGATATCTAGTGTTTTGTATGTTATCTGTGGCTGATCTCGGGCATTTGGGCAAATGCAGTTTTCTTTGCAGAGAGCTGGTCTTATTGTTCAGAGATGTTTATTCGAGGTTTTCATCCCATTTAGCCTTGCAGACTGAACTCAATTTCTTTCAAGCCTTTTCTTCCTGATTTGTCATCTTTGCACTAGCTGGGCTTTTGCATATGATAACAATGTCAACAGCTGAGTGCGTGTTCTAATGCCACGTGGTCATGAGAACCTGCAGGACGGGGACTAGGCCATAGCACTTTTTCTCTGGCACTTCACCTATAATTTTCTTACCAATATACTGTGCAACTTTACTCTTGTTGATGTGTGTGTTTCTTGCATCTCACCTGTGTCTTGCCCTGTTCAAGCTTCTGTCTAGCTGAAGACATGAATCCCTTTTCCTGACACCTCATATCTTTGCCTGTGTGTGCCCCCTTTGCTATGGATCTGTTGCCAGCTCTGTCTGACCCCTCCTCAGACCTATCGTGTGTGCTTATTTGCTGCCCCAGCTAGTAAAGCAGACTTACAGAAATAGTTTGTGAGGGATAGAACTCTACTTCCCTGTCAGGAAAGTAGACATAGATTATAATTGATTAGTTATCTGTTACAGAAAACTATTTTAGTGCATTGTAATGTCAGAATATGTCTGTGGTGGATGGTATTTGCTTTTCAAAGTGTCAGATGTAAAAATGAGCTGACAGTTATATTTTAAATTAGCAGAGTGCAGATGAAAACTATGTATGTTGTCTTGGGAATCTCTTCTATGCTATTGACCACAGTTGCCATTTCTACAGGGGGAAGGGGAAACTTGTAGTGGCTGGAATGCACATGATTTTAGTAAACTTCTGGTGTTCCAGAGATTACAGAGGTGTGCGAAAACATAACTATCTCTGACAATCTACTTTTTGCCTAGATAGAAAGTTAGTTACAGATCACAATAAACACAACCTGATTTTAGAGTCATAGACTCCTATAATGGTTTGTGTTGAAAGGTCATCTAGCTCTAACTGCCGTGGGCAGGGACACCTGCTAGTCGAGGTGTCTTCAAGCCCAGTTCAGCCTAGCCTTGAACACTTCCAGTGATCCAGGAGCAGGCACAGCTTCTCTGGGCAGCCTGTGCCAGGGCCTCACCATGCTCACTGCCAAGAATTTCTTCCTAATATTGAGCCTAAACTTGCCCCTTTTTCCATTTGAAGTCATGACCTCTTGTCCTGTCACTACATGTCCCTGTTTTGGCAGCTTACAGAGCATTGATCCTCTTCCTAGTAGGTAAATTGAACCTTTTAAGTTTAGCTAAAAAATTTCATGTGCATATCAAGCATGACACATAATCTAGATTTCCAGATCTTTATTATTTTGTGTTTACTGATGTATCTTTCCTCTCTATCAGTGTGCTATTCCTCTCTATCAATGTGCTATCATTTACTTTTGTGATCCGACATTAACCAACATATCTGGTATATTTGAGGTCACGGAGGACCAACAGTGTCTGACCACTTCAAGGCACCAGAGCTGCTAATGACCTTCCTGCTGGCTTTGTTGGAACTTTAGCCAGGTCATTTAATCTTTCTTGGTTTTCCACATCACCAAAATGGAAACGAAATACACCTTTAAAAGTGCATTCTGAGATACCTACGTTACTACACATCAAAATTCAAACTGTTTCTTCTCTAGCTAAGAAGTAGTTTTCAAGCTAATTATGTATTTTTTTCTTCTTTTTTTCCTTTTTTTCCAGTTGGAGTGCCTCAAGCTTATCGCATCTCAGAAATTCACAGACAAGCGCATTGGGTATTTAGGTGCCATGTTGCTGCTGGATGAGAGACAGGATGTTCATCTTCTTATGACCAATTGCATCAAGAAGTAAGGGTACCACCTCTCCATCAAACAATGATTTGAGGTTTCAGTATTGGAAAGTATCCTTCTGACAGTGATACTTAAGAGTACTTTAGGGTTTTTCGTTTGTGTTAGAAAACTGTTGAAATTGTTGTGTGCTGTTGACCATAATAAGGCTGTTGTTGTAGTGCTCTGTATTGGGCCATCCTGTATAGCTTCTTTAGTGGGAACAGAATATAAAATTGCATTAGTTTTGAAGAGGCATATGTAGCAAGCAACACATGTCCTGTGTGTTTGTTTGCTTCTGCTGACAAACTCTGAAGAGTTGTCAAGGAACAAGGCTATGTATCTTGCTTTCTTTTTAAAATCTAATGGTCCTGACGAATGGTTTTCATTAGAAGCAAGGCAGCAGCTTGGGATGTGCTGTCATTTTGCTGAAATCAGACAAGAGGGGATGGGAATGACTATTTTTTTAATACTTCTCTCAGCAAAGCAATGTTAAAGTGGGACTTCCTTACATCATAGTTTAGTGGGTGACGATGAGTGTGTTTTCTTTTCAAGATGGATTGGAGCAGGTATGGAACAGCTGGGTTCTGGTTGACCTACCCAAAGGTTGTGTGTGGTGTACCGGTTTTTATTATTATGTACTTATGTATGTAATAATACATACTTATGTATGTATTATTAGCACTTTAGTCTCTCAGATATTAGCAAGTAAAGTATTGATCTTCAATTAGACTGTGGCCTCAAAGTGCTTTAAAAGAAACTTGACAAAACTGTGGGCCTGAGGATCTGCTAACTTTGAACCTAGCATCCAGGAGACAAGATTTTGGTCTAAAGATCTTTCATTGAAGTGCTATACCAGTGAGGTGCTTCCATTTGAACCAGGGTGAAGGTTAACACCTCCGTTGATTGTTTACGCTCCAGTGAATTTCGTAAGGGTGTAGTGAGTTTGAACTGGAAATGGGTCTGATGGAAGCTGAGCAAAAATGGTGGACAGCTTCCCACCATCTTCTGGGTTGTATATTGCTTTCTCCTTCAGCTTCTGTATCTGCCATTGTGTCTTGCTTTTACCTAGACATTAAGGGATTTATTTATGGCATTGTTTTTCGTGTTTTATAGCAAGACCCAGGTTTTTGAGACGAAAAGGAAAGCAACCTCTTGAAGCATGTACTTGTGATACACACAGCTTTACATAGCTGCCAAAAAATTGTTAAAGGAAGGAAACAAAAAACCAACCTATTTAATAGCATGTGCTACCTGTTCCTTCATCTGCATGTTGCCATAACTGCTTCATGTTAGAACTAGAATACTGTCTTTGCATTCGGCACCTCTTGCATGTTTGATTCAGCTTCTTTCCCCAGCTCTTCCATCTTGCAGTCCTCAGCTCTTGTTGCCTCCCAGACCACAAACTGTATTTTTTACTTTCTTCAGCATTGAATCCTGGTGTGGTGTGGCAACCTTAGTACCAGACACAGATGGAAAAGTGGTGTAGAATTTAATTTTCAAGGCTGTTGGGATTGCCATATAGAAGCTATGTTGTCTTGTGCTTAGTGTGATGTTGTAGCTAGCCTTATGAATAGCATCTCATGTTAGGTAGTTTAGCTTCGTAGTGACCACTTTTCACAACTTCCTTAGGCATATGAATAGGAAAAATTGCTAAACAGAATTCTTGTATGAATTATTTTCAAGGTGTGTGAATGGTGGGGTTTGTGGTTTTCGGTCAGGAGAGAGAATACTTTTGCACAGATTTTTCTATACTGTTTGGTTTGTAAATGCAGAAGCTAAAGCCTGTTGTAGACCATATTTAAACTGGGACAGCCCACAGTGTCACTGCTGCTCTGTACTTTGCATGCAAGTTCCAAAGCTAAAACCATATTAAATGGAATTCTGCATAGTCTTCCCTCTTCTCACCTCAATCCCTGGATACCCTGACAGGTCAACCTGATAGTTAAACCAAGTATTTTTATCTTTTTAATTGAGGATTCTAAGTAGAATGAGTAGCAAACCCTGCGGTATATGCACTCAAAGCTTCCGTTGATCCCAAGTTGTGCTCCCACAGAGCTGTGAATCCAGAAAGTTCTTTCAGGCCGTGTGTTGCTGGATAGATGACTCTAGCTGTAGATGCCCTTTTTTTTTTGTGTGTTCAATTTCTGTGTGTGCATGCTGATTGACTTTTTTTGTTCTCCTTTGCAGTGACCTTAATCACAGCACGCAGTATGTGCAGGGGCTGGCACTTTGTACTCTTGGCTGCATGGGCTCCTCAGAAATGTGCAGAGACCTTGCAGGAGAGGTGGAAAAGCTCCTCAAAACTTCCAATTCCTATCTTAGGAAGAAGGTACTTCAGGAAACTTTTGAATACTTTGTTATGGATTAAAAGGCAAGATTGATTGAACACCTTGTTAATATCTGGAATACTAAATGACTGAGATCACGCTGAGTGAATATTTTCTTCAGTGTGCAAGACAGAGCTTAAAACTCCCTGTCTGTTAATAGCAGGATTGTATGTAAGCCTCTAAAAGATAAGCAAGCACCCAGTTAGTGAGGCAGTTGCTTCTGTTTTTACACTCTTCTCCCATAATGTTATTGGTGGTAATGTGAATGCTTGCCCCCTCATGGACATTAGCCTCAAAATTCTGGTCGCCAGTTTGATTTATCTTCTCATATAAGAGAAGACCTTCGTTATTAACAGTGCAGGCTGGTATCAGAATATTTGCACCTATTTGATGTCTTCTGTTGATGATGGTAACAGTAGTACGAGAACTAGAGGGATTGAAATGGACAAACACTTATAAATTGTCTAATTTCTGTAGCAAATGTGCCATACCATCAGCAAAGTGTGATTGTCCCTATTCTTTTACGTTTATTTATTGATAAGTCTTGGTGAGAGTGTGAAGCACTAAGATTTAGGAAGAGATGCATTGTTACTTCTTTGTCTAGTGCTAGGTCTAGAGAGTTTGGAGAGAAGGCAATGCCAAGAGGTCTTGCTGTGTTCTGGAAAGAGGCACTTGATTTTCAGGCAGTTGCAGGGAATAGTGTCTCCTGTTGCTTCTCCATCCTAGAAGAAATAGGCACATGTTTTTTCAAAAATCCCTGGAAATGTAGTTTTGTTTCTCATAGTACGCAGCACCTGCAGGAGGAAGTTGTTTTTTGGGGAAGGAGGGAAAGTAAATAAGCCATAATTTTACAGTAAGTTTAATTATTTTTTTCCAATACATTATCTCCTTCCCAGCAAGAGGAAGACAGGCTGAAGTAGCCCTATTAAAGGCTGAGCTGCTTTGCAAATAATAACACTTCTTGTGTGAATAATGTAAAAATGAACCATTACTAGGGGAGTATTAGTTTGTAGTTCAGTGCTCCCTGTTTATTGAACTCTCTTCTGGAATGCTGTTGAGTAACACTTGTAATAGAGAGATGGAAAAATGTGCCAGGCTTTTGTTTATCATGAAGATTGTTATAGTTCCCACTGTGCTAGATATTCCCAAAACAGGTATTGTTATCTTTGCAGTGTGTAGTAAAAAGTGTCTTTCCGATCCAGGCAGCACTGTGCGCTGTTCATGTCATCAGAAAGGTGCCTGAACTTATGGAGATGTTCCTGCCAGCCACCAAAAACTTGCTGAACGAGAAGAACCACGGTAATAGCTGAGACTGCACTTAGCAAGGCTAGGCCATTCTCTAGAGGATAGTGCACTTGCTACCTAAGCCCTTTGTTTGGAGGGAACTTCAGAGGTGTATTTGTATGATTTGTTTCTTTCCATTTCTACACAGTGAATGCAAATGTCATTTAGAAGGAAGAGATGTGTATGACTCTGCTAGTCAACAGGACTTTAACATGGCATAGGTGACAAAAGGAACTCTTTCATTGTGTTTTGATACACTTCAGAGTGGGTGAAATGGGAGCATTTGATTTTTATCCTGTACACTGCCTAGCGTGACTCTAAGGAAGTGGCTTCTTAGGTTTGGAGATATTATTTTTGTGTAATCTTTCTTTAAATGGAGTTCTGAGGCCTCCTGAGGAAGGTGGCATAAGGTCTGCTAGGCAACCCAAATCCGAAGAGAAAATTAGGAAGTGTGAGGAACTTGACACCCACAATGCAATTAACACATGCTGTCCTTCTGGAGTCTTACATTTGTATTGAATCGTATTGGATTGGACATAGAAGAGACCTTAGAGGGCAGGAGCCCAACTATGACCATTACTGTATGTTTAGTATGCGAGTTTCTGCAGACCAAGTCCAATTTATCTCCTGCCTTGGCCTTTAATTGCAGTTTTATGACAGGAGCACATTGCTGTCTGCTTTCCCTTGGACACAGCTGCAAGATATGATATGTTGAATTCAAGAACATTTTTTAATGATTTCCTGTTGTTTTCTTGTGATGTTTATCAAATGTCTGGAGCCAGTGGAATGATGTTAAATGGAGATACATTTTTCTTTTCCCCCTCCCTCACCTTTAGGTGTTCTTCACACATCAGTTGTTCTCCTCACAGAGATGTGTGAGAGAAGCCCAGACATGCTTGCACACTTTAGAAAGGTAAGTGTAACCTGGTAATATTGCAAAGTTAAGATTCATGGCCTTGTAGTAAAATCATTGCAACTGTTTGGGTGAAGAATTTAATGATACTGACTGGTTGCTAAATTAATTTTTTAATCATTAAATGTGAGAATTTCATGTGTATCCAGGCCTAATCCCCTTCACTGAGTGGTTAAGTTACAAACAATCAGTCTTTTAATATTGTGCTGTAACTTACCCTAGAGTTAGATTTAAAGTTGTCTTTGATGGTCCCTTAGGTTTTTCCTCACTTCTTCTATCTAATTGCATGATGACACTGGAATCACAAATGAAGTAATCATAGAGAGTAAGATGAAAAACTGAAGCTTATACCAACACCTGAATGCCTTAACCACAGCCAAACAGTTATATGCACTCAGTTCAAAAACACCAATCTAAATTCTAGTTGTATAGATACCTCGTGCCTGATGCATACTATGCTACACAATTTTCCATTTTAATTTAGGGGTTTGAGAGTCAATGTCACTCTTCCTCCTCTGGTTAGGAATGTTTGCTTCCCATCACCCTCCTGACTTCCTTGTGTTGTTGCTATAATTTGCTGTATTATTGCCATGTGAAAGACTACCTATAGAAGAGCACCTGAAAATTGCCTTGTCATTCTAAATTTTTGATCAAAAAGGAGAAATTGAACAAAGCTGGTAGAGCAGAGCAAGCCATTTGCTCCTCTGATAAGTCTTAAAGGTGTTTGTTTATTTGCATGCCCATTTACGTTCTTCCTTGTCTATATCATTAGGGATTTAAAACTGTACATTCTTTGGTGCATCTTAGCATTTTGGCATGCATCTTCCCTTGCCTTGGTTGTAAATGTAAAAATGTAAATTGTCAAAGTAGGAGAAAAAGTCAGATGAGGTTCATTTTGCAGGTACCATCCCTGCTACTAATTGCTTGCTTAATGTGATAGCTATGGGAAAAGGGAGAAGACCTGAGTGCTCAAAATTTTGTTACTGGGGCATTCTTTCTAGCTATTTCTTGTAGTTGTTATGCTGTGAATGGTATAACATTGACCTATCCCTAATGCTTGCTTCGTCTGTTTTGTCCCTTTTGTCTGTTTGGAATCCTGCTGAGTTAGAATGAAAAGGTAAGAGTTAATTTTTTTAGATGATGCATGTTTGCCTTGAATCTGTAGATGTTTATCCCTTGTGAGGCAGTGCCTCTGAATGACACAGTTGTGATTGATGCCACATGCTTAGATCATCTGTACTTGTCTAATGCTCTTTGTGTGCTGGTCTTGTCACTAAATCTCTACATCCATGGCATCCCTCAATCTCAGTTGTGGCCTTCTACAAACATCAGCCTGCTTTCCTCAAGCCTTCCCTCATTTGAGGAATACTTGACAGATTTTTTTTTTTTTTTGTGCCTGTGCAAGTTGTAGCCCTGGGCTTTGTGTTTTGTCTGAATCATGGGGCAACTTTGGGTGATTCCCAGAAAGGAGCAGGGCAGACAGTTAACTGCCTGTAAGAGGCTGTAAAGGCTTTCTGTGCTGCAAGGAGCTACCCAGTCCAACTGCAGTGCTGATAGTCTTCATGGGTGTAATTTGTTTTCCAGAAGATGGGAGTGGGTGGCCCTCAACCAAACTCCATGGCTGTAATGTTTCCCTTTGTTCTGTTGTCCTCAGTCCTGATAATTCATGCATGTTGGAAGGCAAAGCAAACATGAATAAGGATTCCAGGAATGCTCCACTTGTCTGTTACTATGTCCGGAGGGTAGATGTTGCAGCACCCTTCGGTTTCCTCTTTAAGGCAGATACAGGAAGTTCAGGGTTAATTTTGTGCATTTCGTGAAATGCATGTTTTCAGAGGAGTTTGTAGTTCCTGAAGAGCAAAGGTAGGAACAAAAGGAGATGACAGGGAAACTAGGCTGATTTTCTTCTTACACTATACCACAGATGTAGATTTACCACTTTGAAGACACAATATGGTGCTCTGGTCCCAGCTTAACTGTTTCTAGTTGTGTCTTAGCCAAGCTGGAGGTATTCATACAGCATCAGCTCTAGGTGTGCAAGTTGAACTTTGTGGAAGAATCCAGAGACTGACTTGCTTTCAAATACAAGATTTGTTCTTGGACCTTGCTTCAAAGCTGGGGTCAGGGAAACAACAGTGCCCTAATACGACAACTCTCTTCTTCGCAGCTTGTTCCCCAATTAGTTCGTATTTTGAAGAACCTTATCATGTCTGGATATTCACCAGAGCATGATGTGTCTGGGATCAGTGACCCCTTTTTGCAGGTAAGAACTGATGCAAACAGTGACCGATAGCTTTAATTCTAGGACTGTGTTTTGAGCCTTATGTGTGATGAGGTGGTTACCGTCACACCTGTGTTGATTTTAAGGCTTCTTTGGTCTTCCTTTGAGCTGATTGTGCAAATGCTGTTCATCTGCCCTAGTGTCTTTCACTAAGGGCAGATGACACCTGCCTTCGTTTAACCAGTAGTTGTAGTGCTTTATCATGTTATGTGACAAAAGAAAGAAGCAGCACGTATTGATTTTGGAAGGCTGTGCCTGGTAGAGAGGGGACTCTGAATATTTCTGGCTAGTGGGAAGAAAATAAGCACAGCCGAAGCCTGTTTTTGTTGATGAAGTTCTTATCTGGCATAAGCATTTTGCTTAAGAGTGGAAATCAGCAGCTTCTTTTGATTTTTTGCCACTACGACCCTATGTCAAACACTGCCATCCAAGCTTTTCTTTGCTTTGTTTTATAAAATAGGTACGAATCCTGCGGTTACTAAGAATTTTAGGGAGAAATGATGATGATTCTAGTGAAGCAATGAATGATATACTTGCACAGGTAAGGTCTGCAAGGTTGATGATTGGTTGAAACTTTCTCGTAGTTTCTTAATAATTTAGGTTCTGCAGCACTAATGAGGATACAGCTGCTTGCTGTGCTGAGTGAAATTTTGTTGAAAGAGATGAATATTTACAAGTGCGATGCTGTTTTGTATGGGTTGGTTGCTTTCGCTGCCTGTTCTGCAGAGCAGCACAAAGGGGATCTGCTTTGAATGCATTGAAGTTATTTTGTTTCCTTTCTGCAGGTTGCCACTAATACAGAAACAAGTAAAAATGTGGGAAATGCCATTCTCTATGAAACTGTGCTGACTATTATGGATATAAAATCTGAGAGCGGCCTGAGAGTAAGTTGCCTTTGCTGTGGCCTTTGTTTTTTTCCTAGGATTGCATTAGAGTAATTTGTGTGGAGGACATGAAGCAAGTTTGTTTCACCATAACACAGTTCTGCATCTGACTCTAGATAAGTCTGTAACCTTTGCAGAAAGTGTGCTTGTTTTGGAGGAGAGAGGGTGTTTGGGTTTCTTAAAATAAAAATGAAAAGGCAAAATTTCCTGCAGAGTGCGTGTCCTGAGTGCAAGTGAGAGCCTGTGATGCATCCCTTAGCATTTCCTCTGCTTAGGCAGCTTCTAGAGCTCTTTTTGGCTAAGAACTGCAATGCTAGTTTTGACATGTTGCCTTTGAAGTCATTGTGAAATGATGAAGATAACCAGCAGCCCTTTTAGATCATTGATCTTCCCTAACTCTTTCTGCAGGTCTTAGCCATTAACATCCTAGGCCGTTTCTTATTAAACAACGACAAAAATATTAGGTAAGTTGTACAAAATGTGTTTTGACAACACCAATTTAAAATATGTGAGAAGCAATCACACAAAGATGACACTGAGGTAAAGCTTTCCAGGAGACCATGTTGGGATCACTGCTCTTGGGGTTAGTGTGGCTGTTGAGCTTGCTTTTTTCTTGGTGCATTCTTTTCTCTATGCAAATCTTATCTGTGGCCCTGTCCTTCTTAGTTGATAAGTTGGAGGCATGTTACAATTTAGTGTGGTAGCTCGCCTGTGAAGATAGGTCAGGAAGTCCCCTGCAGAGTTTTCATTCATTACTGAGTGCAAGAGAATCCTATTCTGTTGCAAGATAAGACTAGGTTTGGGGCAAGGGGACAGTGTCTGTGCATACAAATTAAATGGCTTCTGTCAGCTACTGATGACCTTATGTTCTGTTTGCAGATATGTAGCTTTGACGTCATTGTTGAAAACTGTGCAGACAGACCATAATGCAGTACAGCGACACCGAAGCACCATTGTGGACTGCCTGAAGGATCTGGATGTCTCCATTAAAAGGTAATCAGATTATCAGTGAAATAGACTCTTGAGGTTGACAGTCTGTGGAAAGTGAGCAGAGCATGGGGGAAAATGACAATAATCCTGGGGAATTGTAAGTGACACTACTATGAAGGTATAATATGGTTCCATAATTCAAACAAGATAATGAAGATATACTTCCACCTTCTTTGGAAAGCTGCTGTTACTATTCATGGGGGGGGGGGGTGAATTCTGTTTGCCTGAATTTTTCCAGAATGCAATATCAGTGGAGATTAGATTTGTGTGCTCTCAGCAAGATGGAAAGCCTCTGTGCACTATGATTATGATCAAAGCTATTCTGATTTGCTCCATGTTGGTTTTCTTTCCCAGATGAACGGGCAGTGCCATGTTGTCTTGGAGCAGTGTTAAGTCATTCAAATAATGTATTCTTAGATGTAATATGGAGTAGTAGAATTCAGACTTAATTGATTGCTCACACAATTTGTGTACATACCACATCCTTTTATCATTCTTGGTGTTCATTTGTCTTTTAAGTAGTGTATTGCTGCTTCTCTGGGCATTGGGAAAGCTTGCAACCTTACTTCTCACCACAGAAATATTTCGTCTTGTACTCTGTCTTAATTTCTTCCAGTTTATTCTCATTACTTCAGTTATGTTCCTTTTACTCATGATAGTAACTCCCTCCTGTTTCTGTCACTTACGGAAATTCTTGAACTGTTTGGTCGTACTTTGCCCAGCGTATGTGGAAGGCTGCTCTTCTAAACTGAGCCTTTCAGCTTCTTGATTTCTTGTTCTTTATTTCAGAACTCTCCTCCTTCTTATTATTCTTTCTGTAACTGGGTTGCAAAGAAGGGTCTGGGCTCAGTGCAGCATACAGCATGCAGTATTGGGGACAGCAGCATTTTTCCTGTTGCATTTCATAGAATATCTCTGCTACAGGCCAGACTTCCACTGAGCACTCATCATGTGAATATACCTTCAGAATTGTTTAACCTCTTCTTTTCCATCTACTCAAATTGATTAGATACGCCATAGATCCTCATTCTGATAGTCATTCTTCAAACTTATGCCCATCTTTGAATCAGATGTAGATTTTTTAACAGCTCTTCTCAGACTAACTTGTGTCAAACAGGAAAAAAATTGGATTTGTCTTGCTTCTGAAACTTACTTTTGACTGCTATGTACTGGGTATCATATAATCTCTCTTTAAGGTTGCAATCTATCCCAAACCACAAATTTCTATCTTAAATGCTGAGCAAGCCAGGCTGCCATTGCTGTTTGGTGTCAGAGGCAGCATGGGGCTCGGTTGTGGAACAGCAGAGCCTTACCTAGATTGTGGGTAGAGGGCAACAAAAACATTTTATTGGTGCCTGCTAGGAAAACAGACAGGTAGGCTACAAACAACTGAGCTTCATGTCTGAGTGCTGTTGGAGGATGAAGCCTTTGAGTGATCCATCAGCAGAGCACAATGTTGCCATGCTGACACTCGTGCTGCTGACAATGCACTGTCTTCATTGAAGCATTATATTGACTGGATATATGTCAGAGTCCCCAGGCAGCAAGCTTCAAGGACTTGAGGGAAAGACATATCTGCTTTTGGTTATCTGAAGCATGGCTTCTGCTCATCTTCTTGTAACTGGTGCAGTTCATATTTGATCCATGTAGCATAATTCAGAATGTCTTTGCCATTTAATTAAAGCCTTTTTTTCTGCTTGATTTGATTAAACTGTATGATTAAGAGCTTTGTGACAGGAATGAAACATGTAATATGACTGAAGGTAAGCAATATGTGCTGAGATAAATGCCTGGTATGAAGACAACATTGTATTCCTGCACAGCTGCAGTATTGATGCATCTGCTATAAAGTGACTGAAATATTAAACATAAACAGGGAAAACTTGTAACCCAGTAGGGACAGGTGTAAGGGAGTTGGGAACTAGTTGGAAGGGTGGAAACAGTTCTAATAATTGTGTAGGTCATCAGCTAAACATAGATTTAAATGTTAAAAGTTAGCAATTTAGTTTGGTATTTCCAACCTAATTCTGAATATCTCTGTATTTTTTCAGTCCCTGGGTACTCGCTGGGTAAAAAGCAAAGTAACACATTTACAATTCACCATTCTGTAAAAATCCTTATCACGATAATAACTAGGAAAATGTAGAGAAGTAGTGCTGTCTGGATGTTCTCAGATTTTTGAGAATAGTGTGTGCCCAACTCCATATTAAAGTTCACTCAGGGTTATTTAGCAAGCCTGTTTTAATGCATTTGAATACAGCTGTTGCAAAGTTGTGCAGAAATCAATCACATCTGAAGTTAGTAGTCTTCATTCAAAAATATGGCAGAAGAATGAGAGACCTGTGCTAAAGTCAATTGCAGAAGCTTCAAGTAGAAGGGTCTGGGAGTAGCCTCTGAGCTCTCAATGTGCACAAAAAGGAATAGCAAGGAGCCAGTACTCTGAGTAGTTGTGGTGTCAGCAGGTCTGTGTTGAGGAGGAATGGACAATACCAGGGTAACTTTGGGTTCTAGAAGTCTTATGCTACAGTATAAGAAACTTTACTGTATCCAGTTTATCCAAGTGGATACAGTAAAGCTTCTCAATATTTTAAATCTCTACTGTATTTGAATCGCTAATATATGGAATTGGAAACAGGTCTGTTCTGGATCCCTGAAGGTGGAGAAAATATGCTGTGGCATGCTTTAATTGTTACAGTTGTTGTGGCATGCTTTAATTGTTACAGTTGTGTGTCAGAAATGACCAGTATATAATTACACTTGGACAGTTAGGCTTTAATCCTGTTGGACTCTGGCTGCTGAAAGATATTACTAGCCTTAAGCCATCTTTAACACATGGATAGATGTTTCTGGAGCACCCCGTAGCCCCACTCCCCCTTAATTTTTTGGAGAGTGGATATTTGTCTGCCCACGAACAAAAAAAAATACTGCACATTAAATGTGAAGGGCTGTTCTCACAGGATTAGTAAGTATTGATCTCCTCTTAATTAAAAGTTAACTGCATTTTTGTAGCTGGATTTCGGATTTTTTACTTCCTTCACTAGGTGAAGTTACTTGTTTTTCTGTCTCTTGCCCTAGGCGTGCAATGGAACTGAGTTTCGCTCTTGTTAATGGGAACAATGTCCGTGGAATGATGAAGGAGTTACTGTATTTCCTAGATTCTTGTGAACCAGAGTTCAAGGCAGACTGTGCATCTGGAATATTTCTTGCAGCTGAAAAGTATGGCGTTGTTTTACTTGCTAATAATTTTTGGTACATCCTTGGGATTGTGAACACCTTTTGTGTTGTTTCTCTCCCTGCTTGTTCCCCAGAGAGAATGTGTTGATTCATTTCTTCTCTGTTCACTGATTTATGTGTGGCTTGTCAGTTGTAGCCCTCCCTCAGTATTGGTGTCCTTCCTCACGAAGCAGTGGGCCAGGAAGTAACTGAAAGGGGGGGTTCTGATGATGCTGGTTTTCTTGCTGGTGTTGAAGACTGGCAGTTATTGTTCTAACTTGTTTTCTTAATTTGGTCAGATATGCTCCTTCCAAGCGCTGGCACATAGACACAATTATGAGAGTCTTAACAACGGTAAGTGAAATTGCCTCTCTTGTGTGTGACTACATAAAATTTTCTTAATTCTGGAGGAAGTTACCATCAAGTTGGAGATGTTTCTAAAGGCTGGCAGATAACAAATGCTAAAATACATAGAGGAAGTGAACTTATGATAGCCATATTTCTGACTGGCTGCCTTGGATCACCGAGTGGTTTGTTTTGTTTTTTTTTTAGAAGAACTGTACTATTTCAGAAACACACAAGAGTAACAGTGTGTAGCAGTGTTTCTACTGCAGTAATCACACTAGCTTCTAAGGACAGCTCTTGTAGTGTGTGATTCCAATATACAGTCCTTTCAGAGGAGAGTGAATGCAGCCTGGAATGACTTGCAGAGAGAAAGGGGGTGAAGGAGTTTCTTGGAATTACTCTGAGTTTATCAAAACTTGTTAATGAAACTGTGTCAACAGCCTTCTAGTTCACCTTCTTTGGGTTTAATCATTACTCTTTTATCTACTTGAATTTATCTATAAACATCACAGCTGAGGTGGAACTGGAGCAGTGCTTTGGCAACCGAGGGAAGAGATCTTGATAACTTGGGCAGACAGTGTGTTCTGTGAGACAAAGGAGTGAGAAGAGATTTATCAGTATGAGTGTTCAAATTTGAGAAGTTCAGCAAAAAATAAGTCTGGTTGGGATGCTCTTTTGTCACCTTGAAACAGAGAGAAGTAGTTTCGTCTGAAGTGAGAATTAATTTCTGTTGGAAGGTTGGCTGTGAGAGTTGTTCTCAGATTACTTTCTCCAGTAGAGTAATTGCCTTTTCTTGTCTGCCAGATAAACCACTCATAAGGTTGTATTTATTTCTGCACTCTATCCTCTTGCAGTTTCAGGGTATCTGTAGTGTGGATTTTTCTGAGTATAGCTTCATTTGTTGGTAAATGTACTGTCCTGTACTTCTGCCCTGCTGAGGTTGCTCAAAGTCAGCCATAAAGTGCTCATGGATGAAAGGGTTGATTTTTATTTCCAGATGCATCAGGTGGTTTTGTGAAGGATATCACAGCTGCTGAGTGTTACTTAAGAAGGTCCATAGTAAAACCTAACAATTGTTCTTGCAGGCAGGAAGTTATGTTCGTGATGATGCAGTTCCCAATCTGATCCAGTTAATAACTAATAGTGTGGAGATGCATGCCTACACTGTGCAGAGACTCTACAAAGCCATCCTTGGAGATTACTCCCAGGTAAAACCAAACACAGCTGGCTTCAGTTTCTTTGTTGTACTGCAATAATTATGCATGTTTACTAAGCATCTCAGGGAGTGCCAGCATCGCATTGTCTGGCTCCAAGAGAGAGACTGCTGAGCAGGCATGTCTTCTATAAGTTCATGTTCTTTTTAGTTTCTCCAATTCTCTTACAGAATTCTTGATTGAATCAGATATTCCTCTTTCTTCTGCTGTGGAAGGCTGAGCTTGCCTCTGGAAATGCAGATGGTCTAATTTATCATGCAGGCATCTCTTAGCTTTCTCTGGTTTTTCTTCCAACAGCAACCCCTGGTACAAGTTGCCTCCTGGTGCATAGGAGAGTATGGAGATCTTCTGGTGTCCGGTCAGTGTGAAGAGGAGGAACCAATACAGGTATACTTTGGAAGGAGCTGCAACTGCACACCTGGCTGAGGCTGGACCCACTTGGTGCTGGCTAGGTGAAGGGAGTGCTTTCAGCAGTTCCCTAGCACTGATGTCCATGATGGTAATGGACCCTGGACACAAATCTCCCTCCCCTGCTGCAGGCATGGACTGTGTAAATACTGGATGTGTGGAGTGTTGCTACAGCTGGCAGAATGCTGTGGTTTTAGTGCCAACTGATTTTAAAGAAATCTGCTAGGGTCTTAATGTATTTCAGTGATAAACCTGCTCTTCAATGTGTGAAACAGGAACTGTATTTTAAAACTCCTACCATAAGATCTCCACCTGGATGCATGTCTCTCACACTCTGAACATAATGTTACAGGCTCAGAGTTGCAGAGGTGTGTGACATGGCCATTAGGCAAGAGACAGGTTTTTACAGTATGGTCTGGAAGGCTTGCTGTAAGCTCCCTCTCTGTCTTAGCCTAACCTCACTGTACCTTTTCAGGTAACAGAGGATGAAGTTCTTGATATTTTAGAAAGCGTCCTGATATCTAATATGTCTGCATCTGTGACACGAGGCTATGCTCTCACTGCCATCATGAAGCTTTCCACAAGGTTCACCTGCACTGTCAAGTGAGTACCCTTTGGTGGTACACTGCACAGGGCTATGTTGCAAATATACCAATGTGAGCTGTCTTCAGTAGGAGTATTCCTTGAACATGTTCTGCTTTTGTGATTTACAAGAGTCGTCATCTTACTTGTTGGCTTTTACAGTCCTCCTTTGCTCACAGGGTGGAAGATGTCAGCTGTGGGTACTGTTTTCTCTAGGGATGCCCTCTGCTGTGTGGGAACTTAATCCATTCTGCTGTTTCTTGAAAACTTTAGTTTCAGTGGACTGTTTTTTCTCGTTCCTTTTTTGGATGCTGGAGAGAAAAATAGCCTTGTTTCCTATTGGTCACTTCTCAGTGTGGGTAGTTGAGCTTTTTAGTGATATACCTCAGGTGGTGTATTAATCACCTGCTGATGCTTTTGTGAATGGACAGTTCATATATGGATGATACGTGGATACTGCTGTTTTACATGAGTGAGGTGGACTCCTGTTGAACAGAAACTCAGTATCATCTTCAGGAGGACACAGGCTTATCCCTTGCTTATTGCTGCTAATTCCGTGGTGTGTTTGTTTCCCCTTGCCCCCAACAGTCGCATTAAGAAGGTAGTTTCCATCTATGGCAGCAGCATTGATGTGGAGCTGCAGCAGAGAGCTGTGGAATATAATGCACTTTTCAAGAAATACGATCACATGAGGTAAGTGCTGATAGAGATTTGGTGTTTGAAAAGGATCATTATCTGCTCTGATCTCCTGGGGATGACAGTGTGCTGTGAGAACTTTGGTGATTTTTGTTAAGGTTACAGAGGAACTAGAATCCCTTCCCTTCTACAGGGTTAGCGAGTGTTTTAAGGATTTAATGTATCCTGTGTTACTGTTCTGTGATCAGAGATGGTCTCTGCCAAAGAATTTGTCCTGCTTTGTGCTTGAGCTTGTCAGGTGCTGGGGGGAAGCAGGAGACAGGAGGGCTTGTTTGTCTTTTAGCTAATAACTAGTGTATTTGCACTGGCACAGAATGCCAGTGATTGCTTCAAACTGTCACGCAGTTTTGCAGTTCCCCTGTGTTGGAGCTCAAGGGAAAAGGCAGGTTCTCCTGTATGTATCAGCTCTTGAATGTCTAAGAATTTGGATTGGGATGCAGGAAGATGGCACAGTGTAACTATGTCAGCTTCTTTCAGGCCAGCACTGCTTGAGAGAATGCCAGTAATGGAGAAAGT
This sequence comes from Melospiza melodia melodia, assembly GCF_035770615.1. Taxonomy (NCBI): domain Eukaryota; kingdom Metazoa; phylum Chordata; class Aves; order Passeriformes; family Passerellidae; genus Melospiza; species Melospiza melodia. The sequence goes on from NC_086206.1 coordinate 22,786,451, forward strand.
CACCACAAATGGCCCTGCTGAGATTGTACAGACCAATGGAGAGACAGAGACAGCAGTACTGGAAACCAAACCTCCACCCTCTGGATTGCAGCCTGCTAACCAGGTAACAGAAACTGAGCCAGGATAAATTTCCACTGCCTGTCAGACCACGTTCCAGCCTGTGCCTGCAGCAAGCTGACACCATCTCCCTCGCCCTTGTCTGCTTCCTTGCTGTTTCTGACTGGTGATGATTGTATCATTGCTCTGCTCTGATGGCTCTAATGTCCAGAACAGGTGTGTGGGACAGGTCATTGTAGGCTGAGGAGCAGGGTGGGATTGTATCAGTTGGTTATGGTGCTAATAATGCCAGGGTTGTGTGTTTGATCCCCTTATGGGCCATTCACTTTAGAGTTGGACTCAATGATTCTTGTGGGTCCCTTCCAGCTCAGAATATTTTGTGATTCCCCAAAACTTAGTGTGCCTGAACACAGTCATTCCCTATCTCTTCAGTCCCTCAAACATGGAAACTAGATTTCTTGTGGGGCATGGGATCATAGTGAAACTAAGAACCCCTCTAACTGGCCATCAGCTCTGGTGGTCTTCAGTTTGAGAACAAATAGAATACACTGCATTTGCAAGGAAAAGTAGCAGAACATTGAATATATGTAAGAATTACATCCACTCTCTCATTAGGCAAATGATTTATTGGACTTGTTGGGGGGAAGTGATATAACACCTGTAATTCCCACTGCACCTACAAGCAAGCCAGCCACTGCTGGTGGGGAGCTGCTTGACCTCCTGGGAGACCTCAACCTAACAGGTGAGCAGGCTGCATTTCTTAGATGTCTGCATTCTCATCCCTGGGATGGGATGAGGGTGGGCTACTTCTTCATTGTCTTTTAAGTCCTAGTGTTTACATTTACTCCTACCAAGATCCGTATCAGTAGGTGGGAGTTATGGAATTAAGTCAGAGGTTGATTCTGCATGGTTAGCTGGTGAGACTTGAGCATTTTCACACCTCAGTCTGGGAATGCTGTGAGCCTTTACAGAGAAGACTATGGGATGTGAGGAATTAATTCCATTTGAATACTTGCTAGTTCATGAAAGCAAAGAAGGGGAGAATGACAACACAGGTGATTTATAGAGCTTCATGTAAAGAAATACAAAATGCAGCAGTCAGTCTTTGGCAAAGGAGTAATTACTCTTCATTTCTTGACAGCAAAGTATTAATCCTTCAACATTTCTTGTAGGTTCTCCAGTATCTGCCCCTGCACCCCAGATAGCACAGCCTCCGTTCCTGCTCGATGGACTTACAACTCAGCCTCTCTTCAATGATATTGCTGCAGGTTAGGGACATTGTAAATCCTTTCCCTGAAGTGCCTCAACACCTAGAAGAGGAAACAAGGAATAGTAGAAAAAAAAATAAAGGGAGGCAATTTGAAAGTGTGCCATAGATACTGGAGCACATGGGGGTGTGTTTAATTTTCAGAAGAGTCTGGGGTCAAGTAAGTGCATACTATGATGTTGAGAATGATCTCCAGATTCTGTAGGTCTTCTGCTTTTTTGTTTCCTACAGGAATCCCCTCCATTACTGCCTACAACAAGAATGGGCTGAAGATTGACTTCACCTTTGAGAGGTCGAACACCAACCCTAGTGTCACTGTAATCACGATACAGGCCTCCAACAGCACAGAGCTGGAGATGACAGATTTTGTTTTCCAAGCTGCAGTACCAAAGGTAGAGCCACTTAGGGCAGCTACAGTGAGAAATTGAAGGGCCAGTTGCAAACACTTCCTAATTGGTGCTTTCATGTAGATAGAAACTTGCAAGGTAAACAAGGCTGAGAACTATTCCAAGTTTCTCTTAGTGCACAATGAGGTCATCTCTTTCCAGTCTGAAAGTACATGTAGTAAATGCAATAGAACACAGATTCTAATCAAATTGGACCACTCTGCTTGGACAAAATTGTGTTTTGAAATCACTACTTTCTAGAAAAATGGCTAAACCTCAGGAAAAAAAATATTTGGGTCAAAATCAGTATTTTGGAGACACTAATCATACCCATTATTCTTAATTTCTAAGAAATATACTGTGTTTTTTGTAGCTATGAATACATGAAAGAAAAAATCTTTTGAAGCTATTAGTTTCTTATAAAAATTTAAATGAGTCACAATATGGCGATTAATGGCATTCCTCATTTAAGGAAGTGAATTTTTTCCCCTTGCACTCAGCTGCAGCACAAAATGCGAGTGACTGATATTGCCTAGTTTATAGCAGAGCAGACTATTGAAGCAGCATGCTACTGGAATGCTCTCCAAATTTGGGAAAGTCCATTCACTTCTAGGGACTAGTATTCCTCTAACTTGGATTCAAGTAGGTTTTACACGTACTGTCGGAAGGAATCGGGGAAAGAACAGTCCTGAAGTTAGAGGTGTACTGACCGTTCATCCGAGTGCAACACGTGGAAGCATGCATTGCTGCTGATCTTGGTACACTGCAGTAACCCCTCAGCTCCTATTATTTGCGTTACCTGGATCCTACTTGCATAGAAAGCAGATGGGCCAGTGAGTGTGTTGTTCTTAGGGAACAACAAGATGATAGGGAATTCAAGAAGTGATTATTCAGGGCCAGAAACCAAACTTTCCTTGCTTTCTTTCAGTGCAAACAAGTCACTTCTTACTTGATTACACATCAAATTGTTTTCTTTTTGCCCTGTTTCCAGACATTCCAGCTGCAGCTTCTGTCTCCCAGCAGCAGTGTCATCCCTGCATTTAATTCTGGGACCATCACACAGGTCATTAAAGTCCTGAATCCACAGAAGGTGAGTGATTCCAAGAAGAATTGTTGAAGATACTGTCTTGTAATCATGCATTTAATGCCAGTCAGGGGTGCATCTCTGATGAGAGGTAGGGAGTAATGGTAGTGAATGATACATTTTTCATGGCAGTCACTTCAGTTAGAGTTAGGAAGAAGTTATGAAAAACACAGGAGGTTATGGACACAGGTTTGGTCTTCTATTTGGTTATACTGCTAAAACAGTTTAATAGCTTTGCTATCTTGAAGTCATTCATGCCTTGCATTGCAGTGGTTAAGTTTTCAAGTGGCCAGAGGAACTTAACCTAATGTTTCTATGGGTTGTAAAAGTGATGTTTGGAAGGCACGCATCTTGACACATAAAGATATTCAGCATTTGTTCTTGCTGTCTGTGGTGGTGTTATTGAAATATTTTTACACAAAAAAGCAGCTTGATCCATATTCTTAAAATTGTCTGTTAAGTAGTCTCATTTGTTTTTAATGTGATGAGTGTAGTTTTAAATAGTTGATGGAAAGAATCTTCAGGAGCGATGTAATTGTAATTCCATTTGTTTTACAGCCTTCAGAGACAGGCTTCAAGACTGGGACACAACAGACTTGAGGGGAGGGAGGGATGTGGCCCACATTGCCTCCTTAAGAGGGTTTGCAAGTGCTCAGATGGCACCAGAAAGAAAAATAAAATTGAGATCATACTTCTTTCTTTGAAACAGCCTTATGATCCTAAATGACTCTAGGAACTTAAAACATGTGAAGCTTTTCATAGGTTAAAATTGATGTAACTGCTCTAGATGTAAAGTGTTTCTGCTATATTGATGTGCAAGCGAGGAAAGAAAATCACAAATTTCAGCCCAAGTTTCACTGAATGTCAGTCTTCTAGTACATAGTTTTTGTGGCTTCCATGCATCTCCCTCTATTTCTATGTAGTCTGCTCACCTCTGCCTGTATTAAGCCACAAGACTTAATTATTCTGTGTCTTACATACATCTGTTACCAGTTTCACTGTGATGCTGTAGAGCACCTTTCAAAGATCACCTTGAAAGTTACTTTCTGAACTTTGGAGGGTTTAGGTATTTTCCTGTAATGTGCTAGAATGGGACCTGCAAGGTGAAGCACAGCTAGGGTAGTGGCATGCTGTCTTATAGGAATGCCACAACTCCTAGGAACACTTCAGAGTACAGCGGTGCAAAATAAAGCCATCATGCTGGATGAAACTAATGGCTAGTTTTCCAAAACAACAAATAAACCAAAAAGTGACAGTGATGATGTTGATCTATTAGTCATAGAGCATCACTTCTTTATCCTAAGCCTTGTTGAAGCAGTCACTGTCTTCCTTTTTTCCCTCTGCTGTCCCTTTTGTGTATTTGCCTGTGGAGAAAAGAGACAGAAATTATCAACTTCTGGCTTTTTATTTTTGGATTGTTTGAGAGAGACAATAGGGAACCTGACTGGAGCATGCTGTACTCTAGCTGTTTTTAAGGGCCACCTAGTATCTGAGTGACAGCCAGTAACAGCCAAATGACAGTGTAAAGCGATCTCTGAGCTATTTCATCATTTAGTTACAGCAGAAGGGAATGTTCTTAGAGATTCTCTTTCCAGTCTTTCATAGGCTATTTCCTTCACAGTGCTGCTGAGCTGTGCAGTACTTGAAGTTGCCAGACTGCTGCAATGAACGGACAGCCCATCTCTCACTGCAGGCCCAAGTGCAGTGCAACAGAGTACAGATCTGCCACCTGCTTTCTTCTGTTGTTAACTGGAATTTCAAGGAGGTTAATTTTGTATTTAAGGACTTCAGTGCTTGCAAGAGCAGGGCCAGTGCAGACACAAACATGGGTAGAAGCTGTGCTGTAACTTTTGTAAGAGTTTGTACCTGATCTGAGAACTACAGTGACCAATGAATGTCCCACCAGGTGGAGCGTTTATCTGCAGTGTCATAGCTCACCCTGCACACACCAACAAGCTCTTGTGTTCAGGAAAAGTCAGTGTTGAGTATTCGTGGGGTGGGGGAGAGGAACTGGATGAGGTGGGAGTCTCTGGCCTTTAATGAAGACCTGAATTTGTTTTCTGTTTTTTTGTTTCCCCCTTTTCTCTTGTAGCAACAACTACGTATGCGGATCAAGTTGACATATAATCACAAGGGCTCAGCAATGCAGGATCTAGCAGAAGTCAACAACTTCCCCCCTCAGTCTTGGCAATGAGGCTCTGGCACCATTCTTATTCTCATCCCACCCAATCAAAAGAACTCTGGGAAGAAGGTTGTGATCCTTGGCAATCCCCCAAACTGCACCATGGGCATGGGGAACAAAAGAGACCTGCTGATGAGGAGGAATTTTCCTGAAGTGATTGCTGACTTTGAAGCATATCTGTTAAGATTAATCTCTCCTCTCCTCTGCTGATGAGGCTGGTGGCTTGTGGAGGCTACTGTGCACTCCCTCACACACGCATTCACAGCCAGAAGCAACATTCCCTTCTCCCCTTCCCCACCCTCCTTCCCTCTCAAAAAGGAACACAGCCTGGTTGGAAGAGAAGTCTGGAATTTCTAGCAGGGAAACTTTCTTCTCTCTGCAGCAAGTGAGCAGTTGCTCCTTCTTTCTGCTGTCTTTTTTTTCCCTGGGGTGGGTAAGGCGTTTTGTCATTCATTTCTAGCTGGATTCCTTCACGCATTTTCATCTGGGACTCAAATGGGGTCTTGGGGAATGCCAGGCTGCCCTTCGTCTTTCTTCTTGTATCCCCTAGGTCTTAAGGGGCTGGAGGCTTCTTATGACCTACTCAGTGCATTATTGTATACACGCACTTCTTAGTTATGTGCTGCATACCAAGAGCAAGTGAGGCCTTTGGAGTTCATCTGCAAACGTGGAACACAGTGCAGGAGAAGAGGTGCTGGTAAGAGTTGGTAAAATTGCTTCGGTGCTGTACTTGAAAATGAAGCCCTTACACCTGAATTTTCTTTCCTTCCATCAGTAGGCACAGCCATGCAGATTCAGAGTCTTCTGTAGCTTCCCCAGAAAGTGAAGTGAGTTATGAGAGATGTAGAGATAAAAGGAGCAGCTGGTTTTCTACCACATACGGTTTCAAAGTCTTTCAACCTGTTAGTTGTGGTTTATGGGTAGAAAAGACACATTCAGTTTTCTAGATCAGTTTTTGGGCAAGGGCTTTGCTCCTGCTGGGAGACTCATCAGAGACTATGCTGCAAAGTTGCTCTTCCTGGTTATTCCAGAACTTCTCCCCAATTTTATTTCCAGAGCCTGTTGTAGACCCCCTGGGTTCCATTTGAGTTACTTCTGACTGGGATATTTGTGTTGTATCTGTAATATTGGCACTGAAATAAAGACCATGCAGTTTAAAGAGACCTTTTCCCATTTTTTTACTTAGTTGATCCTTGCTCCCCTTTCAGAATTAATGTGCCAGTTCACATTCAGACTGAAAGTAACTAAGCTGTGTTTTGAACGGAAGCCAGTTGTTTATTTGGATCCAAAGATGCAAGATCTGGTTGGTACCCCTCTGAGCTCACAGAAAGCTGTGTTCAGGGATGTCCCTGCAGGAACTCCTGGGAGGTGGTGCAGTTCTTGGCAGTCTCTAGGAGGTGATATGTAAGACAGACAAAAGCACAGTGTGACAAACTCCAGATGTTCAGTGCTTTTTAGGATATATCTTAGGTCTTCATTTTCGAGTGTGCTGGTAAGCTGAAGGTTGGGTACTTCTGCTTCCTTTCAGTTCTTTGGCTTTCTAAATCATTGAGTGCTGTGAGCACAAGTTTAGACATACCTTCTTGTGTCCACAGAAGTGCTAACACTGGGCTCCAGAACTTGCAAAAAATATTGCAAGAGTGATCCACAGTGTACTTAGGGAAAACTGAAGACCTGTTCTGCCCTTGAATTGGGAGCAGGAGGCCACTGAGTGTTGTTCAGTCTGGTCTGGTCTTGACTGCATTAAGCAATATAATGTAGGACTGACACTAATTTAAGTGCTGGTCCATGTGTAGTGGAGTAAATTTATCTTCTCTTGAAGGGTATTTTTGCTACCTTACTGATTGAACTGGTTTGCGCCTTTGGATTAACAAAGAGATTTTTTTTTTTTTTCCTGGAACTGGCATCGGTAGGGTTATAAAATCTAGAAGAACAATGTATGATTTCCTTAAAATTAACTTTGGGTTGTGGTAGGGTCATGCCTTGGCTATCACTGGAGAGATCTATCCTGTGCTTAGCTGGAAGCATCATGAAACAGTTTTGCAGGAAATGGCTGAATCAGGGTCCATTTCTGGTGCTGAGCATTTAGCTTAATCGTTTTCACTGCAGTTGTGGCTATTCATTGCCCCACTAACTCAAACTCAGTGTTGAAGACTGAGTGTGTTAAATCCATACCCCAGTGAGCTCTGAGAGCGTCCCAGATAAAAAGCTAATGGGAAGTCTTTGCCTTGGTTCCTGAACTCCTCATAAGCTCTACCATTCTCTTCACAGAGTTGTACATGATCACTCGTACTGAAAGCCAGCATGCCTCACTCTCCCTTTGGTTTTGCTGGGAAAGAGCACTGGTACAGGAAATTAGATGGGAAGGAAGAAAATGGTCTCTCACCTGGCCAGTGTGCTGCAGCAGAGTTGGGAACAGTGTATGTTGTCCCTCTTGTCATGCTTGTTTTCTGTCCCTTAGAGCAGCTGTCTGTCTCTGGTAAGCTTGTGGGGTGAACTCTTTCTGTGTTCTTGGCTCCTTCAGCCACCCTTGCACTGTGTCTGTGGGGAAATGGGCATTTTGTCCTGTATTTGAGTCGAGCAAGTGTGTACCCAAAATACACTTTGCAGGAAGCCATCCCTTGGCTATGAAGTACTCCTGTGTAGCAGCCAAACATTCCAGTTGTCCTTGGAGCTCTCCCCTCCTCACTAAGGGATGGATGCTGACATTACACAAGAAGGAAGGCCAGGCTTCACATCTTCCCCTATCTGCAATACCAGATAATCTGCTTGCTCCTTGACCCCCATGTGCATTCCGAGCTCTGTGCTGCTGCTGTGGTTTTCCTCTGGAGAGTACTCGCACGTCTGAGGCACTCCAAGCACACGCTGAGTCCTCTTCCCGCCGGTTGAATGCAACAATTACAGGTCTGGTCAACGTTTTCCTCGCTTCAGTGTAAGGGGAATATATAAGGGCAGCAAGATACGGACTTCGTGGCTAATCTTACTGGTATCTGCATGGGAGGCTTTGGAACTGGGAGACACTGGATGTCTTTCTCCAAGTGAATGTATTTTCAGTCAAAAAATGACAGAAACAATAGTGGTCATAATGGGCCTGAAGGAGGAGAAGACATGGAAAGGTCGTAAGAGTCGACTTTGTCCAGGTCTTGATGGCACAAAATATGGCCTTGAACAACTTCTTGAAGCAATAGCAGTGAGGGGACTGTCTTTACAGTACCTTGGATCTAAAACTCAGAAGATACTGAAGCAGCTGGGAAAGGTACCAGTGCCTTGCCTAAGGCTGGTACTAGCTGTGAGCTGCAGCAGCAGTGATGCTGGTGCAATTTTATGTGTTCATTTTCTACTTGGAGGCTGTGAGGGAAGGAGCTGCTGGACTGCTTCCCTTTTAACTTTCTCTACTCCTGTATATTCCTTTTTCTTTCATGATGTTGTAATTTAAATTTTACACAGAGCCCCATCCCACCTCTTTGACAGTGTAGAGGGAAAAAAAGGCAAACAAAAAACTACTAAAATACAACCCCCCAACAAACCCATCAAATTTAAAGTGAAAAACATGCCATTTGAGGCAGGGCACCTGTTGGCACTTGAAATTCTGGAGACCTATTTTTGAGAGTGAAAAATTTAGGTAAATGCTGAGTCATAGGTGAGTGAGGAGCTTAACAGATGTAAACATTTACATGGGATGCATTAGACTTCTGCTGTGTGTATTGTCTTTTGGTTGAAACAAATTATGAAGTGACTAATAAAATGAGTCAATATTTAATGATTTAAAATTGCCTTGTTGCTTTCTACCAATACAGTGGGATAGAATATTTTGATTCTTAATGTTTGGCCATGGCAACAGCAGATGATGCAAAATAGTAAGGCCATGTTTTGAAAAAACTTTACAGGAAATTTTGGAGATCGAGATGGGTGGACAATTGCAAAACACTTGAGCAATTCCTGCGGAATACCAGCCTGAGAGAGACCGTGTTAGTTACGAGCAGCGATGCTTGTCCAGGTGCTAAAAAGGTGTGGTGGGATCTGAACACAAGGAATGTGTTTGGAGCCTGCTCTAGGAGCCCGTTAAAAGACCCCTTTCATACTCCATGTGGCTCTTGGATAAGGATTGTCACCATATCTCTGTCCCCACGTGTGCCTGCTTTGTGTTTTCTAGTCACAGTCACATTTCACTAGATGACCTCTCATGTCTTTTCAAACCTGTAATTCCACTATGGGGAAGGTGGGAGGCTTTTTTTAAAATGTTCTTGATCTTGTTGAGGCAGAAGCAGTGGCTGCCCTAAAACATACTCAAATTCTTGCAATCTGTCATGATTATGTCATTTGTAGATTATGACGTCTCTAGCAGTTGCTGACATTATTAGTAGCAGCCACTAGTTAAGACTGGCAGAGCTTACGTGATGGACCTGCAGGGCAGCGGGAGCACGTTGTGCTGCTGAGCAGCGTCCCTGCAGCCGCGGGGCGCTGACGGTGACCGGCGCTGGAGCTCCGTGAAGGGCGAGCGGTGACAGGTGCGTTTGCTGCGTTGCGGTGAGCTGTGCCTTTTCCCCGCCCGCACCGGGCACCTCTCGCTGGCGGAAGACACGGACGCAGGCGGGCACGGAGCTCGGGGTGCCCGCCCCGGAGCGGCTCCGGAGGGGCCGCGCTGCCCGCCGGTGCTGTTGCCGCCGCCCGGGGCGGGGCCTGGGCCGGACGGCCCGTGCGCTTCCGGGGCGGCGCCGCGGAGGCCCGGCTGTGGGTCCGGCCGGCCATGGGGGAGGCCGGCCCGGCCGCGGGGCCGGCTGCGGGGCTGGGGCCCAGGGAGGCGCAGGAGCCCGAGGAGGACGAGGCGGCGGCGCCGGGCGGCACACGGGGATGCCGGGCCGGATCCCGCGGCGGCATCCGGGTGCTGAAGGTGAGGAGGGGACCGAGGCCTCCGCCGCTCCGGGCGACTCGGTGGGGTGGAGGGGAGTCGGCTGCGGGACGCCGGAGACATTTGCCCGCTGCGACCTTGGTCTTTCCCATGGCAGTGGCCGCTGCCGGTGCGGGGCCGGGCCGGTGCGGGGCCGGGCCGGAGCGCGGCCGCGGGCGGTGCTGACGCTCGGTCTGGGCTGCCTTGCAGAGGAACGCGAAGCGCACCGGGAGCAGGAGCTGCCAGAGCAGGAGTCGGCTTGGCTCCCGTGAGAGGACCTGGCTGAAAGGGGACGTCGGACGAGGCTGCGTGTATGTTTATGGAAGAGACTCGGCAACTGCGGCTCCCTCGGACTTGCGCCTGGTCCTCTGTACAGTGGACACCCAAGCCTCAGAGCTCTGTGACGGAGAAGGGAGGAAAAACCTCTTTTTGCAGCTTCATGGAGACCTGGTCAGGTGAGGGCCAAGAAAGGATAAACCTGACTGCGAAATGTTTTGTATAGGTCTGCGAGGCTCTTGTTCACCGTGTCCCTATGCCTGTTGGCAGAGCAGGTAGGGAACAGGCAGAGGTAGTAACTGGCAGTCAGGTACAGCCTTGAGTCATGCACTTCATAAAAATTAGATAGTGGTGAAATAGAGGTTACACACCTCGTAGTTATGTGTTTTAACAGGGAGGGTTTGACTGTTGCTCCAGCCAGAAACAGGTCTTCATTTTCTGAGTAGAGACACCGGTTTATATATTCCTTTGTTATGTTCTGTGTTATGGAGGTTTTAGCCTCTGGACAACCTAATCTGTTTAAGAGGCTGTAAACAGTTACTTAGACTCAGCAAAAAAAGCAAGGTGCTTTCACAATTATGTCATTTAATATTTACATCTGAGTAACTTTTTTCACTGAGAAGAGTTGCCAGCTAAATAATTAAAGGCAGACAGAAATTGTAGCAAGAATTGTAGGCGTTATATAAAGAAGGCTTAAGCATCAGATGCTATGTTTTATGCTAAAAGTCAATTTAGGCTGAAAATAGATGGCTCAGGGTTTAATGTGCGTGAACTTTATGCTGTGAGTGTGTTATTGACTCCTCTAGGTTTAGAAGCTCCCATTCAGTTTGTTGGGATTTAAACTTTGCACTGATTCTTCTGGACTTAAGATTCAGTTATACAAAATTGCTGCTCCTGTTCTCAGGAGCAAATAATTGCTGTGGTCTCCTTACTTAAAGGCTAAGCAGTAGATACAATGCATTTTGAACAGAGCTAGTAGCTGGATTTTTGATGTGAAATGAAGGTTACAGGTCGAATGTGTCCAGCTCTTAAAACTCTCATGTATGTTTGCTCTGTAATGGGGTGGGAACACTGGTGGTGGGAGATGCAGAGAGAACAGGACTTGTTTAAAACTGACTGTTGGAAAAGGTTGATTAGAACCATTTGCCGTACCCTGGTTAGGGTTACAGGAATTAGGGATGGATTAGTTAGAAATGCTGTATGAGAACAGATGGACACTTCAACACTGCCACTGAGGCAGCTGGGAACCTCTCTTTATTGCTTGAAAATTTTGTAAGGAAGTTGCCATGTTGTGGACCTTAATAGGTAGCAGATTTTTCAGCATTTTTAAGGAAGAGCAGAGCCTTTCCTGCAGATAATGAAAAAGCTTAGGTAAAGATTGTAGATGTGTTCCGAGAGATACATTTTGATTTTATTTAACTTTTGAAGTGGCTTTTGCATTTGAATTCTTTTCAACTTCTCTTTTCTCATGCTAGCTGGCTGTGCCTGTCTTTGATTTGTAGCAGATTTTGCACCGGATTGGCAAATTGGCAGCAAATTGCTGCCAGCCTTTTGGAAGCAAGTACTGAGCTCTAAATTATTACTTCCCATTCCTTTTACCTCTTGGTATGTCTAGGACTTGGCTAAGATTTGTCATAAATTTTGTAAAGGGTTCTTGGTTATGATATGTCTATTCCTTGTAATTCTCAATAGGTGTTTGTTACAGGAGAGATCCTTGAAATACTTCCCACTGGAGTGGTTCTTGGTAGGGAAGCGGGAGTTACCAGTATTGCTTCAGGAACCCCTGTGTTAGTAGCAGGAAGCAGACCTGAGTGGTATCTACTTGCATGTCCACAGGAAGATGACAGAGTGCTCAAGATTATCTTCATGCCCTGTTGAGATAATTCCTTCCTCGAACAAACTTTGCCAATTACTTTAATAACATGTTCATTATACAAATTGCTTTGTTAAATATCTGATCACATCTTACCATAACTACATGCGTCTCCCAGGCAGCTTCTGAATTCCTTGCCCTTTTAATATCAGCAGGTGACTTTCTTTCCAGAGCATCGCAGATGTTGGTTTGGCACCTGACTTGGAAGATTGAAAGCTGTATGGAAGAATAGCAGAAGCTCTTTTATGTATTGTCTAAATATTCAGCAATGTCCTTGTGATCATTCTGTTTCCTTTTCAATTCTGTGAGTTCAAGTCCGTTTCTGGAAGAACTTTTTCACAATGCACCTCAAGGATCTTGAGCTTTCTCCTAACCAGAATCTTTTCTTATGCTTGTATCCATTCATATCCGGATATTGTCTTCCTGCAGAGGGAAGGGTTAAACCAGAATTGCAGGGATACCTTCTTTGCTCTGGATACCGCTCGCAACAAAAATTTAAGCTTCCAAGATTCGAAAACTTGACCCTTACTTATGGAGAGCTACAGTTGCAACAGGAATGAAACTGAAACTGTTGCTCCTTCTTTTTGGCTTTTCTGTCTCCTTAAGCCTTGGCACCTGTTCTCCTGAGAGCTGCTGGGAGCAGATGAAGTGTTCAGTCCCTGGTGTGTGAGGCTGCTGAGGATGTCATGGGCTGTTTGTGCCAGATCACAGCTGCTGTGACAGCCACGTGTTCTCGCATGTGCCGGTGTTCAGAGCTCATTGTGTTGGATACAGGACGAGTTTATGCAGTTCTAGTGTGAGCTGATGCCAGTTTCACACCACGTTGCTTGCTCTTCAACTATCAGCTACATTGCCTTTTTAGGCTATAAACTTTGCTTGAGAGTAATCCTTCTTCTGACCCAGAGGTCCTGTGTGTGAAGTAAGAGTTGCAATATATCTGCTTGAAATACCTGAGTCATTTTACTTCTTGAGATGTATCTTGGTGACTCCAAAGGAAGCCTGGATGACTAGCTACTTGTAAATGGTACATGTTTTATGAAATCAGTCCTGCCTTGATTATTTGATGACATTTGTAAAGCTGTTGGTAATAGTGGAAATACTCTGATATAGTAATTAAAAGCAATCAGAAATGTTCTTATTCTTAAGAAGATATGAGAAGAAGTGAAAAGGTTTGATACATACAGCAATGAAATGTTTCCCATTAAGACACACAGTATAAATAATGTATGCAAGTCAACAAAGTTTAGTGGAAAACAGGTCCTACCTAGCAAATTCTATCTTGATGCTTCAAAATTTCGAGCTTGGTTGCCAAAGGTATTAGTCATTCATTGCAGTGACATGTTGGACTGGGCTCTGAGCAACCTGTTCAAGTCGAAGATGTCCCTGTCTATGGTGGGATGGTTTGAGTGGATGACCTCTAAAGGCCCTTCCTACCCAAAATGCCTGAGGTTCTGTGTTCTGATGTCATGGGGAGAAAAGCAATGCACAAACCAGTAAAACTTATTGGCTAATATCTTACAGACTGGAACCTGTTATTCAGTGTAAACATCTTGTTTTGGGTGAGGAGCTGTTTGAAGGAAGAAATGCAAACCTGCATTGTTCAGTTTGCCCTGTTAATAACCTGTGGCTAAAAGGTATGAGCTCAGGAGGGCATGAATGGAGGGAGTGGTGGGTACTGAGAAATCAGTGCAGCAGGTTGCTCTAGACAGTTTAGCATGCAGTATTTCCTGGAAAACACTGCTTTTCAGTATCAGTAGGTAGATTTATGTAAAAGACAAGTGTACTAAATACTGCAAAGGAGAGGAAGGAGGCTATAAGTTGCCAAAAGATCCGGTTCAGGAGGACTTGAGTATTGGAGGGATATGAGTCTAGAGCAGGTTTGATCCAAGAACAGGAAAGTGTTTGGGCTGAGCTAAAGTGTACGTGTGGTTTTGTGAAGTCAGTGCATGGACACAGGGAACAATCATGTTAGTGCTTACAGAGTAGGGATAAACTAAAAAAAAATTGGTGGTAAAAGTTCTTTTGAATAAAGGTAGACACATTCTACTGCAAGAGTAGTTTTAAAAGTACCTTGCACCTTATATTGAAGAGGAAGTTTGAAATGTTTTGTGACGTGGTTTATAAACTCCTGTTTGAAAAAGAGGAGACCATTGAGATCCAGTGACTGTAATCTGAAGGTAGGCACGTTTAGATTAAAAATGGGGATTTTTAATGTTGGATAATGAGTAGACTATTGGAACAACATATTTTAACTCCTACCAAAAATTTTAACTCCTACCTAACAGTGCTTAATCTTTTACACTAATATTTTTTTTCCCTAAAAGAAAACTTGTAATTTAGCAAGAAACTCTGTTGTTTTTATTGAAGAAAATCACAATACAGGGTCCCTGGAAAAAGTGAGAAGAGAGGATCAGAAAACATGTTTTCCATTCTGAATATACTAAATCTGATGTTTCAGAAGAACCTTCTCTTATTGCTGTTAATTCACGCTAGCCACTGAGTCCTTCCTGTGTTCTGCCATAGTTCTAAAACATCCTTTTAAATACACTGGTTGAGTTGACTTGCCAAAGCATAAGAATCTAGCCACTGATGTGAATTGAAGAGAGTAGGAAATTTGTCTTACGTTTGCTTTGGGGTTTTTTTATGATTCTCCATGAGGATTCTTCAAATGCTTTGCTCTAAGCTGCCTTCAGAAGAAAAATTTAGGAATTCTTTTGTATTTTTGAGGCATTAGACATAGGGTTTTTTACTTGCTTGCCATCTGCTTTATTTAGTATTTCTGGTTTTGTGTCTTGTCATGGATTCCTCCTGGTTTTCCTTAAATCATGAAATAGAAATACTCACCATGAATTGTGTGGCTTATGCCAATTGCTGTTTCTCTGTGTTTCTCTTCTGCAATGTAATTCACAAGTGCTGCAGTTCTTAAGTGATGCTTGTCAAGCAGGGAGCAGAGACCCAAGAGTCTGTGCTTGCCCTTTTCAGAAGAGCAGAACAGACGGTGTGTCGGTATTCCTCATGCTTTAGCTGTACTGAGACTTATTTAATCTGTTTTGCATTCTCAAACTTCTTTCTTGTATGTTTTGACAGGAGGCTGGAGCCCACAGAAAAACCCCTTCAGATTGTGTATGACTACTTGGCTCGGTTGGGTTTTGATGATCCTCTCAGAATGCAGGAAGAGGCAGCAAACTCTGATCTCAGCTGTATGATTCGCTTTTACAGTGGTAAGAAATTGTGTGTGTGCACTGTCACTGTTCCTGAGTCATCAGCCTGCTGTGTTGGGTTTATAGAGGGCTACATCAAGCACCTGCAGTACCAGTAAGCATGCAGTACCAGTAAGCATTTCTTAAAATAAAGCATTTTAAAGATTAGTCAGAAAAAAATCACACTTCTGTAGTTTTCTTGATCCTGTCCATGACTTGAGAAAAGACAGGTCCACAGGAGGGCACAAGATTGCTCTATTGCCTTTAGATTCAAATATTGCAACTGATGACTTAGAGCTCCCACTGAGGGTTCTGTTTAGATGTGCATGAAGATTGTATTTACAAAAAGTTTGTGGATGTGTGCAAGGAAGCTCCTGGTCAAATACCTCCACAGCCTTTTAATAGTGAAGAGTGAAGGTGCCAGCTGGTTAATAATAATGCAGGCTGCCATCAGAGCCCTAGGGCACTGGATTGCAGAAGCAAGACTTTGGAGTGTCGCCCATTGAATTGGTTTGGGCAGGAGACAGTATACACAAGGAGCCAGAGATAACAAGCATAGGCCTGTGGGCATGTGGTACTAGCAGTCAGAAAGGGAGTTCACTGAAGTTAACAGGAAATATAAAAGAAATGAGGCTGAGGAAGGATAATGAGGAAATTGTTTCCTTACTTGTAAGTACTTCACCTGTGTACTTTTTGCATTTCAGAAAAAAAAAATTAAGATGCTTTTAATGGAAAATTGTTTCTGCATTGTGGATCTGGGCAGCCAGGCTAAGCTGCTAGCCATCTTTTGGTTATTCAGTGTCAAAAAAATGCATTTATAAGAAATCAGCTTCTTCACCCTGCTATCTGAGACAAACCCATTTTGTCTGGGAGCTGTGTGTAAGAAAAAGCAAAACAATGTAGATACTGTGTACACCATATATATATATATACAAATATATATATATACACAAATATATATATATATATATATATATACATACAAATATATATATATATATGTGTATATATGTATATATGTGTGTATATATGTATATATATATATATATATATATATATATGTGTGCGTATATATGTATATGTGTATATATGCAAAACAAGGAGTGTAAAAGGTGGAAAGAAGTCTGACATGCCTAGTCTGGATTTATGGGGCAAGGGAGTCAGAAGTTACTTTAGCTGGAAGGAGTAGAGGCATCAAGGATAGGGGTATGGAGAACTTCTGAGGAAAAAATGAAAGCTTGGGTATGTCAAGCAGGAACTGCTGAGGATTCACAAACAGCAACTCAACTTAATGGAACCAAGTAGATAGAAAATGTAATTGAATAGTTTCAGTCAGCGTGGGTGGCTGGTCTGCTTAGAAGAAAGCGATGAAGGAAGAAGGATAAGGGTTGAAGTGTGTTTGGGAGACTTGTTTTCAGGAAGTACAAGCAAATGCTGACAAAGTGATTCTCAAAGGTAGGGGAGGAATTAGAGGGAATGCTATGGAGGATGATACACTAATTTTGCAAAGTCTGCACCTGAGAACATAAGGGAGGAAGTAATGGATTTTACACAGAAAAACTTTACTTAGAATTGTGGCATCACAGACTGGTTTGGGTTGGAAGGAACCTTAAAGATCATCTAGTTCCACCCTCCTGTCATGGGCTGGGACACTTTCCACTAGACCAGATTTCTCCAGGCTCCACCCAGCCTGTCCTTGGACAGTTCCAGAGGTGGAGCAGCCCCAGCTTCTCTGGGCAACCTGTGCTAGGGCCTCCCCACCCTCCCCATAAAACATTTCTTCCTTATGTCCAGTGTAAATTTGCCCTCTTTCAGTTTAGAAACATGGTCCATTGTTCTGTCGCTATAGGCCTTCATAAAATGTCTCTCTATGCCTTTTTTATAAGCTGCCTTTATATATAGAAAAGCTGCAAGAAGGCCTTCCCAGGGCCTTCTTTGTTCTGGGCTGAACAACCCCAGCTCTCTCAGCCTGTCTCCATAGGAGAGGTGTTATGGTTTTGGAGGAGAGGGGGAAACTGGAGCATTGGTGCAGCTGCATAGTAATGCTTGGAGCAGTGCTGCTGTGGCAGTTAGTAGGATACCACTTTTAGTCCCATAATAATGTTTTCTTGAAAGTGCGGGGCTGGTCTTTCAGCTTGGTGAAATCAAAGCAATTTTTTCTGTGGATTCTCACAGTTTCTTACCAGTAAAGGATATCTTATGTTAAATGTCATGTGTGTGAAACAAAGCTGTTGTTGTAAATAAACAACTACATGTTTCAGTTAAATTCAGCCAGGTATGGACATCACGTCAGTACTTGAGATTTGGCAAGCTGAAAATCCTGCTAAAATCCTGAAACAGTGTTACAGCTTTAGTTGGTAGTTAACTGTTTGCTCCTGATAAATGTTTGGAGTATGGGTTTCTTATTCGAGCTTGCTGTGTGATCAGTGTGACCTGCTTACTCCACATAGCGTCATTTTGAACATCCAGCCCAGCACCCCAGTAGGGTGCCAGGAGCAGCTGGACCTTGGTGCCAATCAGCCCTGAAACAGCTCAATCCCCTTGATATGCTCCCAGTATCTCTTTCAGTTCAGCCCAATATTGTGCGCTCCAAATCCTCTGTAACCCCGACTCCAGAAGCTGAATGGTTGACCTTGAGTGTGTCCAGCACAGCAGCAATTGGCAGCAGTCTGACTCCAGTACAGTCAGAGTAGTTGCAGTGGCTTGTCACAGGGTTGGAGTAGCCACAAATAGTTGCATCTCCCTAAACAAAACCTGAACCACATTCATGGTGCCTAGCAATAGAGAACCACACTGGTTTCAACATCCCAGGGATATTAAAAATTCCCAAAAGCTGTTGTAATTAACCTCGAGGAGAAAAAGAGGATGTGGGAAGTATCCACTCTCTAGGTTAGGCTCTCTGAGGAGAAAAGGCAAATGGTGTCATTATTGATATTTTCCACTAAATGGCACCAGAGCACAAAGGTGGGGACCGTGCTGAGCACACAGACCAGATTACAAAATACACCATAACCTTAACCCAGCCTTTATAGCAGATAAGGTGTTACATAATGCAGTCTTGAGAACAAGTGTAAGAAAATTGAGCAAACCAATCAATATTGTGACCAGCCACTGTTAAACCAATAAAATAAATGCTTATAGCAAATCAAATCTGGTCAGATCTGTCTCTGCCCTTAGTGCTCCAGATCTGGCACTTACAAGGACTGTTGTGGTTTAACCTCAGCCACCCAATTAGCACCACTCATCTGCTCACTCACACACTGCTTTCCCCCGTGGAGTGGGAAGGAGAATGGGAAAAAGATGATACCTGTGGACTGGAAACAGTTTAATAATTGAAATAAAGTGAAATAATAATAATTGTAATGAAAAGGGAAATAACAAAGAGAGAGGAATAAGGCACAAGTGATGCACAACACACTATTCATCACACCGGTGCACTTTCTCTAGCAGTGCTCAGCCCTCCTCTCCCAGTTCCTTAAGTTTGTGTACTGCATGGTGTGAAATATCCCCTTTGCTAGTTTGGATCACCCGGTCCAACCATGCTCCCTTGCAGTTTCTTCTGCACCTGCTTGCTGCAGAGAATGGGATGCTGTAAAGTCCTTGACTTGGTTGAGTGCTGCTGAACCAACCGAAACAGCAGTTTTTTTAGTGTTATTATTTTTTTATGTTATCAACATTATTCTCACACTGAAGCCAAAACATGGCCTTGTACCATCTGCCAGGAAGAAAAGGAATTCTATCTCAGGCGAAACCAGGATGGTCATCTTCAGGGAAAGAACTTCCTTTGTAGTTGATTTTCCAGGACTTCCTTTTAAGTCCAGTAGAAGCCACTTATTTAATGATTTCACTGACTTCAGCTGACTTAACAAGAGTTTAAAATTACTTTTCTGTTGCATTTGAATGAAGAATATTTGTCAAGCATGTGGATTTGCTGAGGTCTGTAACTACCTGTGGATTAAAAACACGATGCATGGCAACCATTCTAATATTATTCTGGGAGGGAGAAGTGCTGCTGGTCGGCTGCTGTCATCTGCATGAGACTTTTTTTTTGAGTGCAGTTTGTCTGCTTGTTCTTTACAACACCTGGTTTTGCATGGTAGAGCTGTGTTATTTGTACTCACAGATAAGAATGAAGAACATATGGACAGTAAATGCTAATGTCCCCTTTTTCTTCAGAAAAGCCGTGTCAGGTGGAGCAGCTGGATCGCATCCTGCTCTCCGGAGTCTATAACGTACGCAAAGGAAAGACCCAGCTGCACAAGTGGGCAGAGCGCTCCGTCACTCTCTGTGGCACGTGCCTCATTGTGTCCTCAGTGAAGGACAGCCATGCAGGGAAGATGCACATCTTGCCTCTCGTTGGAGGGAAGGTAAGGCTTTGTTTTTGGTTAGTTCTCTGTAGCCTGGGAAGGAAGAAGAAATGTAGTAGTGATGGGAATTGCCCACAAAAGATTAATGTAGGCTTTTTTAACAGATTACTGCATTAATGTCCCCAACCTCTTTCTACTTGCTCTGCTTAGGTAGTAGTCTGAAGGCTAATGAAATGAAGAAACACTGTTCAGCTTTCACAGCAGTCGCCAATCTGCATGGGCACTCTGGAAATTACTACTTCTTGTATCCATTTCAGCAGAAATATATTAAGCAGGATTTACTTCTGTGTTTTTCTCCAGTGACTGCAGCCACATTTTCGGCAAAATGCAATGTTACTGGCGGTCACTAATACTTCACTCTAGTCTTCAAGTCAGTTGTAATTGCCGGCTCTTAGGCAGACTGTTGTTGTCAATTCTCCCTCTACAGGTGGAAGAGATGAAACGTCGGCAGTACACCCTTGCTTTCACATCTGCTGGAGCGCAAGCTCAGACCTACCACATTTCCTTTGAAACGCTGGCAGAGTGCCAGCGGTGGCACCGGCAGGCATCCACGGTGAGGCCATGGGGACACACTGTGCTTTGGATGTGGGTGCAGGGTACACCACAGGAAAGTTATTATGATGCAAGCTTGATCTGCAGTCAGAGATGATGCTACAATGCTGGAGAAAGTACCCAGGATATTTTCCAGCTTTATTTCCTTCATGCTCTGGGCTACAGAGATTTTTCTCTTAGCCTTCTCTTTTTCTCTACCTGTGCAACATTGTTGAGCAGTAGTTCTGTGCTGTTTTAACCCCTGCTGCACCTACAAGACTAACTTAATCACAGGTCCCTAGAGCAAACCTCAGGGACTGGCTGACTACAGCCATAGAAACCTACAGATGGCATTTGTTGCCATACTTGAATGTGCCTGAAGTATGACCTGAACATACACAGGACTGCCTTGAGGTTTGAGATACAGAGACATTGTAGGTCAGCAAGGATATTAAGAGTTCAGGGTAAAGCAGGTCATAAAATGCCAAAGTAATCACCGAAGACCTCAAGACAAAACATACTTTATGAAAGGACATGAGATTTGCAGAGACTTTATGAAATGCTGCAAAACCATAATTTATGAAGCCTTTTTATAACAAGTTATGTTTCAAATTTTATACTCTCTACAAGCTAATAAAGGAAAGTAGCTAAAAGTACAGTAGAAGCAGCTATGCTAGGCAGAGGTTCTGTAAACCTCATAGAACTGAACTGGAAAATCAGCTGCTTCCTGTTGCTTTTTGCACCTTTGGAAAGCACTTGAGATTGTGCTTTCTCAATAGAGTTTCCTGAAAGATCTGTTTTTCTCTATTACCCTGGCTCTCTTACAGCCTAGCCTTTAGGCAGTGTGCCCATTGCACATACAGAGCAGGGCTTTGTGTGAATCCTGGCTGGTATCCAGCTCTGCGTCCTTGTCAGGGATGTAGCAAAGGGCATGGGCTTGTACTTCATGGACTCCCATTTCCTGCATGGACTCTACCTGGTAGGTACAAGGGATTCTTTCATGTTCTTGCAAATTGTTTATTGCTTGTATTCTTTGGTCTTCCATTAGACTTCCAGAGAAAATTTGTTGCACAGCTGCAGCTTTTTCTCTTTCTTTTCAGATTGTGTCTATGAGATTTAGCATGGTTGATCTTTCATGCTACAGCCTTGAGGAAGTACCAGAGCACCTCTTCTACAGTCAAGATATCACCTACCTCAACTTACGCCACAATTTTATGAGAACAAGTGGAGCAGGAAGTCTTGACTCTCTTTGCAGGTCTGCAAAGAATCATTTTTCTCCTACATTTGGAGTCCTTGACATGTGGATATAGGAATGAAGCATTGCCTGTTCTCTTAGGCATGGTAAAACAATTGATCTTTAGGAAGCTCTGACAAGTGAGGGGGTTGGAAGCAGAACTGAGCAGCACAAGCAGGAATAAACTTCCAACATTTTATAGTATTCATGAGCTCCCTTCCACAGATTCTGTGCTGAGCTCCCTTCCACAGATTCTGTGCTAACTCTGATGTGAGGTAAGCCTTGTGGGTGACATGCCATTTCTATGGACAAGATGCAATAGTAATATTAGGCTGCTTGCTAAGCAGAGACCATCTTGGGGTATAAAATAAAAGGCAAGGAAAAGCATAATAATGCTGCTGTGAATAAGTTTGTAGGAAAAAGTTTAGGTCTGAAAAACCTTGTTTCGGCAAGTTCTTAATGTGTATTTGGAATTGGCAGAGGGCCTGTGAGACTCCAGCTTTGCTTTGGAAACTTGTGATGATCTGCTTTTAAGAGAGTAGCAGTTGTGTGATGGTATGGAAGCATGATGTAGTCATCTTAGGTAAGTGAAGGAGTCTTACAAAAATATTTTTAAATTAATTTCCCAAAGTCATAAAAATCTAGAGGGAGATTAGTCTGTTCATATGTATACCAGCCATGCTAAAAAGAATTCAAGGAGTTACTCTATGAGTTTTGAAAACTGTTAGGAAGCTTATAGTAATACTGTTCAATGGCTCTGTTCGGAACACATTTCCCTATGGAAAATGTATTTGAAGAAACTTTGCTTTTTGGTTTTTTGTTTGTTTTGGTTTGTTGTTTTTGTGGTTTTGAGGTTTGGTTGTTTTTGTAACTTTGATTTGTTTTTTGGTTTTTTTTGGTTTTTTTTTTGTTTTTTTGTTTCTTTGGTTTTTTTTTCAGGGTGGGGTGGGGAAGGCTTTATTTTTGTTTTCTTTGTCTCTAGGGGCCTTCTACTGTGGTATTTAATTTTTCTTCCTCTAGGGTAATGAGATGCCCAGGTATCTATGAGAATATACAATGAAAAAAATTGCTCACTTTTGGAAATTCTTTGCAGTTTCCTTGCAAGCCAGAGTCTAGTCTGGTTTTCCAAACTTGTTTAAAAGTTTTCTAATGCTGAATTGTAATAGATTCTGTTACTGGAGAAGTTGCTTAAAATAATTTAAGATCAGACCTTGCACGTAGTCAACAAGAAATCTGACATGTCAGAAACTCAACTCTTTTCCTGGCAGTGGCTGTGTCTGATGAAGCTGAAATCCGCAAACTAACAAAAGCCATAAAAGAAGCTCTCACTTGACACAATCTAGAGTAAACTGATAGCATTAGTTTGCCCACATAAGGCTGCTCATTGCCTTTTGAAAAGATTTTCTATCTGAGGTTTTTTAGGATGCTTCTAAGATTACAGCACCACAAGAAGACCCTTGCTCACTTGCAGTAGGTGCTCTCAGTGCATTGAGACAGTCAATTCCCAGCAGCAGAATTTTTCACAATGATCAGATCTCTTCCTCCGAGATCTTCAAGCTCTAGGAGTCTAATTACCTATAACTATAATAATGGAGCAAAAATAATTGGCTAAAGGGAAAATGTTAAGCAAAGAGCATTAAATAGCCCTACCTGCTTTGTTGCATCTCCTACTTTATTTTTTATATATTGTAGTGCCTTTCAAGCATCTCCCTTATCTGAAAAACACTGAGATCTGGTCTTCATTGATACATGTGTGTGCACACACGTATACATCTGCATGTCTCTTGTCAGCATTTTAGCTAGTTGATACATGTTTGCTGGTGTGCTTTGGTGGCAGAATGGGATGTGTTGAACTTGGAATATTTCAGGGCAGCACCAGTTTGGGCTGCTAAACAGAGGACGGTAATCCCATGGAAGATGCACTGCTGTGTTTCCATACTTCTTTGTTGTCTCAATATGCCCTGTGAGAGCACAAACCATAACCTGAGGAGCCACAATGATTTTGGAATCTTTATACCTTATAATACCTGGTTCATATATACAGCTTGAATGAGAGTTGCATTTCCATTCCACTCCACTCCTACATCACTACATGAGCTTACTGAGGCGAAGAAGAAGGAACAGAAGGAGAGCTCAAAAGGCTTTTGAGTATTGTCCTCCCCACTGAGTATGGAAGTCTGCTTGAGGAAACTCAGACCAAGCTCTGTCATATACCAGTTTCCCTTCAGCTTTTGGAAACTGTAATGCCCCTCTTGTGCTTGCCTTGATATTTTTGCAGAGGGATAAATTCTAAACATCAGTTGTGCTGTTGAGTTTAATGCTGTGTCTCTCAGAGCAGCTGCTCACTGTGCTGTTAGAGAGAGGAAACACTGCTTGACATTAACAGGTGCAGCAAAAGCCATTGCAAAACTCCTGAGAAAGCAGTTTTATTAAAGCATTTGCTGATTTCAAACCCTGAGAGCCATGACCTGTCCTAAATCTCTTAAAGTTGAACCAGCTAATGAGATTGTTCAAATCTATAGGCTCATCCTCATTGTTTCCTTCTTTTCCAATACTATGGTGGAGTTCTGTGTGCAAGTTTCTAATTTTTGTATCATTGTTAGACCTTTGCATTATGCTTCCTTTGAGGAAGGCTTTTACCAACATAGCATCTTTTTCTCTTTGGCTTTCAGTTGCAGTACAAGAGAGTCTGTGGCTGTAGCAAACAAAAATGCCTGTGCCCTTATTCATATGATGGGGTGCTCAAAGCAAACAACTCATGTCCAAGTTTCAGCTATGCTCCCTCTTTCAAAAGAACAACATCCCCCAAGGTTATAAAGCAAAATGGAGAAATATTATGCATAATTCCTACACATATCATTACTAGTATTTTGAATCCAAAAAACGCACTATAAAGAAGAAAACAACTCCAAAACCTTTCAGTCCTATATTTCAAGACATCTCAAGCTAGAAGTAATATTCTCCCTCAAGCTAATTAACCTTGGTTTTGTTACTGATATTAGAACATTTGTTTCAAAATAAGAGCTACTCGCCAATGCCTGGGAAAAGTCAGGTGGGGGAGGCAGATGAATAACTGCATGTTTCCAAGAAGTAGTTCTCTGGTACATGAAATTTGCAGTTATCTCATTGAAGTGAGATACTAATTTCCCCACTGAATTAATTTTTGGTGGTTCCAGTTTGGGATGAAGAGGGAACAATACTTGGGGAACAATACTTTTGCTTCCTGTAGCAGGAGGCAGGAACTCTTGGAGGAGAACCCTGCTGTGTGTTACCCCAGCCACGCTAAGTTCCTTCTCTATCTTTGGAGCTAGCATGGTGACAGAAGGAGCTAGGGCTGGGTAACCCTTTCTCAGGCACTGGAGGAGCTGTGGTGACTGTGGAGCTCTCTGTACTTGGGGCAGTGTGTGCCATGCAGTCTGCTGAGCAAGAAGCACTGTGGCTGTGCAATCTTGTTCCAGGACCTCTGGGTGCAGCTCTTGGGTTTCCCAGCATGAAGCAAGTGCTTTCCTAGTTTTCCGTTTTACAGCTTGGCTTGGCTTTGTTTTATTCTCAGAATAGTCCTAGTGAACGTTTTCAGCTCCTCTTTTCCCAAGCTACATAATTGTAGACTCTTACTATAGTTAATTCTTTTAAGGTAAATTTTTTTAACCGAGCATTTTAGTCACCTTAATCTTAGTAGCAGTCACTAGGACGAAGCTTGTTAAGTCAGTGTAGAAGGTCATTATCAGTTCCTGCAGTAAACCCATGGTATTTGATCACTTTCAGCATGACAGTTGAGAAGAATATCAATGACTTAAACTCAAATTTATGCAGACACTCCTGTAATGAGTTAGCTGACTGTATCACCAGTGTACAAATACTTATGAATTCTTTATGACTGGTTTGTGTATTTTTGCTTTTGGACATGTATTTTGTGAATTAACTAGTGTTCTTGCTAATAGGTTTTCTCAGTTGAAGAGTCTGAACTTGTCTCATAATAGACTGGGAGAGTTTCCTGTATCACTGTGTGAGATCTCCAATCTGACAGAGCTTAATATTTCCTGTAATGGACTTCATTACTTGCCAAGTCAGATTGGCAAGCTGTTGAAGTGAGTATGTTCTTTACATCTGTGATCATAAGTACCCTTGGTGCCTGAGCTGAGCACTACTGACGTGCAGCTACTCTTTTTGAAAGTGTGAAAAAAAAACCCAGGGCAGCCTGTTTTATCCATGAAGGCTGAATAATTAATTTGACTCCAGCAGAAGGTCAAGATGTGCAATCCCTTAATCACTACCAGGAAAACATCACAACTTCTAGCGCAGAAAAGATAAGGAAACTTAATACAGATAAAGCACTGAAGGCAACTGCATTGTTTCTCAAATAAGTCTATGTGCATTTTTCTGCAGCTTCAGAGTTGTTTGATTTTCTGCATTTGTTATTTGAATTTAATATTTTCAGTACTGATGTAATTTCTATTGAAGTTTTAATATATTGTACAAACTTTTCTGTGATAACTTCTCACGGGGTCTAGTGATTTTTGTCAGCACTGGTATGTTTGATTGTGTTCTACAGAATTAGCTGCTTTTGTGTTAGAGGATTTTAACATGAAAAAACTTGAGCAATCCCCTCTGAAAATTTTGTCTTAAAGTGTTTGCTGGAGTCTTGTCCATTGTCCCCAGTAGCTGCCCCAAATGCATAAGAGCTTAAGCTTAGGTAAATTTAATTGCAAGACTGTTAGTACATTTAGATAAACATGAATAGATGTTTATCTAAATGTACATATGGATAAACATCAATATTGAAATGTTGATTTATTGTGGCCTGCTTTTCCTCCAACTTATATCTTTAAAGAAGGAGTGTCTGCAGCCACACTGGATGTGAACAAGTAATTTCCACAATAATCTTCTAGCCATATGCAAACTGTGAGGATAAAGTTGTATGTAGGCATACACTTCCTGGAGGTGTATAGCTTAGTTATGGGTCCAGTTATCTTGATGAGTCCTTGAGCCCTTATTCATAAGAACGTTTGTGGCCTCAGATTTCATTTCTACCACCACTAAAACCAGAAAGGTCTCTGTTGGAACATAATCACAGTAA
Source organism: Melospiza melodia melodia (assembly GCF_035770615.1). NCBI lineage: Eukaryota > Metazoa > Chordata > Aves > Passeriformes > Passerellidae > Melospiza > Melospiza melodia. The sequence continues at coordinate 22,812,873 of NC_086206.1, forward strand.
GGGAATTGTATACGTGGGATCTGAGTCTCAAAAGCCATACAACCTTTGAAACAATTCATCATACAACAGAGCTACCTTATTTTCTGAGTATGTGTTGGAATGGACAACTAGAGTGTAAAAATCTTCTACTAGTGCATTAGTGTGGCAGGAAGTGATTAAACTGTGCCATTTGTAGAAAATTAAGTAATTAGGTAAATATCTTTCATTTACAATGTAAGTACTGGTTTGTATTTTGCTTATGTTAACTTACAATCTTTGGCACAATTGGAAGTTCCAAGCCTATTACATGTATGATAAAAGTACTTTAGTAAATTTACATGTATAAGAATAAAATTAGCTGTTATTTAAAAATAACTACATTGAGATCAGCTAACTATATGAGAAAATTCATTGAAAATATGATATGTGATGTTCACTGCTCATTGCAGAATTATTTTCTTTCTCTTTTTCACTGTTGCAGTCTCCAGACCTTCTGTCTTGATGGCAATTTCCTCACATCCTTACCAGAAGAGATGGGAAACCTGCAGCAGCTCAGCTGTCTTGGGCTTTCCTTCAATAACTTCTGTGAACTGCCAGCAATTTGTGAGAAACTTGTCACCTTAGACAAACTAGCCCTGGCAGGGAACTCAATAGAGACCCTGGACCTGGCAGTGCTGAACCGCATGGGTCACATCAAAAGTGTGGACCTGAGGTAAGGGCTGAAACTGGCAGGTGTCTATAAAGCAGATTGGTACTTTCCATTTACAGCAGAGGATCTGTGCAACTTCTGGTACATTTTGCTATAATAACTAGGTTCACTTTTTTCTCTTACTGGTTCTTTAGCTTTTATGGAGTTCTGTTTCTGAGGATGTGCAGAATCCACTTGGAAAAGCAAGCTTAATTGAGCAGTGCCAGATGCTGAATATGACCCAGCTCTCTCGTTTCCTCTTGTGATTTGCTGTTACCTTGAGCTTTGGTAGCTCAAGAGATCAAACCTTGATCTCTTCTTCCCTTCTTTGCCTCCCTGCCCTAGAGATGTGATCCTGATTCTCCAGGCTGCCAACTGCAGATCTCTCAGAAAGGGACAAAGATCTTTTTGTGTGTCACAAGGCAGTCTAGTATCTGTTCTCTCCATTAGCTTCCTGTGTACATGCAGAGTAGCTGCCCCTTGACCTGGTTTCTGTTTTCTAGACTGGGTCTTTTTTCAGACTCTCTTAAGAATTTGGGAATCATTAAAATTATTATGTGTAGCAGTGTAGACAAAGGAAATGTTTTTCTTTGTATTCACTGCCTGAAATTCACCATTGCTTGTCACACATTTCATTCACTGTGCTCGCCTCTGGTATAGCCTTCACCAGAATTCTTCCTTTCCTCTTCTTTCTTCTCTCTTACCAATGTCCACTGTTCAGTGTCTTATTTTCTGTCTTTTTAACTCATCTCTGAGTGTTTAGGCTGAACAACTTGAAGAGAGCAGCAGCTGACACTCTGGAGGGGAACAAATCTTTGACTTACATGGATTTACGAGACAATCAGATGACAGATCTGGATCTGAGCTCCTTGGTCAGCCTGGAGCAGCTGCACTGCGAGCGAAATAAGCTGAGAGAGCTGACACTGAGCGGCTTCTCCCTTCGGGCCCTGTATGCCAACAGCAACTGTATGTCTCTTTGTCTTCTTCACTTGCCTTTCACTTGCCTTTTTCCTTTAAGCCCTGAGAGCAAAGGAAAACAGCCTTTTGCCCTCTCTCACGCATTTAAAAATACTTACATTGATGTCGTTGTGGTGAAACCATATGCAGTGGGTCCTGTGAGGTTAGCTCCTATGGGTCACATATGCATTGGTGTACACAGGCTGTGTAACAGTATGGAGATTGTGGTGTCATGTCCAAGGAATTCATGTTCCATTGAGATCTGTTTGGGAGCCCACAAAGAAAAGTACAGTTCTCCCTTGTTCTTGTGCTCCACATGACAGATGGAGAAATGGACAGTGAGACACTATAGTGTGTCATATGGTAGATATATGAAGTGTGAACTCCATGATGGGAAGTATCAGTGGGGACCTTGAGTCTCCATAAAGAAAGACTGTGAGTCTCATTTCATAACTAAGCTGCATCTCTGTGCTGTTTTCTCTCTGAAGCTCTGCAATCATACTTATTTGCTTTACTTCATCAGGTCTGACAGCTGTCAATATTTATCCGGTTCCTGGTCTACTGACATGTCTAGAACTCTCTCAGTAAGTGATAATACACAACAGAATTTAAAGCAAGTATCTGGACATCTTGAGAGCAATTAAAAACAATAGAACTTCAAAGCCCAGCACTAAACAATGATGAAAGTGTCCCAGACCAGAAGCCCTTCTGAACCAGTATGACCTTTTCAGGTGACTTCGCTGTCCTTCAGCTGTAGGCTGTGATTAGGAAAAAAAAAATTCAAGCAGGGACCACTGAACTTTGGCAGCTTACTGAACTGAGTGGGAGGGATCTGTGGATCAAACATTTAGAGTAGTTCTGAGTGATCTCTGCTGTTGGTTTCATTGCCTACATCTGCCCTTGGAGCAGCATTGTGAGACCTGTAAGATAGGATGCCCTGCCAAGTCATGAGCCAGTTCAGTTTGCATTATCCGTGACTAACTCAGATGCTGTTCATTTTTTGCCTGTTGCTTTTTGTTTGGCTGTCACTAAAATTATGCAGCATTCAGTGTCTTTTCCATATGGAATGCTGGTTTCTAGCTTTTCCCACTTGCTTTTCTCAGCAATCAACTACAGTGTGTCCCAGACTGGGCCTGTGAAGCAAAGAAACTGGAAGTTTTGGATGTGAGCTACAATCTACTCTTGGAGCTTCCATCGAGGTCAGAAAACCTTTGTAAACAGAGCTGAGCTTTCTTCTACAATGAGCTGTCTGGGAAGAGAAAAGCAGTGCTATTCTGTTGCTTAATTCCTTGTTATCTCGAGATACTTACTCTCACTTACTTTTTCTGTGTAGCATCATAAATGCTCTGTATTCAAATGTTGGAAAGAACTAGTTTCTAGGTCAGCCTTTTGAACAGTAGGGGCTAGGTAATTCTGTCCTGTGCTTTCGGCTGCTACTCCAGCTATTTGCACCTGGCATAGAACATGCTGCTGTGATTTATATGTGTTATTATCATACTGTCTGTAAACACAGGTCATAGGTGAGACCCGAATACATTTTGCATCATGCCACAGCAATTTCATCTGTTACCTTTGACAGGCAGTTATCACAAAAGGACAATTCAGCTGATCTCAAATGTAGCTTTCACAGTACGCCATCAACCAGCTCTTTTCTCCCTATTTCCCTTTCAGTTTCTGCAGAAATGCAGTGAATGAGAGCCAAGAACGAATATAATTCTGCAGTTATTTAGCCTAGGAAGAAGCAAACCATAAACATTCTCAGCCTAATAAGGGAGTTTGATGGGGGTGTGATTTGATAAATGACACAGTGCCTGGCGTAAGTTGCACTAAAATTGAATGGAGAAGTGGTTAACAGGGAAGAAATGCAGAACATGGGTTGGAGAAGTTGCAGCAAGAGACATAAGAGGTGAACAGCAGTGACATTCCAGTGATTGTCACAGAAAAACTATATACATCAAAAGCAAGAAAAGGACATAGCAAAGATGTAATAGTGAGACCTTAGAAGAGAATTTTAGCCAATCCAATGGATTAAAGGAACCAAATTTTAAGTATATTGTGCAAAGAATAATTTACTGCCTCAGAAATAACACAGGAGTGTTAAGCCACTAGTTAAAGCTTTGAATTTATGTTGGCACTGTGGAAGCACATCTTTCTACCTACAAGTGACAATAGGCATTTAAAGCATTCCTTTGTGACTTCTTTCTTTGTCTGCCTGAGAGAATGCTGGGCACATGCACACCAACTCGAATCACAAGATACCAAAGAGTAGTAGTGTAGAGGGAAACGAAGATACGCATCCAAGCATTCAGAGAGACTTGAGTCATCTTACCCTGTGTGTTGTTCTGCTTTATAATTGTTTACATTTTATGGATCAGTGTATTTTAATTTTTCCCTGTTATACAAGCAAATTAAGTGGATTAAATACTACCTTTCCTACTCTGTGGATGTCAAGAGGAATGAACCAAGTTAAATAGAAAACCCTGTGTCTTTCTAGGATCCTCAGAAGCTTAAGTCTTCGGAAGTTGATGGTGGGGCACAATCATCTGCAGAGCCTTCCACCTCTTCAAGAACACATTCCACTGGAGGTGCTGGACCTTCAGCACAATCTGTTGACTAAACTCCCAGAGACACTCTTTGTCAAAGCTCTGAAGTGAGTGTCAGTATCAAGCATCTTTTGTCTGCATTATCCTTTGGAGTGTATGGGCTGAAACTGGCACCTGTGTGACTGTCCTTGCAAGGTGCCATTTGCATAAGAGATTATGAGGTATGCCCTTGATGAGGAGGTTATTCAGGTTATTATAAGGTTATTCCCTTATTCCCATAAGGGAAGCCATCAAGCTGATCTGAAGGAATCAGTCCATGTTACTGTATAATTACAGGAAAACAGAAGCTGCCAGAAGAACTTTGTCTTTAAAAGTAGTCATAAGTTCACGTGCAAAGAAAAGAAGCCAGTCAGATTCAGGTCATTTGAGAGCAACAAGAGAGACCCTTTACAAATGAACAGTCTCTCCTAACTGTATTCACACAGGAGTTAACCCTTCTTTAAAGAAGCCCTTCTTTAAGTAAAGTTTTATGTTGTCTGCTTCCACCAGTATTACCCATGGGCTTTTCAGTACTCACTGTTTACTGTAAAAGTGCATCCACAGTGCATATAGCTAGTAAGTCATTAGTAGACTCACAAGTCTTAATGTGACTAGGGATGTTGCAGTATTGTCTGGCTTCCTGTCTCATACTGCTGTCTACGCTGGCATTTGTACAGCTCCTTTTCCTTGTTAATGGAGTGGTTTGGATGATGTGAAGTCTGATTCTTGCGCTTGCTGTGGTTAGCCTCAGGTACCTGAATGCATCTGCCAACAGTCTGGAGTCCTTGCCCTCCACATGTCCAGGGGAGGAGAGTTTGAGCATGCTGCAGCTGCTATACCTGACTAATAACAACCTCACAGATCAATGCATCCCTGTCTTGGTGGGACACCCAAACCTACGGATCCTGCATCTGGCAAACAACAACCTGCAGACTTTCCCTGCAAGGTAAGTCAGTAAGGCTGTTGGGCAAGACAATGCTGGGAGTAAGCTGCCACCTCCCCATGATTGTACGTGAGTCAAAGTCAGAGTGAGATGCTCTTTCTGTGGCTTGAAGACAAAAACCTGACATTTCTACACACAAAGGAAGGAGAAGCATGTTAAGGGGGATTGGCACGGGGTAGTGTTGGCTGTAGGTTTTCCTGTTCTAATTAAGGTGCCATCCAGGGGGACCAAGGGATGTACCTCGTTGTGTTGCATGTGTGTGGGGATGGGGTGATATTTCTTTGCAACTTCAGCACTGATGGTGAAGAGTCTGTCTGTTGTACAAATCCAAGCCAGTCTTGGGGACCCTGCATCTTAATAGAGCATCTCTTAGGACTTTGGATCTCCTGTCAGTAAATCAGAAAAGTAGCTCGTCAAGGGCAGTGTCTATAGATACCTCATCTGCAACTTCAGAAAGTGACAAGTTCATGTTTGTAAGATACAGTATTTTTTTGTTTCCATTTCAGCAAACTTAGTAAGCTGGAGCACTTGGAAGAACTGAATCTGAGTGGAAACAAGCTGAAAACCATTCCTACAACGGTTGCAAACTGCAAGCTGCTTCATACACTTATTGCACACTCTAATGAAATCAGCATTTTTCCAGAAATCCTGCATTTGCCCCATATTCAGGTATTTGTATAGAGAAGATAAAGAGATATCTGGGTAAAGTTTGGGCTATAGAATGAGTAACTGCTAGGAGAGAACAGGAGATCCCAGCAAGGCCAAGTGCGAGGTGCTGTACCTGGGTCAGGGCTGCCCCGGTATCAATCCAGACTGAGCATGAATGGTTGAGAGCAGCCCTGCTGAGAAGGGCTTGGGGATGCTGCTGGGTGAGAGGCTGGACATGCCCTGGCCATATGTGCAGGCACCCAGAAACCCCCCACACATCCTGGGCTCATCCCCAGTGGCATAGACAGCGGGTAAGGAGGGGATTCTGCCCCCCTGCCCTGCTCAGATGAGATCCCACCTGGAGGGCTGCACCCAGCTCTTGAGTCCTCAGCACGTCAAGGGCAGTCAAGAAGGACTTAGACCTGTTGGAGTAGGTCCAGAGGAGTCCATGAAGATGATCAGAAGGCTGGAGCATCTCTGCTGTGGCAGTGGGCTGAGTGGTTTGGAGTTGTTCAGCTTGGAGAAGAAAAGGGTCTGGAGTAACCTTATTGCAACCTTGCATTACCTAAAGTGGCTAAAAGAGAACTTGAGAGGGACTTTGAACAAAGGCATGGATTGATAGCATAAGGGGGAATGGCTTTAAAGTGAAAAAGAGTAGGTCTAGGTTGGATATTAGGAAGAAACTCTTCCCTATGAGGGTGGGGAGGCTGTGGCACAGGTTGCCCAGCAAAGCTGTGGCTGCCCCATCCCTGGAAGTTTCAAGGCCAGGTTGGACAGGTCTTGGAGCAACCTCTTGTAGTGGAAGGTGTCCCTGCCCATGGCAGATGTGTTGAAAAAATGAACTCTAAGGTCTCTTCCAGCACAGACATTCTGTGGCTCAATGATTTTGCTTGATCAACCCGAGAAAAGGCCACAGAATATGCATTCTAGATCTCTCACCTTTCTGAGTTGATCAAAGATCATGTCATTCACCTTTACCCCCTGTCTCTGACATTTCTGGTTTCTTGCATTTGAGACAGTGGGCAGTGTTAAATAGCTAGGTAGGTTTGCAAACAGAGCCTTTCCTTTATCTTTGGTGTGACCTAGTCTTTCAGTATTGGAGTCATGGCTATTACAGGTTGCTTATAAATCATTCTTCTTCTGACAAGTCAGATCCATTTCCATGACCTGTGTATGAGATACAATAAGTAGCAGGGTTGTATGATGTTTGTAAGGAGCACTGGAGTAACTGATGACACAACACAACACAGTATTTTCTTTGTCATGCTGTTTGTTGCTACTGCAGTTTGTGGATTTGAGCTGCAATGAGTTAACTGAAATCCTAATCCCTGAGGCACTGCCAGGTGCCTTGCAAGAGCTGGATCTGAGTGGAAACACAAACCTGGTGTTAGAACACAAGACACTGGATATCTTCAGGTGAGCCATTGACATGTCAACCCAGTAGTGACCTGCACAGGGAAGGGTAATTCTTGCCAGGAGAGGAAATGGGATAGTAAAGTAAAAGCACTTTATCACTGCATGGTGGAATAACATTCCCTGCCTGAGGCAGCTGAGACTTACTGTCTTTGGGAAGGGAAAAGTCTGGGTCTGAAACATCAGAGCAAGGAATTTTTCAGGTGGTATGAAGTTTTCCCAGGTGTCTCTGTCATAAGCAGCCAGGCATCTCCAGAAGACCTAGACCTTAAACTCCTTTCCTTCATGCAGTTCTTTCCACAGACTGCTGTCTAAAACTAGACTGGACAAGGTCCTAAGGCCTGTTCAGCAGGTTCTAGAAAAGCATAACTTCTGTTCTCTCTGTAGTCACATTAGCACACTGAAGATTGATGCTAAGCTCTCCCTCACGGCAGACTCGGCACTCACTTCTGTCTTCTGGAGTCACGGAATAGCTGAGATGGCAGGCCAAAGAAATAAGTGAGTATTATGGTCTGCTGAACACTGACACTGTCTTCCCAGCATACGGGGCAGAGTGCACTGCTGAGCACCCAAGCAGACCTGTTTTGCCCAAGAACTCATCCTTCCCTTTTTCTCTGTGGATCTCTACTAAGTCTTGGTAACTCATGTCTCCACATTACCTTTTGCCTCAATTTTCACACTTCCCAGTACACTTGAACTCTCCTTCCCTCTGCAGCAAAAATGCTTTTTCTCTTGCCAGCTGTGCCTGTGGCCCTCTCCTGCATGTAGTCAAGGAGGACTGGGGAGTTCCAATAATAAAATGCAGCTGTACATCTCCCAGGCTAGTGAATGTAGGGATAGTGACTTTGCTGCCCTGTGAGAATGGCACTCACAGCAAGGTGCCTGATGGCTGTGGTTTTGAGAACAAGATAATTTTTTGAGACATATTAACTTAGCTTGTATGCTTTTCTGGCAGGCTGTGTGTATCATCCCTGGCACTGGGGAGCTTTGCAGAGGGGGTAGAGGCTGTGTATGGCATGTTTGATGGTGACAAGAACGAAGAACTGCCACGTTTGCTGCAGTGCACCATGGCTGATGTGCTCCTGGAGGAGGTACAGCAGTCAGACACCATGTTCATGTCCAACACCTTCTTGGTCTCCCACAGGTAGGACAGTGAGCAGGCTGGTCCTGGTGGGACTTGCATAAGGTATATCAATGTTAAGTGGGGTGAGGCAGCCCTCCAGAATGCCTGCCAGTAGAGTCAGGAGCCTCCTACACCTTCTCCTCCAACAGGAAGCTGGGCATGGCTGGGCAGAAGCTGGGTTCCTCTGCTGTCCTTTGCTACATTCGTAATGAGGTCGCTGATCCAGCCAGCAACTTTTCTCTGACGGTGGCCAATGTGGGGACGTGCCAAGCCGTTCTGTGCCGAAGCGGAAAAGCACTGCCTCTCTCCAAAGTCTTCAGTCTTGAACAATGTTCAGAAGAAGCTAGGAGAGTCAAGGAACAAAAAGCCATTATAACAGAGGTTGGTTTGGACCCTTTTCACTTCAGCTTCCACCCTCACATAAAAGCTGGGCACAAATACATGAGCTCGGCTGTCTGCATAACATTATAGGGGAGAGGGTGACATGAAGGTTCTGATCTAGTGCTTCCTGCTCTGCTTCATTTGCTGATTCACTGTCCAAAATCGCTAAATTTTAGGAATTTGCAAATTCCTAAAACTCTTTGGCCTAAGAACTATGGGCACAGGATGACTTGTAGTATGCAAAAGTATTAAAATTATTTCTAGAAAATCTGTAAAGGTTACCTTTCTAAACACTTGGAAATAACAGGGAAGTTCCAAAGAGTGGGAAAAATACATCTGTAAAGATCTTAAGAAACTAGTGCCGATCACTGTAGTTGTGTGCTCAGTGGGTCCTTTTAAAAGTATCAAATTGCTAGATAGCAGTATTTTTCATGAGCATAATGGGTAACTGTGTTACAGCTCTTCAAGGCGTAGCACTGTGACTACTGACTGAAAATAACTATGGGATTAATGTAGCACATTAAATAGTTTAAAAACTGGCTCATTGATGGATTCTGAAAAAGAAATGTGAAATTATTGTATAAGAGACTTCCCTGTGCATCTCATCTGCTGGATTTTAATACTTGGCGGCAGCAGCAGTGCTGACACCCAGGGGATACAGAAATTAAGAACACTGAAATTAAACTCAAAACGCTGACCTGGAAAAGGGACTGAGGGTTGTGGGCACTTTTCTTTATGAGAGACCACTGCCAGGCTGGCCAGGAGACCGTCCAGCAGAAGGGGGTAATACATCCTGATTACAGAAACAGTTTGAGATACCTACCTGTTCTTTTTATCCTCGGGTTGTAGTGTCCGCATTTCACAATGCAGTTATACATTAATAAAGAGCGAAATACTTCAGATAATACACGGAAATAGTTTAATGTCTGGGTAACCTGTCTTGCACTGAGAAAGTTGAAAGTCACTGTCTCGTACTAAAAAAATAAGTTTCACATAAGACTAATCAGTGAGACTCTCTGATCAGTGTACTGCAGGTAGACTAGCTGCACATTTCAGAATTTTCTGCTACAGTTCTTCAGAGTGCAACAAAAAGTCTTGTGGGATAAAAGTGTGTTATTGCCAGCATGGATGATGGCGGTTATTGTACCTGGTCATCAGTGAATGTTTGTGCTGTAGTACCTGCACCTAGATCCCTTTCTCCAGTGCTGCAGCTGTGTAACTGGCATTTCTCGAGGCTCCAAACCAGCATATGAGCAGGGGAAAGTTTGTTTTCTAAGTGATCCTAATAGCACATCCAATGCTACTGCCTTATTTCTCTTGTCTGCAGGACAATAAAGTCAATGGCGTGACTTGCTGTACTCGGATGCTGGGCTGCACGTACCTGCATCCTTGGATCCTGCCCAAACCACATGTCTGTTCCATTCCACTGACTGTACAAGATGAGTTGCTACTTCTAGGGAACAAAGCTCTCTGGGAACACCTTTCTTATGAAGAAGCTGTCTCAGCTGTGCGGCACATACACGACCCACTAGCTGCTGCAAAGAAACTCTGCACTTTAGCACAAAGCTATGGTTGCCAAGACAATGTTGGTGCAATGGTGGTATGTCTGAACATCAGTGAGGACAACTGCACGTGTGAGATGCACGGCCTCACTCTGACAGGCCCTGGGGGATTTAGTTCTACCACCACCAAACCAGCAACACCTTCATGTAGCAGTGGAATTGCTTCAGAGTTCAGCAGTGAACTGTCTGCTTCTGAGGTTAGCAGTGAGGTGGGCTCTACTGCATCAGATGAACACAGTGCTGTTGGTCTTGATGGCAGCTTGCTACCACGACAAGAACGACGTTGCAGCCTACATCCTGTGCCCCCCTCAAGCATCTTTCAGCGCCAACCTTCCAGTGCCACCTTCTCTAGCAACCAGTCTGACAATGGTCTAGATAGTGATGATGAGCAGCCTGTGGAAGGTGTGATGACAAATGGCAGTAAAGTGGAGGTAGAGGTGGACATCCATTGCTGTAAAGGAAAGGGTCTGGAATTAGAACATCCTGCTGCAGAGTACAGCTCTTCTGCTCCAGGGCCAGAGGATGACTCTGGGCTTGTACTCATCATTCGGAGGCAGAACAGTGTAAACAGCAACACTGTGCAGAGAGGGGTTAAGGAGAAGTGTGGACTCCAAAAATCTCTTTCCACATGCTGTCTTTATGGAAAGAAGCTTTCCAATGGCTCCATAGTGCCCTTGGAGGAGAGCCTCAACCTCATCGAAGTAGCGACAGAGGCACCCAAGAAGAAGACAGGCTATTTTGCTGCTCCATCCCAGATGGAGCCAGAAGATCAATTTGTGGTGCCACATGATCTGGAAGAGGAAGTGAAGGAACAAATGAAGCAGCACCAGGAGGATAGAGCAGATCAGGAGCTGAAAGAAGAACATGCAGCATCCCTGCCAGAGGAGTTTGACACAGCTTTGTAACCCTATGAGTACTATTCCCACATTATCTGTCCCAGGAAGCTCTGTTTAATAAGGGCTGTCATGCCCTCTGAGGGAGCTGGGATCTGCAAGGAGTACAGACACCTGCTGCTTCCTTAATGGAGTTGAGGAAGAATCAGGAAGGCCAACGTCTGGGCTGCCCACTTAACCACTGTAGCATCTCAGCTGTTCTATGAGCACGCAGATCAGCAGCTAAACTCTGTGTTAGGGACTGTCTGGTAAGTCCTTGAACCCTGAGGTTCTGCCAGCTCTGCCAGAAAGGGGCTGGTGTGTGTGTGTGTGTGGGGTGAGGAGGCTGCTGAGGGAGAAATGCTCAGTGTTTAGAGTCCTGTGAATATTTCTGATGCAGTGTCCCACCCTCCTCCCCAGCATCTGACTTTGTTATTCCTTGAAAGAATACAGACAGTTGCAATGAAGCTGACCTGAGAATGGTTTCCTACATTAATTGCAAGCACTTTTATTTATTGCACTTAAACTGTTCTTTTCCCTTTCAGCCCAGCACTTTATTATTTAGGGTTAGGGGAGAAAGGACTCTGCAGTAGGTATGCTGTGAACTTTTCCCAATGGATGTTCTTAGGACAGTGGAGGACTCAGGGTACCAGTGTTCTAATGAGCACTGGTGTAGGGGAGAGTGAAGGTTATGGTGGGATCATTCTGTGCAGGATGAGAAAATAAATAGCTGAGTGATAAGCAGGTGCCAAACAATGCATTTTATATGGAGCACAGGAAAGATCAGCTCAGGACTGGTTGATTAAGGCAACATGTAGATCTAGTGGTTCTAGCTGCAGAGCACAGACCCACCTCAGCAGCAGCCTGGCCACCTTCATCATGGATGCTTCACAGCAGAGGCTTCTTCTACAGAAGACATGGGATAAAGCCAGGAGCTTGTGCTTGTCTCAGTGGTCAACCAGAAAAGCCAAGCTGTAAACAGTGGTGTGCTGCTCTAAGACTGGCAGAAGCATCCAGTGCTCTTTTCCATCAGCATAAACCTGTGCATTGTCAGCTGCAGTGTCTTTGCTTGCCTCTGGAAGCAGGAGTCATATTCCAAATACACAGCAACTAGCATTTCATGGTATGTGCCCAATTTGGCCACAAACAAGGTGAAACTTGTTCCTGCTTAGCCTTCAGCACAAAAGCAAAAATTAAACTTTTCATCTTATTAACATTTTTATCAGCACTGAAAAAGATGTTTAAAACAGTCCCACTAATGATGAACTGGCTAGTCTGCACTCAGAGGCCTTGTGTTTCCATTAGGATTTCTGGTACAAGGTGTAAGTTGGCTGCTCATGTCGTCATCTTGTATAAGAGTTGTGGAGATCGCTGCCTCTGTAGCATGCAGATTTGTCTTCCTTTCTGACAGAGCTGGATAACAGGTGTCCTTGTCATGTCAGTGGTGGTGCAATAATCCTGACTGTGATGTGGGCTAGTGCCTTTTCTTCATTAATTATATATTTATGAAGAAAACTTAAACATTTCTTCTGAAGAAATCTGTTAAGCTTGAGTTGTCTATTTTGGGATCAAATTTGGGCCTTGCTCAGAAGGAAATACTGTGCAGACTATTTGTGGAATTCTGTCAATATAGATCTTTTCACAAAATCTAATGGAATTTTACTGAGATTTCAGAGCACCTTGAATTTCTTATCACTAGGAAGAAAAGGTATTTCTATCATGCATGAGGAGGAACATTTTAGGATATACTCTGTGCTAGTTGCAGTGTAATCATGAAACAACCCGAATTTTTGCAAAGTTTAAACTCTCACAATTTTGGTTGTTTAAATGCCTCTTTCATTTGGAACTGGAGGTTGAAGCTAATTCTTAAAATCACAGGAACAACATTATTTGAATCCTTTAGGCAGAGGAAAAGCAGCAGAAAAGATTCAGATGCTAAACACCAAAACTCTTTCATGTTATCATCATATAAGTATGCAGGAGAAGTTAATCCCAAATGTTTTCAAATGCAACTTTTGATTGTCACTGGTGATAATTTTACCAAATATCTGTGCCTAGCCTCACAGTTTCTGATACCTGAAAGGGCTGTAGAACAGCCTCCATTCAGTATGAGACTGATGCAGAAACCCTTAATTCTGAGTAAGGCTCTGAAAAGCCCTGCACGCTGAGTAGCATGTATGAATGAAAATCAGTTCTCCATTTCTTGCACTGATAGGGAAAGTCCAGTGTGTCCTTGCCAGTCTGAATCAGTAGTATTGCATGCAGAATTGCCACAAGGAGGTAGTAATGAATGGCTCTACCTAGCTCAGTGTTGAAGGAATAAGGAAAACACATCTATCTGCAATAGAGCATGCAGATTCCTGAACTGCACCTCTTAGAGGTAGTGGAAGAATGGAACAGAAGGAATTCCTACTTGAACTTTTTCTTCAGTGCTGTCTCTGGTTTTGAAGCAGAAAGGGAGTTTAATTACAGCCAGCTCCTGTTTTCTATGGGTGTGAACTGTCATGGAAGACATGGCTTGTTATCTTACATTCCAGGCAGAATCCACAGATTTCTGTGAAGCTGGTATTATGGACTCCAGGCAGCACAGGCTGAGTTGACTTTACCTGTTCCAAATAGTGTTTCTCTATTTGACTAAGACAAGTGCTGGTGTCCTCAAGCAGCTTTTGCGTATTTTCCACGTGCTTCTTCCAAGGATTAAGCTTTTCCATTTCAGCCACAGCATTGTGATGCTTTTTCTCCAGTCATCCAAAATCTTTTTCATGCATTAAAAATAGTGCCTGTTCATCACAAAAAGTACTGCTTTTTCCTAGGCCAGTTTTGGGTATCAGCAAACACACTGGCATATTTTTTTTCACGCAAATGTCTTGGATTTTCTAACACAAGATTCCTACTGCTGAGACATGCTTCAAGGTCACTGTCATCCAAAGAAAAGGGTTTTTTTCTGACATTGGTCAGACAGTGGCTGGGTTATCTTCATCTGTCTAGTGAGCACAACTCTCAGAACAGAGTGCTTCCCTCCACTACCTTTTGTTTTCCTTCCTCCCTGTGTGTCACCCCTACTTTATTTATTAACACTACCTTAGATTTCAAGCTCCCAAGGAGCACTGCTGTATGTGGAACAGGTATGAAAGGGTGAGTTTACTGAAGGACTCATAGCAGGGTATAGAAAGTGTCTTCCCAGTTATCTTTCTGTTCTCCAGTCCCTTCCCTGATTTTTGTTTTTGGAGTTTGCAGAGATACTATGTGATCATCACATAACCACATCACTGAGAATGTCCCACTCATTTGCAGACTTGCTGTTAGAGAGGGATTCTCACCTTGAGGTCCTCAGGCTATTTTGTCCCTGCTGAGCAATGCAAGCCCTCCCACACTGCACACAGCCACAGCCAAGGAGGTTGCTTGTCCATCTCTTCAGTAATTCTGGCTCTCCTGATAAGCATACTTGCTGAGAAAGGTACTCTGAAGGCACTGCTCTGTCCTGTCCAGAAAGGTTTCTGTAAAAGGAACCCATAAAGGTTATATTGAGTGGTGGGTAACGGGGGCTCAGGTGTTAAAGGTAAGAGATAGCCCCCAAGTTGCCCCTAGAGCAAGGAACAGGCCCCAGTGGAGGCAGCATCACAGACTGTTCATACCAGACAGGAATCTTCAGTTAGATGGGAGGATAACATCCTGTTCCAAGAAGAAGGAAGTATTCCCCTCTCTCAGGGACAAGCTGCTGTGAAGTCTGAAATCTTTCCTGTAGTACACAGGACCTTCAGCCACACGTAAGTCTTTGGACCTGTGGGGTTTCTGCACTCCTTCCAGATAGATGCTGGTGGCTTTTGTGTCACTTGCCAAAGGCCTTTCTTCAGGCAGATCTCCTCTTTGGTCTTGTGCAATCATTGTCTGCTGTTCTGTTGCTCTCTAAAGACTCAACTGTACTTTTCCTCTTTTTTCACATTTTAAAATGTTACCTTTTTTAAATGATTCATATGATCTGGCGCATGTTAAATATTGCAGTGTACCAACTGTTTACTAAATAATCCTTTTTCATGTTTTTTTTTTTTTGTTTTTAAAAAGGAGAGTATTTTCTGTATCCCACTCTAGCATGCACCTATAAGGATCCCTGTTTTTATTGTGTGTGGGAGTAGGTTGTCTAATGAATGTGCCCTCAGCACTGTGGCCTGTGTATTGCTTTGGAAAGGCAAATAACCTAAGATTGTTGGAAAACACTAGTCCATTGAGATGTATAGAGAGGTTCAGGGAGGAAGAGTATTTTTGCATTGAATTTTCAGCTGACTTAGCAATAAAGATTTTTACTTTCATCTAACAGCTTATTCTGATTCTGTTACTGTGCTGGAAAAAATCTCTGCAATATCCCAGTCAAAGGTAGCTGTGTCTAGCAGCAGCTGTGCTGTAGGTTATTCACTGAGCTCTGTGTGCTATTTCACTCATCAGCCTTCCATACAAAAACTTCTTTCAGAACACTGTGAGGGTAGAATTAGGCTTACCAATTATTAAGGCAGCTTTGTTTCCTGCTAGAGGAATGCTACCCTGTGAACTTGCTCTCAATAGCACTGTACAGCTCTAGAAGTAGCTGCAACAAGAGGAAATACAGAAATGTTAACAGAAACAGGACAACAATGGACTGTCCATGTAAATCCCTGTGCTGAGACACTTGATGTTAAAAAGCAAAAATACCCTGAACTAAAAACAAACTAAATCAAACAAACCCCAAAGCAGCTAGTGTGTTCCTACTTGGCATCTGTTTTACTTAGTGTCTCTAGTTCAATAGTGTTCCATGGTTTTGGTAATTGTGAGGATTTGGTCACTGGTGCCAGTGAAAGAAGAGCTACATATAAGGCAAAGCATGTTTCTAGTATGTTTAGTTTTTTTTTTAATATGGGCAGAACTCATCTGTGAAACTACAGCGGTTCCATCCTTATATGAACAATGCACACAGTGGACACTGCTCTGAAGTGGCATTTTATTTTAAGACATGAGTTGGTGATTCTAGTGCTACTTTTCCCAGTTAAATTTCCTATAAGTTTTTCTAAAAAAAAAATTAGGAGCAAAACTCTTTTTTTAGGCAAAACTCTTGTATACAAGTCATATAAAAAGACCATTTCATACATAAATGCACCCTCTCCAGGAGTTTGAAAAGGCATTTTATCACAACTTTGACTGAGTTTGAGAGGTTTTTTCAGGATATTTTCATGGCTTTGTAAATGTCATGTTCACAGTGGTCTGTTAATTCCAAGAGACCTACAAGGAAGCAACATTTAATTGTCACAACCATGGGCCTCAGTCACTTGTTTTTAAGAGCTCTTTTCTCAGCAGAGTCACATGCCTTTTGTAGACAGTTTCAGCTACAAAAAGCTGTTCATTGACAAAAGCATGTAGTGGCAGTACTTGTGGCAAGGCCTCACTGGAGAAGAGGGCACCTGAGAGTGGGATGGAAGGGCTGCCTATGAGGCCGAGACAATCCATTGCATCAGCTTTGAGCCACTAATAACTCAATAATGCAAATTCAAGTTACGGGTAACCTAACTCTACCATATTTAGAGCTATGCTAGCTTGGTGAGTGTTCTGTAGCATTAAGGCTGTGCTGTCCAGAAGAAAGGAAAGTATACTGCTTCATCTCAGTAAGACTGGCAAAAATCAAGACTATTACTGGAGTGGAAGAATCATTTGAAAGTTCTTATAATTGCAGTGGCTTCTGTTTCTGTTCATGAACCGTCCTGTAATCTCTGACAGCTAGGCCTGCACTGAGCAGGTATGCCATGGCAGCCATGCAGCCCAGTAGGCCAGCAGCAATCTCTGCCCCATGCAGGCTGCACCAGAAGCCCTGATAGCCTTTGCTCTGATAAAGCTGCTCTCTCTCTTTGCACACTGATGAATTATAAACGCTCAGCAGAGAATGGAGGAAATAGTACAGAGCAGGCACAGTGCTAACTGCAATCACTATGTACAAGGTGCATTCAATCAGCAGCCATGCTGGGAAGTGCCACGGGACCTGCAGAACACTAACCAAAATTAGAACACAAGGGAAGACCAGGAGACACCCTCCCACGACCATCGCTGCCCTTGCAATGGGCAGCTTCAGTAGGTAGAAACGTTGGTCAAGCTGCTGGGCTCGTTCCCCCTCCGCTCCGCCGAAGCCGCTGTAGGCCCCGCCGTACTGGTAGTAGTAGATGCCCCCCAGGGCGGGGAGGCCGGTGTATCCTCCCGCCGAGCCACAGGACACGGAGCTGCAGACCAGGATCAGGACGGCGAGCAGAACCTCCACCATCTGGCAGCAGGCTGGAGGGGAGGCCGAGGTGAGTCTGCGGCCGCAGAGGAGCGCCCGGGAGGGAGCCGGGCCAGCCGCTGCGCTCCGCAGGACAGAGGGAGCGGATCCCGCCGGCCGCGCTCACCCCGGCCCGTGTGCAGGTACAGGCAGTGGCGGCGCTCCAGCGACCCCGGCACGGTGCGGCTTCCTCGCGGCCCCTCTGCCTCTGGTGCGGCTACGGCGCTAAGGAGAGATGATGGCAGGGATGGCAGTGACCCGTCCAGGCCCCTCGCCGCCGCCAGCCCGGTCCGCTCAGCCCCGGCGGCGACCCGGAGCCCTCGCGCTGCCCTCACCGCCCGCTGCCCTCGGCGCCCGCTGCCCTCGGCGCCCGCTGCCCTCACCGCCCGCTGCCCTCGGCGCCCGCTGCCCTCGGCGCCCGCTGCCCTCACCGCCCGCTGCCCTCACCGCCCGCTGCCCTCGGCCCCCGCTGCCCTCAGCGCCCGCTGCCCTCACCGCCCGCTGCCCTCACCGCCCGCTGCCCTCACCGCCCGCTGCCCTCACCGCCTGCCCGCCCCGGCACGTTCCCCCCGCGCGGCACGGGGGCAGCTCCGCTCCGCCATGGCCCGGCGCGGCCCCGCTCCGCCGGCGCTGGGGCCGGGGGGCCGGGCCGGGCCGCCCCGGGGAACCGCCGGCGCGGTGAACTCCGTCTCGTCCGCTCGCCTCCGCCCCGCTGCCACTTCTCTAAAGTGGTGGAAGCTCCGACCGGGCTAGGCCCTGCCCCGCCTGAAGGTGCTCAGCTCCTCGGCGCAGGTGCGCGGTTTTGCGGCACCTGCGCAGGGTTCACCAGCTACTGGGATGTGTGCCCGCTCCCCTTCGCTTCCACGGACACGGTCCCCGCAGCCCCTTGTGGCGATAACGTCTCGAGGTTTCTCACCTACCACAGAACATGCTTGTTAGAATCCACTGGAAACTGACTAAATTTATCTAACTAAATTTTCACAATTGTACAAGTTCTGCCTTTTCCTGTGCTGTGAGTTTTGGTGAGTGTTCTTAATTCAGTTTTTCTGCCACCTCGTGCCTCTGTAAACTTCATCCGTGCCTCTCTGTTTCTTATGCAAACCCACTCCCAGCTTCTCTGGGCCTGCCCTAGCTCCCCTAAACCCATCCTGCGAAGCAGTGATTGCACCTCTATGCAGCACTCAAGACACAAGTGCGCTGGCAGTTTACATCAGCAGAGCAACTGTCTGTCTTGTCCTGGCAATGCACAGCATTTTGTTGCTTCTCCAGCTGCGCCAGCACAGAGCCTGTGTCTCCAGATACAGTCACTAACACCGTGGGAGCTGTCCTGCAGTGCAGCTGTGAGATTCCAGTTCAGCCCTTGGCGGACCATGATCAGGTAATTTTCTTTAGATATGTTATTTTATATTTAGCCATACAGAATGAAGTAGACCCTTTTGTGTCTTTTTGCCGGAGGCCACTTCAGACTATATGATGGGACCTTTTTTCTGATGATAATGTCCTGCTGCCCTCCGTCTGTCCTCCCATCCTGGAGGGAGGAGACCCCTTAGCACAGCAACCATCACCTTCCAGCAGAGGAGGTGATGAATTATTCCTGTGGTTATTGGTGATGGCTGGAGCAAAGGCAAGTCAGGATCTCACCCGTACAAGCGTCAGCATTTCTCAGGACTGGTAAGGGCAGAGCTGATTCAGAAAAGGGAGAAAAGTAAGGACAGCAGGACAATTTGAAAATACAGAAAACTCCACATTCAGGCAAATGCTTTTATTCAAGAGTTTGACTAAACACTGTCTGTAAAAGCTCTTTGCTTTTACAGCAAAAGAATTGCAAAGAAATACTTTCATTACATTTAGGAAAACACATTTTTGGGAAAACAGTTACACTGTAAAGTCTCAGACACAGTACCTGAATATGTGCCATGAGAGGCACACATTCCAAATTTGTCTCTAAAATGCAGAAATACATTTCCTCCATCTGCAAGGCTGGTGGCAACAGACTGTTTCGCCCTTCTGTCTCTACAGGAGCAACAGCAATAACTCTATAGACTTATATGGTGAAAAGCCAAAAAACTGCACCTCAGCACTGTGGGAAAACACTCTCCTCAACACTTCACCTGATTTCACAAAGTTCTGGAGATCTGAAAATGCATCTTAGAATTTACTTAGGTTGAAGTAAGAGAGAAGGAAAACAAAAGAACCATTGTTTCAAAGCCCAGGT
Organism: Melospiza melodia melodia; assembly: GCF_035770615.1. Lineage (NCBI taxonomy): Eukaryota > Metazoa > Chordata > Aves > Passeriformes > Passerellidae > Melospiza > Melospiza melodia. Next base: position 22,832,507 of record NC_086206.1, read on the forward strand.
CATACAGAGGGGACAGAAATTGTGTGCAAAGTTAGAAAATGGAGAATCCATAGGGAGCTTAGGACGAGCAGTCTGGAGATAGTGCAGGTGCTCAGCTGTGAGGCTATTGCACACAACCTTTCATCAGCATATGTTGCATCACTCATGTTGACGTGCCAGAAAGCAGGCCTCCTTGCTGGATGGGTTTAAAAATTTTAGCAACCCTTTGTGAACTTTCAGGGTCACGCACAGTGCCATTTTTCTTAGTAGAGCTTTTGACTGAAAGGGACATGAAGAACTAAGCTGAATAATCATGAGTCACAAGAAGGGATGAAATAAGTGTTTCTTATGCAGAGTGTTGCTGCTGGTCATCCAATAAACTGAGATAAAGCTTTCTTTGGATTTGTCTGTGATTTACTTGTTCAAAGACAGAGGCAGGAAGTATTGCTCTGTTGGAGATGTGTTCAGTGTTTTACTAGAGTGTTTGCTGCTAAAAAGTGAAGTATGAGCTTCAAGATACCACAGAAGTGAGTCAATCTTTTTAAATTTCTGTTGCTATAATGAGAAATCTTAAAAATACTTTGTGTCACTTCACTCCTGATCAAAGTACTGTAGCTGAACTCAGCATCATCTTCTGGGTTCCTGTTTTCACTGCAACAAATACCAGTCAGCAGAACAGAGCAATAGGAAGTTGAGGATACCAGTATTAATCTTCTCCACTGTTTAGGCTTCTCTTTGTAATTTTTTATTATTATTATTTTTGGCTTCTTTGTTTCTGGCTACTTCTGGTATCATTGCTGTGCTAAAGGGAGGAATGATGTGGTTTGGCTTGCCATGGACCAAGAGCTCTGACCTGGTTCAGTGCCCTCCCTGGGAACTTGGAGGGTAAAGTGGTAGGAGCAAGTAAAGAACTGCCTCATATGTCTCCAGTTTGAGGCAGCTGGGAGCTGCAGCACAATCACTGCTGAACACCACACCAGATTTATTGACTGTCCCACATAAATAAATAATCACAGGGACAATGAGTGCAGCATAGTGACGATAGAGCAGTACTGTAGAAAAGAACTGGAGGTTACTGTGAATGACAAACTGAACTCAAGTCCACAATGTCATCCTGTTGCGAAAAAACTAACATTTCTAGGGGGTATGAACAGGAATGTCACATGTAGGACGTGTGAAGAAATTCTTCTGCCCCCACTTCAGACTGGCTTGGCCCCAGTCTTGCACACTGTGTTTCCAGAGGCGAGTGGATCAGCTGGAGGGGATTCAGAAGAAAGCAAAAGAAATATCTAGAAATACAACCTGTGAGAAAAAGATTGATCACAGACATCTCATTTCAAAAAACAAGCATCTGTTAACAGCTTGCAAGCTTGTTAATAGAGAGGTGTCTAGACAACTTGCAAACTTGTAAAAATCTCTTGTCAAGAGCAGGAAATACTTTATTCACTCTGTTTGCTGTTGGTGTGGTCAGAACACAGAGAGCTTAGCTTGAAGCAAAAGGGATTTATTTTAGGCACCCTCAATGTTTCTCACACACACTCCAACTCCACCATTTTATAAGGAGATGAACAGTTATTGCAGGAGTGGATTAGTCAGAAGATGGTAGGTTTCCATCACATAATTCAGTCATGAGAAGGCTAGCCTGTCTGTGTGCTTGTGAGAAGGAAGTGCCGGTGCTGCCCACGCCACCCTCTGTAAGCGCACAGTGTCATCTCACCCCACAAAGCCACTGTGCCTCTTTCCGCACCACCCCCGTTCGCTGGTCACTGTCCCAGTGGCTGCAAGGCCATTGGAGGACAGCTGCTATGACATACCATGCAACAGCTCAAGTCTCTGAAGTTGTAAGTCAAACACAGAATATTCACTTACCTGGATAATATTTACCTGGATGTAAACAGACACAAGTCTGGACAAGATGTTTTCTTTCACTGTGCCTGTACTCCGGAACCAGCAACACTCACACTTTGTGGAACATTCTTCTCAGCATCTGTAACAGGAATAGCAAGTCTTTCATCGTGGCTGTTGGGCCTGTAGCTCACTGGTGCTTCCAACTCCCCACAAACCTGGAGTGCACTCAGTGTCTGTCAATGTGCTGGCTATGGACCCAGTGCCCAGGCTGAGCAAGCAAAGGCTCCTGTACCTGCTGGACTCTGTACAATCCCAGCACCACAGTGGTCAGAGCCTGCAGTCTGCTGAAAGGAATAGACATAAATTGCTGGAAATTAAAGCAAAAAAAAATTTTTGGGGGGAGGGGGAACAAGTGAAGTGATTTGGTACCGACCCTGGTGGATTTTTATGCAGAGTACTAGTTGGGTGTCTGTCCCTGCACCTCCCAGTGCACCCTGAATTGGCAAAACTGTCCTTGTGTATGACCTACCTGCAGTCTGACAGAGACAGGTTTGTCAGTGCAGCAATGCTTGAGCCTGTGCTCTCCTCAAGCAGCTGTTTGTCAGTCCCACTTGTGTCTGCAGCTCAGTCTGGAAGCCAAATTGCTTGGTTTTACTGGCTTCACCTCTGCTCACAGAAATGGGACTCTGGGATCCTTGGTACCAGAGAAAGACAGTACCATAAAAAAATGCTGAAGTTGTCACTAGTTTCTCCTTCCAGTGGGAAGAGATAAAAATCAATTGCTCAAGCTACACAAGAAAGAGGGAGCTGAAGAGGTATGCACAAGATACCTGTGATGTTGACCTGCTGGGACAGAGAAACAAACTACAGAGGGTGGAGGCAAGTGAGTGGGGTGGGATGTTGCTGGGGAGCATAGGGGCCTGACAGTGAAGAGAAATGGCAGCCTTGCTGGCAGAAGTGCATCCTGCAGGGTATGGCTGCCTCTTTCACCGCACCACAGAAGGATGGCTTGGCCATATTTCTAGAACACTAATTGCTGAGTTGTGTGTTTATGCTTTTGTCCAGTGAAACACTGCACAACAAGGGGTGGGAGGATAGGGATTGCATACCCCATGTGAAAGTGTCTGGAGGAGGACTGGAGACATTCAGTGAGAGGAGAAGGGCATTGTAATAGCAGGAGAAACCCACAGATGCAGTTGTATACTTCTGTCCCCACCCTGCTTCTCACCAGGTTCTCAACATTATGTAACTGAGCCTCCTATGTCTCCAGAGCCACATTTTTCCCCACCTTGGCAACAGACTTCCACTGTGGCCTTCCCTGAACCGCACTGCTGTGTGCAGTATGACGGGTAGGGCTCCAGTTGCGTCACTTTGGGGATTGTTGCTAGGCAGAACATACAGCATCGTCCTTGAGGCCTCCCAATGCCGTGTTTAACCCTGCCAGGGCTGCAGCATGGCAAGAGATGGGGCTAGCTGAGGGAAGTGAGAAAATAACCCAGGAGAGGACCTGCATAAACTTCCAAAGGTTACTCATGTCGGGTTTCAGTCAAAAGAAGAAAGAAATTGTGCAGCCTTCAGCAGAAGACAGTCCAAACAGCTTCAATACAAGATGTTGCTCTGTGAAAGTGTTTTGAAAGGTACTATTCCTTATCCAAAGGCCTTGGGGCTTGTTGCAATGAGAAGTCTGCCCTCCAGTCTGGGGCTAAGGGTCCTGGCTAGACCTGCTGAGCACGCTCCACTGCCTTCCAACCTGTCTCCAGCCCTGAATCCTTGGCCCCCATTGTGGCCTCAGAAGTGCCCATTGCAATACTGTGGTCAACAGCAGGTCATGGCTCCCCAGCAGGGCCAGCCCAGCTACAGCACTGAGGGAAGGGGCTACTCATGTCACCTGGGGAGCCGCAGCCTCACTGATGGTTGTGTAGTGAGCATGGGTTGAATGTGTCCTCCAACTCGGATGCAGGTATAAACAGGTAAAATTCACAGTGACCACTGGCCTCTGCACTGAAGGCATCAGCAGTCTGTTTGCTCGAAGGCTGGCAAGTCCGTCTTGTCCCTGAGCAACTCTTCAGTCTCTGGCCACTTGCTGCCATGGCAATAAGGGAAGACTTGGAGCAGCCCTTAAAAGGCAGGAAGAGTGCAAGATGTCTCTCATTTATCCTAGCCATGGAGGAATTGAGGCAGGAAGTCATAGGTTCACATTGCTAAGCAAAAGTGGCCTTCTGGGAACGGTATCATCTATGGTTTGCAATGCCATCAAAGAGGGAAGAATTGCATAATTTCTGCTGGCTGCCAAAAAAACCCCAAAAAACCACACAAAACAAAACAACACCCCCCCCCCCAAAAAAACCAAAAAACAAAAAAAACAAAAAAACAAAACAAAACAAAAAAAAACCAAAAAGGAAAAAACCTCCAAACCAATGACAACTTGAGCTTACTTTAATCCTTCAGGTCCTGGTGCCTCCAAAGCACTGGTTAGGGGAGTGCTTTCTTCCCTTTAGTTTATTGAGGAAGATGCCTCCCAATTGTAATCCATTGTAATGCAGCCACAAGCTGGTGTTTGTCAGCTGGTGCACTGGGATCCCAGAAACTCTTAGGTCAGGACAGACCGATAGCCTCCTCAAGCTTTACGGTCCATCAATCCAGGCTCGGTGAATTACAAGGTACTAGTGCTGGAATACCTGGACTCTCTAGATTTGCCCCCAGCAGTGTTTGCAGACTGAGGAAAGTGGTGACAAAGGATGGCAGCCTAGGCATGCCAGGAAACCAAGCTGTGTCCTTAGGCTGCCCCCAGAAAGAGTTAATGCAGAGCCATGTTCCAGGTGTTTGAAGTGACTACAATTGCAAAGGGGAGGAGAGGTCATTTTTGGGTGGGGAGAGCAGCCCTCTCTGTGGGCCAATGGCTAAATGATTCACTCTCAACGCCCAGTTTTGGGGATTATTTCATGGGCAAAAATTCACAGGACTTTCCTCTCAAGGGGATTTGTCCTGGATGAAAACTAGGGACTGGACCCCCAGACTTGTTGGTGTGTCCCTGTCTGTGCTGTAGAAGGTAAGGTGCTGTGTTCTGGTGCCTTGCTTCTTTCAGGTGGGTAGTGGGGAGTTCTTCCCTGGCTGCCTACACTGGAAATATCTATTGTGCCTGTGTCTACAGCTCCTCTTTTTAGAAGAGCCATGTTGCAGGGTGGTGTAAGGGCTCTGCTAGGATAGACTGTGTATTTCGGACACAGCCCAGCAGTTGAATTGAGATACGTGGCTCATTTCTAGACTCAGTTTTTTGTGCAGCCCTGCTGTATATTTCTTCAGCTGACTTTCTTCTGATGGAAAGGAAATGCAGAAGGTTTCAGCAGAAAAGCTGAAGTCTTGCTTTGTGACCCTGTTAGATCAGCCTGGGTTGCTATAAATGGCCTAATGCATTGCTGGTAGAGTAACTGCGGCAGCATGGGGCATCTCTAGGTGCAAACTTCACTGAAACAGTGAGAAAATTGTTCAGATAGAAAATCCTGTGTGAACCAAGTAACACTACAGCCCTCCTGACTCAGTCTCTGCATCAAGGAAGGGGAGCTGTGCTGTATCTGCGAGTGTGGGGCTATGCAACTACCATCAGGAAAGTGCCACTGTTTACTGACTTGCTTTTCAGTGGCGCAGAGAAATAGGACAGAATAAGCAGTTTGTGGCAGGATTACAAGGTAGTGTGCCAGTATTAGCAAGAACAGACTCTGTGGCTCAGGAGATCTGCCTCTTCAGTGCCCTATCCCTAAGCTGCAGGTGGAAATCCCTGAGTCATCATCAGTTTGTAAGTTAGGCTTTTTCTGCCTGATCTAGCTTGTGTTCTGGGTATAACATGCTGGGATGTGTAAGTCACTTCTGTGTCCATTTCTGGGCCTTGGAGGCAGCTGTTCCTCTGCTGTGCGTTGCTTTTTACTCAGGTTGAACTACAGACTCTTTGGGGCAGTGGTCCCTTCTGGATTTCCCTCTTGGCCATACCAGTCTTGCTCCATTTCCTAAGCATTGCCTTTTGCTCTAGGCTCTCTGGGCTGGGCTGTTCTCTGCCGACAGAAGTGTCTAACCTTTATCCTGCCACTGCCCAGTACATCCTGATAACGCTGAAGAAGAACTACCTTCTTGGCATCTGATATTTGATTTGTAGTGCTGCATTTCTGTCTGTAGACTGGAGGATCATACTACATATGAACACACATAGTGGGCCAGCCCTAGTGTTTGCAGGTTGAGGTGTACAAGTTGATAGCTGGGGGTAGAAAGTGGGTGGCCTGGTCCTTCTGTCAGTGGACTATTGAATCTGCAGTCAAGCAGTGACTACAACATGCTGCTAATTCTTGGCTTCTGGCTTTAGCGTGGCTTTTTCCTTCTCAGTGCAGGAGGTCTACCATGCAGGGGTGCAGCTAACGCGCAGAAATGCCCTAATCTTTCCCACTGTATTGCTCTCTCACTTATGCATGGGGTTTCACTACATCCTGGCACCAAATAGGGCCCTACTTGCTGCTGCTGCTGCTTTGTCCATAGGCAGTAAGTAGTGTCTACAGCTTTTGGACGTTTTACTTATGGGCTGCATCCCAAAATGCATCCCTAGACAAGATTCCTTGTTTGACATGTGTTAACTAAGCCCAGGAAATTCACTTTGCACTGACAGCTCTCAGGATGGACTCGTACCTGATCCAAGTGAATGGCCATGGAGATCATGCCCCTGTGCTAGATGTTCATCTCAAGAACACAGGGAACACCATATCACCGGGGAAGGTGAAAGGTCGGAAGCCAAGATGGGCTGTCAGAGCTTCTGAAATGTCAAAGAAGACTTTCAATCCCATCCGAGCCATTGTAGACAGCATGAAGGTGGAACCCAACCCAAAGAAAGCCATGATCTCCTTATCCTTAGGTGAGCATAGTCCTGTGGCTGAAGCCTCCAGGTATTTGGATCAACTGTGTGGCTGACAGATGACAGGGCTCTGAAGCACAAAGTTTGTGTGAACACCAAGGGATAGGTCAGACAACCACACAGCTCTGTGCCTGTCACAGATCAGCGAGAACTTTACTGTTTTTTTGATCTTTGAAAAGGAGACCCGACAGTCTTTGGAAACCTTCCCACAAATGATGAGGTCACACGGGCTGTGAAGGAGGTTTTGGACTCAGGACAGTACAATGGTTATGCTCCATCTGTTGGTAAGTTGACAAAGCTCATCCTGTGAGAGTTGGATGAAGTCATATGCCAGGTTCTACCCCACAGCAGGTATATGGAGCCCACAGACATCTTTCCATTAGCACCCTACAGTTGTTCTCACCAACAGTCACATGAACACACAGGTAAGTGTATCCCCCAGATACACCTGTGTGCTCTCTCCTGCGTGGGCTGTTTGAGGCTCGGAGATCCTGCAGAAGTTGTTTGCTGCCCCAGCCATTGGGGCAGACAGGATATCAAGAACCTAGAAGAGCTTGGGTACTGTGTGTCCCTGCCATGGGTCATAGCCAAGCTCCTTTCTGATCTGCCTTAACCAGGAGTTCTCTTGGGCTCCCTGACTTCACTGACACCATCTTTTGGCACACGTGAAGTTAGTGCCAAAAGCATGCACAGAGCATAGATCTGGCATAGAGTGGCATCACTAAAAAATGAAAGCCATGCCTCGGCTTCCTCTGGCTCAGAAAACTCTCTGGCTACCTTCCACTCTGCTCCTGTCAGTTCTGTCCCTGGGACATACTGGGGTCTGAGTTTGCCTCCCTGCCCAAGGTTTGTCCTTGCTCTTGGCCATCCACCCCTTGGCCCAGCCTTGGGGCTGCATGGTGCTTGGCCTGAGGTAGGACAGTCTCTGCCACCAAATGGGCTTTCCCCAGCTGGGCAGCAGCTGTGAGCCTTGTACTGGTAACAAGAAGGAAGGAATCTGTAAAAACCCCCTTTCCATGTATGACTCATCTTTCCTCAGGCTACCATTCCTGCCGGGAAGCTGTGGCTGCGTACTACAACTGCCCGGAGGCACCGCTGAAGGCCCAGGTACTGGTGCCCAGCCAAGGCACTCCCACTGCAGTGCAGACAGGGTGCTGCTGCCTGCAGACCACGGGGGCCCTACCCCAGCTCTCCCTGCCTGCCCAGTTATGCGACTAAAGGCTAGTCAAATCACCTTGTCCCAAGGTGGCCTCCTGCTGCTCTCATCCCTTCCTGGAGCCCTTCACCTCCATCCTCCCCAGGAGGAGGTTTTTCTTTTCACCAGCTGAAGTTTCCCTGCTTTCAGTCAGGTCCTGGCACTGTCTTTTTTGGCTGAGAAGCTCTCCCTGGCAGAGCTGAGCCTGGATGTTATGTCACTCCTGTGTGTCCAGAGTACTTCAGAGTGGCTGTGCTTCCCACTGACCTCTCTGTGCTTTTTGCAGGATGTCATCTTAACAAGTGGCTGCAGCCAGGCCATAGAGCTTGCCTTGGCAGTGCTGGCCAACCCAGGCCAGAACATTCTGGTGCCACGGCCTGGCTTCTCCCTCTACAAGACTCTGGCATTGTCTTTGGGGATAGAGGTCAAACTCTATAATCTCTTGGTAAGTAGTGGCAGGCCTGGAAGGGGCAACCCTGACATTTCTCCTCTCAGAAATACCCTGGCTCTGCCTGGGAAGTGGCAGAATAACCTGGGTGCCCTGGCACACCTGACCTTGTGTGTCAAGTCAGTTCCTCAGCTTTTACTTCCCTTTCTCTTCACTTCACTAGCCAGAGAAGGCCTGGGAAATTGATTTGGAGCACTTGGAGTCTTTGGTGGATGAGAAAACAGCTTGCCTCATTGTGAACAACCCATCAAACCCCTGTGGCTCTGTGTTCAGCAAGAGCCACCTCCAGGAGATCCTGGCAGGTGAGCCTGCCTGTGTGTTTCTGGGGCCTGGGGCATGGTTGCAGTCTAGTGTCTGCCCCCATTGCTCGTGTCTCAATCACTGCAACACCATGGCCAAAGGCTTTGCTTCTGACTGACTCCACCTCAGGAATGAGGGCTTGCTCAGTGTGGAGGTGCTGTCTTATCACATGCAGACCATGTGTCTTCCTCAAGAGCTCTGTGTGACTTGGACTGCTCATTTTTCTCCCTCTGGCTCTGCACTGGGAGTGTTCACAGGAGCCCTGTGCTTCCTTGTCCTGACAGGGAGGGCTGTGCTGCCAGTCCCCACCAACTGGAGCATAACTAGGCTCAGTCAGGGCAGGGATCTCCAGTGGTCAGGCTCTCCAAATGAACAGTCTGTAGGAGGAAGATAGGGACCCTGTGACCTGAGACAGAGCTTCCCTCAGAGCTCTGCCAGGCTTTGCAGCAAAGGGCAAGTCTGTTCCCATGGAGGATGCAGGTGGCCAGGCTGAATGCCCTCTCTTCCACAGTGGCATCAAGACAGTGTGTGCCCATCCTGGCCGATGAGATCTACGGAGACATGGTGAGCATCCCCTGCAGTCCTTTCCACTCACAATGCTGCCTGTCCCTTTTGATGTACTAATCCTTGGCCTTGGCAGCCAGGTCTCTAGAGGTGAGGGACAGCTCACTTACCTGGGCTTGAGTCTGTGCCTGGAGCTCCCAGTCCTTTGGGGCACAGTCCTAGGGGAGCCTCTCCTGTCCAGCTCCCTTCCACTTCCCAAACAGCTTTCTTTTATGCCTGTGCACTTACCATGTTCATACTTTGAAGCTGGAAGTTTTCACCATCGGTTTCCCATCACTTCCCTGCATCCCTTCTTGCTAAGCCTCTTGCTCACACCCATGCTCACAGTAGGAGGCAGGGACAGCCCTAACACAGTCTCTGGTCATAGGTATTCGCTGACTGCAAGTATGAACCCATTGCAACTCTCAGCACCAATGTGCCAGTCCTGTCCTGCGGAGGCTTGGCAAAGCGATGGCTAGTCCCTGGCTGGCGGATGGGCTGGATCCTAATTCATGACAGGAGAGACATCTTTGGTAATGAGGTGAGAACCAATGTGTTGCTGTCATGGCAACAGACTTGCAGAGTCTTCAGTATGTGGATCACCAGGTCTTTAACTACTAAAAGTACAGGCAGGTACTTTTGGTCTCATGTAGGTGTCACCCAGTCGTGCTTACCTGCTTTTCTCCCCCTCTTTCATGTCCCGTCCTTACTCCATCTGCTCCCAGACATGGTCTTCTACCCACATCTACACTGTAACTCACTCTGTGTCTCTCCTGCTCATTAATGTATGCCTTGTCCTTTTTCTGTGCTTCTAACTTCTCAGAGAGCTCCAGTGTGCACTGAAAGTATTGCATGGCTTATCAGGCACGTGGAGTCCATGTGTGGTGTCTATGTGCTCTTACATGGTTTCTCTTAAAAGTAAGAATAAAGCACCTTGCAGTGCTGCCAGTACTTTATCTGGCTATTTTTCAGCAGTGTTACAAGGACAACCATCTACTGCAGTGACCTTTCCACCTAGAAGGCTCTCTGCAGAGGAAGAGGGAGAAGAGAGGACCAAATGAGTGAGCAGAAAAGCTAATATTGATTGTCCTTACCTGGCTTTGAAAGTGTGGAATGTGGGCACAAAGCAAAGGGAAATGCAAAGTTGTATTTGGAACAGCTCTGGCTTTACTTGTATTATCTATATTCCAGCCTGGTTTGAGTCAGATTGGGAAGCTCCAAAAGTTGTCTCTGTTGGCATTTCAATCTGCAATGGAGGAACAGAGAATGACACTGTAAATAGTCTGCTAAACCTGGCATATAGTCAAACAAATGTTCTTTAGTACTTTGTATGCTCACTGAAGAGAAGGGTGTGAACAGCTGTAGAAATACAGGAAGTGAGCCTTGGAGCTGTTCCTTTCCTTTAGGGAAGCATAATCTAAGCTGCAAAAACTATGTTTTGTCAGATCAGAGACGGCCTTGTGAGACTGAGTCAGAGGATCCTAGGACCCTGTACAATTGTCCAAGGAGCGCTGGAGCGTATCTTGCACCGAACACCACCTGAGTTCTATCACAACACCCTAAGCATCCTCAAGGTAAACAGGCTGTTATAGATCAAGAAGGGCTGTTCACAAATTGTTTGGAGGGAGTCCTTTCTCTTTAGTTCATCATTCTTCCTCCCCTCCTCCTCACTTGGAAGTGCAGTTTTGTCTGTGATTAGGATGACTCAACAGATCAGATTCCAGCGGGAGACATTGCAATGGGCAGAAGTAATGACTGTGGTAACGTTCAGGCAGCCTACCTCTGCATCCCTCCATCAGGGGATGGAGTTTGGCACTGACTTTCTGAGCTCAGCTCAGTAACACCTGCTGCACTCAAGGCCATGATCTCCCATTCTGTTTGCATTTGTTGTCCCTTTATTTACAGTAGGCAAACCTGTTCATAGTCCCAGTCCAGAATTTGGCTTCCAATCATTGACCTGTTTTCTAGACTTTCTCCTGTTTTGAAATTTTTCCTTCTTGCTTTTCAGTCTAATGCTGACCTTTGTTATGCTGCCTTATCAGCTATCCCTGGCCTTCAGCCTGTCAGGCCTGCTGGAGCCATGTACCTGATGGTAAGTGAGGATTGCCAACACTCACACTAGGGTCTGCTTGCCAGAGCTAGTCAATGTTTCAGATTGGTACTTGCCAGCAGGTCTCCGTTTACTGTGCATTTTCAAATTGCCCTGTGCCGTAAATGCATCCTTTGGTCACCTTAGAAGGCCAGGATATGCTGTTAACTGCTCACAGAGCAGAGGCCAGTGCACTTAACCCACTTGCTTCTGCACAGAACTCCATGATTTTTCAAGATCCATATCACCTGGATATGAAGCCTGCTGGCAATTGGAGGCCCCTATTATAAAACAAGGCAGAATATCATACCTCCTGTAGAAGATGGAGCCTTCTTCATACTAGCATGCCTGTCTTCTGCCTGTGGTGTTGCCTTTTCTTCTGCCTTTTCCTATGCCTGTTTGCTTTAAAGTTTATAATGTGCTAAAATTTCCTTCTTCATCTAATCAAGCTCAGTTGAGAAATTTATGACACTTTGACACATTTGAATTTTTTTCCTTTTATTTTGTTCCATTTCATAATGTCTCCAGTTTTTCATTCACTCTTAAAATGTGGACTCTGAACTGGACAATACTGCAGTATATGTCTCACTCATTTCTATAGAAAAATCCTTATCACTTGACCCTGTTTCAAATTTCACTCAGAGCTACATAGGTCATTTTGCTTATGCTTTTTAGGTAGAGGCACAGCTCTAAGATTCTTTCCCATTTATCGTATTTCTGCAGTGGCTGGCCGTTTATTTCTAATTAAATCACGTGTTTATTTTTATTTTCTACTAGCTCTTTCAGAACTTATGTCTGCAAAGTATCTCTCAAATTACCAGTTTAAGAATATTTTCATGAGATTTTAAAAATCTTCTTTGGTTGTAAAGGTCAGTCTGGATGAGGCCCTGAACAAGCTGATCTAGTGGGTGGCAGTCATGCCCGTAGTGGAAGCATTGAACTAAATGAGCTTTAAGGTCCCTTCCAATCCAAACCATTCTGGGATTCTATAAACAAATGGCCAGAATAGCAGTGTCTTTATGTGAGAGATGGACAGCTGCCTTCTTTCCAAATACAAAAAAGAAATATTTATTGATGATTTTACCATTTTCGTGTCATTTTACCAATTATATCATCCTACAAGGATTTATTTTTCTCATAATATTCTAGACCTTGCTATATTTCTTTCTTTTTATTTTAAACCAAAGCATTAGTTTTTTTTCTTTCATGACAGAATTATTAATGCATATTGAGTTCTCTACCAAGCTTTGTCTCGATGTCTTATTTATTCCTTTTCACTTCTAATTGGTTACCATGTCTTTTCTATCAGGTGTTTTTTTATTGAAGCAGCATTTAACTGAAATTCCATCTTGAGGTAGTTAATGAAGGCTTTTTCAGAAGCCCAGGTTTTGGTTTTTTTATACGTTTCTCTCAGGCAGCCCAAATCATAAGCAAAAATTGAGGGCAGACAGTTGCTCTTGACTGGGAAGTCACTGGGCCATATATGTAAACAAGGACACTGTAGATAGTTTTGGTGCCCTTGATCGCCATGTTACATCCCTCTGCTGCAGGTTGAGATAGAGATGGAGCATTTTCCGGAGTTTGAAAATGATGTGGAGTTCACTGAGCGACTCATCTCGGAGCAGTCTGTGTTCTGCTTGCCAGCCACGGTGAGCCTAACACTGAGAGCCCCAAGGAGCTGCGAGGTCAAAGCAGGGTGGGAGAAACTGTAGGGGTTTGCATCCCTGAGCTCTGAGGACAGGCTGGGAGTTGTGCATGCAAGTGTCCATAGTAATGTAATAGCGTGTAGGAGCTGGCTGTCAGCTCCCCGTGCTGTGTGTGGCAGTCTCTGGCTCACTAACAGCCCTCAGTCAGGCTGCCAGGATCCTCCCAACTCCAGACTTGCCCAGTATTTCTCAGCCTGGCAGAGCTGTATCCCTGAAATCCATATACCCCACACTTCCTTGCTGAAGGTGCTCCGTCAGAGGAGTGCTCCCACCTGTGTTCCTTTCCTCAGTCTTTCCAGTCCCTCACCCCTCCAGACACAGGGAAGGCTGAGAACATCTGTGCCTTGCATTCACTTCCAACATTGAATATGGACAGGGCCTTAAATATTCTCCAGCCCTCTCCTTTGCTAACTCCTTTCAGCCCATTCCCTGCACAGTCTGGTCTGCACAGTTCACACAAAGTCCTCTGGCCTGTCCCCCTCACAGCATCATGTCTACACTGATGGAGATGGGAGATTTGCTTGCAACAGGAAAAATGGTCTAAGGCAGCAAGAACCAAGCCCTCCTCTTCTGCACTGACTGTATTCATGTGCTGATGCAGCTCATGGTGCCAAGGCAGGGCTCTAAAACTGGCACTATCCCAGGTAATCTGCCAGCTCCATCTCTTCTCATTTCAGTGCTTTGAGTACCCAAACTTCTTCCGCGTAGTGACCACCGTGCCCGAGGAGATGATCTTGGAGGCCTGCAGTCGCATTCAGGAATTCTGTGAGATGCACTACCAGGGTGCTGAGGGGGCCCAGGATCTGGAGTGTGACAAGTAGCTACAGCTGGCCCCCTGCCTCTGTCAGGCTAGACCTTGTATGAGGCAGCAGCTGGGCAGGCAAGGCTACTTCCAGCCAGCCCCACCTCTCCCCGCCTGTAAGCAGCCACTGTCCTGCTGCTTCACTTTTTGTGCTCCACAGACTCCTCAGCATTATGGAAAGAGGAAGACACTTCTCTCTCCTCCTCCACTAGAGCTTGCACATCCTCTTGCTTCCAGTCCCCCATGTCTCTGTAGACTCGGCATCTGTGCCCTGTGTTGTTCTGTGCTACCTGTGAACCAGCTGCAAGCAGGGGCAAAAGGTTGTTCCTGGGTCGGGCCTGTGGCAAGGGCCCTGTTGGCCTGTGGCTCCTTTGTTGGCCACACTTCCCCTTGGGGACAGGAGAAGGCTGCTGTCCTGGAGGATAAGAGAGAAGTACCCACCTCTCACTTCCCTGTGTTACCTTAGGAGGCCAGAGCTCTTTATACTGAGCCCTTTGTGTGATAAAGGGAGTAAGTTATTGTAACTTTTTTATTAATAAAAATTCTGACATGGCAGTCCTGCACTGTCCTACTGTTGCGCTAGGTTAGGCTTGGTCACTGTGTGGGTCACCTTTGCTCACCTCATGGTATTGCAGTGCACCAGGCATGTGCCTGCGTGCCCAGGGCCATCCTGTGTGCCGGTGGGGATATGGTGAGAGTGATTCAGACCCCCAAAGAAACCCACCAACCCTGAGAGCAGGATGGGCCCTGAAAGCTTGACCCCAACTGGAGCCAGCCCCTCCTGCCGTGATGATGTTGGCAGCTTGCTGTGGCAGCCTGTCCACTCCCCAAAATACAGTCATGTCTGCACCTTCTCCTTGGCCCTCACAGCCTCCCCCAATGTGGAGCCCAGCAGAGCAGTGAGTGCTGTGCTTGCTGCTGCAGGGAGGCAGCTGTCCCCAGGACTGGAGCCAGCCATGCCTAAATACTCGAGGCTTGGCATGCCTTTCCTGCTGTACTGGTGAATCATGGGGTGGCACCCCATGGCTCATACTATGTGTGGTGTTTGTGACATGCCAGTGGTACCAGGGTTACTGATTGCTGAATACGTAAGCTCCATAAAGTAATAAGGAACTGGTGGCCTGCTGTTGTCTGTTTATTCAGTGGAAATGGGAGGAGATGATAATGCCTATTGCAACACGTGTTCTGGTCAGATGTGCAGGTGAGATGTTCCATTTCTGGAACTATCGAAGGGGCAACTTGTGGAGTACCTTACATTGCCACCTGCAGCTCTGTTCCTCCCACAGGGTTGGGATCCATAGGTCAACCCTGCCTCCCCAATGACAGGAGCCAGCTCTAGATTACACCTGGCCAGTCCTGCCAGGTTCCATAATGGTCTCTTTGTCTCCCCTTACCTTGCCCAGTACAAAGTCTGGGTACCAGTACTCCATTAGAGGGAAGGGCTAAATGAGAAAGATAGCAGTGTATGGAAAAGTCTTTGACATGTCAACTGAGTGTCCATGCTACATCTTTTCCTTTCACAGAAAGTGATCCCAGAACAAAAAGAGAGGGAAGCTGGGGATATGAGTGAATGGTACACAGCTTCAGAGATTTCATGCCATTAGACCTTCAAATAGAGCTGAATAACCAGAACTGCTCAAGAAAAGACATTGACAAGTAACAAGCAGGGTGGTGTATGACGGGTGTGTTGGACCAGGACACCTTTACAGCATGATGTTGCTGCATTGTTATGCCATCTTGAACCTACTACAGCTTTCATGTACCATCTGCTTCCTTCAACTCTTCTCCACATACCTTAGGTTCTGTGGCTTTAATCCCCATAATAAACAGATCCTGGTTTTAGAGAAAGCTGATCCTTTGAGATCACTCTTCCTTCAGGAACCCCTTTTCTTTCAGAAAAAAAGAGAAGTTAATATGCAAATATTCTGCAATAATTAACACAATCCTGTTTCTTTTTGACCCTGCCACATTTGAATGAAAAGGCTGAGAGAGCCAGAGACATAGGCATATATATATCTCATAAATCTCAGGATATCTCAAAGCCACATCCTCCATTGTCATCTTTTGTAAACATATCCTTTTGACCACACCTAGGTTTTCCCTGAGGCAATAGCAAACTAGCAGTAAACCACAAATGTGCTAGTATCATTTTTCAGGTATTATACTCACAGATGCTTTGCGTCACAGTGTGGGCATAGGTTAGAGCACCCTGCCAGCCATACAAACTAGCCTAAGTTGGAGTTTGGAGGTACTCTGTGCCAAAGGAAACTCCTGCAGCATTGAGACCAAGGAAAAAGTCAAGACAGATCTGAAACTGCTCTTCAGAGATGCTCAGACAAGATCTGCAGAGCTTTAGCAGAGCTGCCCCAGTGGCCTTATAACTGATTTTGGGAAAATAAAGGAAGATTGGCAAGGAGGATTGTAAATACACTCAAATGTCTTGCAGGTGAAGTGTAGAAAACCACCTATACTAATTGTTGTTTAGTCTTGTATGTTTGGTAAGTGGTACATCTGTCTTTATATAACATAGGCCTGTGCTAGACTTAGAACCACCCTATTGAACATGCTTGACATTCCTGCTTTGCTGTGGTAAAGATCAAATCTCAATGGTAAACTGTTCCTGCAATAATCCCTGATATACATGTGAAAATAGCAGATTTGGTGATCCTTGAGCATGGACTAGACTCCACAGTGCTGGCATCCCTGTTTGTGTGCCTCTGCCTGGGTCCTGCTTTGAGGATTCCCTGGTTGGTGAGGTAATGGAAATAAATTTACTGTGCATTTCATCTGTGTTTTTGTGGTTGTTACTGCATGCTGTCCGTGCCGGCTCACACACCTATCCACAGCCATCCTCCCTGTCTTAGCTGGGGAGCAGCAGTGCTATACCCTGGCACAGGCTTGCATTGTGTGTCTGGCCTTTTCTGTGCTGTGTGGGCTGGCCATGTTTAGGATTAGGGTGATTTACTTCAGATATGGGGACCCAGGCAAGGAGGCAGCCTCATGTCTAGGGCTCTCTTTGGGAAATGAAGGAACTTCTCATCTTTAAGTGTACTAGTCCTCGTCTTCCAAAGAGCCTGGCAGTAGGTTCAACCCTGACAGGGAAACTGGCACTGCAGGCAAGCTGGGATAAATTGCACCTGCCAGCAACGAGATCATCAGTTCCCCCAGGTGTTTTAGGAATCTCAGTGTAGCCTGGCTCCTGGCTCTGGCCTCACCAACTCCCTCTTCCAGTAGCCCTGACTGCATTCAGCTGGTCTGCAGACCAAAGGGGAGGTCCCTGAGGGTCTTCCTGCCTTGGGGGCGCGGCCTTTGGCTGCAGGAGCCTGTCTACACTAGCCTGCTCTCTACCATCGTGTAGCCACGCTGTACACCAGCAGTGGGAAGATGTGGTTTTCTCTAATTTGGACCAAGGAAGCACTCCGGGGGATGATCGTGGAGGCCCTGGTGAGTCAGAGCCCAGCCTTTCTGGGAGCTCAGGTGTAAGGCCTGGGCAGTGCATGGCAGTGGAACCCCAAGGGAAGGTGTCTGTGAAATCTTTGTATGTGAGGCCTAGTACGTAACCTTGTTCTCCTGGGGCATGCTGCTTTGTCAGGGGCCAAAGGAGCTGACCTGCTCTGGTGGCATTACCCACCAGAGGCACACACAGGTTTCCACAAGCATGAGAAGTGGCCAGGAGGAGACCGTGGATGTGAGAGGAGGTGGTAGCAGTGGGCTGGGAGACAGTACTTGCTCGAGGTGAATGGGAGGGATTTTGTAAACCAGATTGTGAGAGTGTAGAGGAGCTCTGCAGGAGAAGGAAGGCTTAGCATGGTGAAAGTCATACCACTGACAGGACAGCCACGCAAGACACATCCTCAGCAGGGTTCCAGTAGCTAGAAGGCACCTACCAAGCCAGCTGAGCTTAAAAACCACTCAGAACAAGACTGAGGTTTTGTGTTGTACACTAGCCTTCAGCCTCAGTCCCCAGCACTGGGGAGAGCCTCCTGAAGGGCAGAAGCACTGGAATCTTCCTCGTGGTTTGGCTGTCTGGCATGGGCTCTTACAGTGCTGGGAGCCCAGATCAATACCAGCCCTTTGCTTTGTCATATATTGTCTTTGTTTTCCTTATTTGTCTTGGGTCAGTGTTCCCTGAAGCTTTGCCAAAGCAAAGAGGTGTTGTCAATAGGTCTGAATGAGTTATTTCCTGGATACCTGACAGAAATAGTTGGTGCTGGCACAGGGTCTTCTGCACTCCAGTGCATTGCATGGGCTATTCATGCTTCAGGTCTGTTTGCTGCTGTTGCTTCTCCCCACTCTAAACTAGCTGGTCTGCTCCCCCTTCAGTTCCTGTGCTGATTTCCAGTTTTAGACTGCCTATGTACATAACAGAAGCTGACCAGTGAAATTAATTCAAAAGTTGAATATATCTATTTTTTTCTTACTATTTTTCCCATTTCTGTAATGTGTTGGTAAAGTATTATGTGACCTCCTTCTTTCTCTTGTGTTTTCTCATTTTCCTGTTCCCCCACCACTTGATATTAGAGTGCTGTATTACAATGAAGGCAAGAAATGATACTGCAACTGCGCAAGGGCGAGAGAGGGAGATCAGCCACTGTCCTTGCTCTTGCCTGACACAACTTTGGGTTCTTGTGTGCCAATTCAGACAAGTCTATTTATCTCACAATGCCTCTAAATAAAAATATAACTTTAAAACTTACTTCAAACACAAGAAAAAAGCCACAGGCACATCAGCCTGTCCTTGCTGCCATATAGGACACCATATCAATAATTTGTCTCATTTTTCCTTGTTCTGGAACACCTATAGGCCAATATCTGCTCCAGCTCAGAAAGAACTTGCTCTGACTGGAATTTAACATAGGCATTGCACCTCTGCTCCTATGCATTCTCAAGCTTCTCTGACTGCTGCATTCTTTCCGTCCTCTATGAATGATGACTTCTAAACAACCAGGGTGACTGTATACAGCATCCCTACAAAAAAGACTCTTTTCTGAAAGCAGAATTCCATTCTGTTGCCTTCATCCCATTGAAAGTAATGAGCAATTGACATAGAGACTTTTTTTTTTTTGTAGATTACTGTCAAGTTTGTTTACTGCAAGGAGCAGTAAACAAACTACTTTTGAACTGTGCATTTCAAAACACAGTATAGCAGTACTCAAATCCACTGATCAGCACAGGAGACCATGCATGACGCTTGTGTGAACAGCGACATTGCAGCTTTGTGTCATACTCAGTGACATTGCAGAGACATAAATTTTCATTTTCCTCTACAGCTTCAGAAGTGTAAGCTAGAAAACAACTGAAATTCCTCTGCTTTGAAAGGGAAACATTCACCAATGCAAAATCACAGCATTGACTCTTACAGCAGCTCCCCAGCATCATACCTTTGAGATGCAGAAAATATGAACTATCCCATCACACACCTGAAAGTGATAGAGATTTTGGCAGCATGATTACCATGAGCTGCTTTATATATCAGCCTGGTATGAGTTGTGCTCTTCAGGGCATATAACAGCATAGGTTAATCGTGTAGGTTGAAGCCTAAAAATAGGGAGAAATTACTCCTGTGTCTTGATTTTAAAAATTGTGATTATACCAAATATAGTTTTTATTGTACGTCCATGGCAGAGGAAAGTAGTTCCCACAACATGCAGCTAAATGTACCCATATTGCCAGGAAATCCTGTTGCTGCCAAAAGTATCTTAAGGTCAAAAGAAGACTGGAAAAGTGAATAGAAAAATATCTAGGTGATATAAAATGCAATGACAAACTTGATCTGAACTGATTTTAGACAGCTTCTGTCTACTGGCAGACATCACTCTCCACTCTTGTCACAGCCAAGAGAAAGAAACAGGATCTTCCTCACTAGCTTATTTTTAACATATGCATTCAGGGAGGTGAATAGTGTACTCCAGATCCCTGGCTTCAGGGAGGAAATGTTTTTCTTGTTCTCTCCCTTAGGCATCTCCTCTAGATGATGGCAGAAGACAGAGCATGGAGTTAGTCAAACCTTAGAGCTGATCAGGTTTCACTGCCATAGGTATGCCTGTCTCTCTTATCAGCTGTCAAAAACATGCTCTCAGGTAGGGAGGCATGTCCAGTGTAAGCACTGTGGAGTTAAACTGTAGTCTACACCATCTGCGTTACTCCTCAGCCTACTTCTGTTGCTTCTGCACTGGGTGAGGTGTGATCTGTTTATGCATGCTTGGGAGCACAGTACATGTTGCTTACGTCTTCAGGGTGTAAGAAATACAAAGTGTGATTGCATGGGCAGTTCACAGAGATCACTAGTCTCTGAGTCCTCAGAGAGAGGGTAGAAAATAGAAATGTGTCATTCCCTGGACATACTGCAACAGGCCTTTGTTTTTCCTGTGCTGAGGAGCCCAGAGCTGGATGCATTATTCCAGGTGGGATCTTGCCAGAACAGAACATCCTGCAGCCCATGCTGTTGGTGACACACAGCCCAGAACATGACTGGTTTCTGGGGCTGTTAGCACACGTAGCTGGCTCATGTGAAGCTTCTTGTCCACCAACACCTCCAAAGTCCTTCTTAGAACTGATATCAATCCATTTTCCACATGGTCTATATTTGTGCTTGGCGTTACTCCAACCCTGTATGCTTCTGCTTTGCATCATAAAGCTTTTGAGCCAGACTTATGGGGAGCGTGTTGTTTGTTTTCAGGAGCCAGAGGTTTTGTCCTTCAAGTGTCACAATGTGCAGGTCTCAGGAAATACAGTGTGCCAGACTAGTTTGTCCTCCCAAATCTCAAATCCAAAGAAGAGCATATTCTCCTCCTCTGTGCAACTGCTCATACTACAGAGGATGCCCTGTGGAAAGCCAGACTAAAAACTGGGACATGGCATACATACAGGTAGAAAAATCTTTCAACTCTTTGACAAGATGACTGCACAGTAGTATTCAGTGCTGTCATAAAGCATACATATTGATGCCAAGGGATCAGCATTTCTTGGGCAAACTACATATGACTGGAACAGAAGTTTTGATCCATCTTTTTTCATGCAACTGTTAGACAGGGAGAAATAATCCTTCAGGAAGAGCCACTCAAGTGGTGTGGTCTTTACAAAGGTTTTCTAACACCGAATGACGTACAGGTAAATCCTGTGTGTCAGTGCAGAGCATGGGAACACATAGCAGAAGTCCAGATTGCACCGAACATTGCATGGTCCTCCACAGGGCCCTACCTGGACCACTGCCAACTTCTCACCTTGTTTCCCAGCCCAGGGTTACCAGGGCTTGACCGTCTGTGTTTGCAATGCAACAAGTGAAAGGGAACATGACCTGCCCCATTCAGATTGTTCCTCCTGCTGGAAGCACCAGCCTTGCCCAGATTTTTTCTTTTGCTGTCTCCTATACTCCACTTGCCTTAAGAGCAGCAGTGAGGTCATTGGGAACACAGAGGACACCATTAAGAGGTCTAGATGTCTCCAGACTGTGTGACAGAATCTATGAGATCTGGAATAGGAATGACCCAAAGCAACTGTCCCTGTGTGTAAGTATTTGTCTTGAGCCCAGTGCTGCCCTGTTTCACTACCTTACCTGGCACAGTCCCATTGCAACTCCAGCACCCTTGTGAATCATTAACTGGCCAAGTCCAGCTGCTCCTTTCACAGCTTCTCCTTTCACACAGTTTTCTTTCTCAGCCCCTAAATGTTTAATTCAAGCAAGGTACAGACAGAGAAGAGTAAAAGGGATTTTATGTGAATCTGCATCTGCTGACATGACAAGCAGCCAGAGCAATGGTAGGAAAGTATGCCCAATCTCTGCACTCATGGTGGGCAAGCTGATCCTCTTTGCAACTTGTTTGTCCTTTGCTCTGACATGCTACAGACATCCCTGTTCCTGCTCTTACAGGCAGCAGTCTTTTTGGGGGCTTGTAATAGGAGTTTAAAGTATCTCTCAGTCTCCTTCATGAACTTTCTGGCCCTGTTCCTTTACTAGCAGTGCCTGGTCATTCACACCCCGCAGGAAACTGCCATTTCCATACCTTTTGCTTAGTGCAGGGTGGAGTTTCTAGTTTAAGGCTGGTCAAAGTAGGCGGGCAGTGTAGAGCAGTCAGTCTTAGAGATGGGATGTACGCAAAGAGGACAGGGAGGGGCAGGCACAGGTGTAGGTAGGAGCCAAGTACACGTGTATGTGAGACCCCAGGATGAAGACAGAGCGCCTGTGCATGAATGCACTGTTGTTTGTGTGACTGCCTGGAGGCGTGTGTACCACAACAGCGAACGTGTGTGAGGGCAACTTTGCTTGAATCAGGTCCGGTGGTGCTTCACAAGGACTTGTTAAGGTGAGATTTTCAACCATTTCTTGGTATCTAGTGTAGATGCTCTTGATGCCAGAAAATTGTGACAATTTTCTGCAGACAGAAGCTATGGGTCTGGCTTAGAGGGTAGTTCCTGCTTCTCCAGACAGTCTTCTCAGTGCCCTTGCTCAGCTTCTCCCACTGGCGACAGTCATTCCAGCTGCTCACCCCTGAATGGGCAGACGACTTCTAATTCTGCAGAAACGGACCAGGCCAAATTGAAGCAGCATTTGAAAAAACTGTGAGCCACCATTAGTGCCATCAAAGACCAGTGACAGGAGCTTCTCTGGTGCCAATCCTCTTTGCTATACTGGGGCCGCTACAGCAGTGGGGAACCTGTACAGGTCTGGAGAGCTCCCTCAGACTGGCAGAGCACTCAACATTGGTTTGCACAGCACAAGGTGGTTTTGGGCCGTAACTGCCTCACACCTGCCAGAGACATGCACATGTTCAATAAATTCCCTGTAATCTGGGGTTATGGTGCCTAATGCTGAGGGCTTTTCATGGGTACATTTCCCTTGGGCTTCTTGCTGCTTTCTTTAACACTTGCTCTTTGCCAGGATCAAGCTTTTCCAAAGTCTCTATGTGTTAAGTCTCTGCTGCTAGCTGCTCAGGCAGTATTTTAATACCTTTGCCATGGGAGACACTAAGATGTTGACACTGGATTGTTGTACTTTTCAATAGTTTCTATATTGCATCCCCTGTGCCCTGAGATTCTTCCACTTCTTTCTGCTCTCAGCCAAATCTTGGCTCTTCTCTGTTAGCACACACACTGCTAACAGGGTGCTTTTCTTGTTCTGCAGCTGAGATTGTCTCAATTATTCTGGGCTGATCTTTACGTGCCAGCTCCGTGAGAACTTCATATTTTCACTTTTGCAATATGAAATTAATTCTCTCACTGGTGACTGTGGATGTTTGCTGTAGAGAAAATGTTAAGCTTAAGACCTTGGTTTAGAAACATCCCAGCTCCCATGATTGAGAAATGCAGTGGTGAGAACTAAGGTTATATAATTAGTATTTCTCTCATATTAGGGAATGTACGATAGATAGTATAGTATGATGCTGCTCTTCCTCTTCATCAGGCACACAATTCATTTCAATCCTTCTACTCCCTGTGGAACAGACTTGTGATGGCAACAATTATCGCTACTTCTTATATGAGTGAAGAAGTTGTTGAAACTGTGGTCTCACATGAGGTCATCTGCTGCTTTCTATCAAAAGCAGTCACTTTGTGAAATATCTAAAACATCCAGCTATCCCACCCTGGGATAAAAGTATACTCTTGTTTCCTGAAAAAAACCTGATTTCATTCTCATACTCGGGCAATTCACATGTAGGTTTCCAAAGAAATAACTATTTCTGTGGTTTTAAATCTGCCTGGGTGTCTACCTTCATGCCATTGTTCATGTCTGCTCAACAGAATTTTTCTCAATTAATAGCTTCTGGCTATATTCCAGGAACTTTGTCAGGAGTTAGAATAATAATATTAATGGTGCCAGATGGAAGCGATATCATCGAAGTTCGTTTGGAAGCCAGGACTTTTGGTAAACACTGCTTGTATTCATTTGGAAGAAAGAAACTGATACATCACTTATTTTCACAACAGTCTTTGTTTGCAGCTCTTCCTAGGGTTGGTCCAAATAGCAACCTGATTCAGCTCCTTGTCAGACCTGAACACTACAGGCCATTTGTGTAACCAAAAAAAATCAGAGGGCTTCTTGTCCAGGAGACAGGAATGTTGTGGTCCCTCTCTAAATGTACAGCCCCATCCTTGCCAGACGTTACTAAAGTAAAATTCATACTGTGGTAGCACGTGTTGGCAACAACCAGAATTACCCATTAGGCTGGGTATTTTCCTTACTCCAAGAAATTATAATTGCTGCCTTATAAACCCTAAGCTCAACACAATTCACAGCAGGTTACTATGATAAAAAAGCCAATTTATGCATGTATGTTGGAGGCACAGATTAGTACTGCTCCTCATTGGTTAGCAGCAGTGACTGTATGTGAAAATCTAAAACATCAGTACTAGAGGAACTGAAATCATGGCAGGAGGCACCCCTGTGCAAATTAGTCTGAAAGATTTGCTGCAGAGGAAAATTGAGGCAGGGCATAAGGAGGAGGCTAGGGAAACTTTGGGAACATTCAAAATTACTGTGGACCCAGATGGCATGGCAAGCATGTAGCAGGGAGGCAATGTCTGCATTGCAGCTGAGTTGTTTTATACCTCTGCTGCTGGAGTAGGGGGGCTGGTGCCGGCATGGGAATAGCTGCTTGGGTCTCATGCAATATGGACCTCACAAAAGGAGCGTGCGAAGCTGTAAGGGCCTGGGCTCGGATGCTGCTCTGTATGGGATTAACACCTTGCCCTAAAAGCCCTGCTCTCTCTGTCCTGTCCTGCTGTGCATCCCCCAGAAGGACTGACCATGACTAGGAAACAGAAAAGTTTTTTCAGTTTTATTTCACCTTAGAAAATACAAAGCAGTTGCACTAGCAAGAGAGGTCAGTCTCCACTGTGGCACAGCTAAACTGACAAACCTGGCAGATGGTGCTGGGGAGCACTCCATCCTGCCGGGGCTTCAGTGATGCACAAGGAGCCTGTCCCCAGGGGCAGCCCATGCTGCAGCAGACCCAACCTGTATTTGAGGCACAGTCAGGCACTGCTGGGTGACAGAAGGAGAGTGCACAAGACAGGAGTAATAGGCAAAGTGTCCTTTAATGTATTTTTTAAAAAATTAATTAATTCTTTCTGCCTCAGATCCCATCTTCAGTGGTGTATTTCCTCCAGATTACTGTGCCAGCTGGTATTCAGGCTATGAATTCTTTCTGTGGTATTTTCATGCAATGTCCCCAATGGCATGGAAGTTTTTAGACACTTTCCAATAATTCAGTTCATCCTCCACAGGCAGAAGAGAGGTTTGGTGTATGAAACAAGGACCCAGCTTTGGGCAGACCTTTGAGTTCAACTAGCACATTCTTTTGTATGTCTCCTCAAAAAAGACCAATAGGATGAGTGGGCTTGGAGGGAGGGACAGCAAGTGACAGTCTCTAAAAAGGAGTTAGGCTAAGAAGAGGGTTATTGGGGCAGGTAAGCAGTTAAACCTGCCTACAAAAAGATGGATCTTTCTAGCAAAATTGCCTACAAAGCTCTGTCTGGAGGAGATACTGTTCTTGGATTTATTACAGTGCCAAGCTTCTTCCTTTGGTAACAATACATGTTTAGTGACAATAAATGTTTCCTGAAATTTCAAAAGGAGTATAATCTAAACAAAAGGAAACTTACATTGTATGTTTACAGCATTTTGGCATAAAAATAATTGTAAATATTAGTGAGAGTAAGGTGTTTAAAAGTAAAATGTGGAACTGTTGAATTCTGAACACCTCAGCAAAAAGAGAAAGGTTTGCATTTTTCCTCCATAAAAATTGGCAGGATCATTTGCAGGGATTATGCACATGAAGTACACATTTGTCTATACTGACTTCAGTGCACTCAACTAGCTGTTAAACTTCAATAAAAGTACAGACAAGCTTTTCACTATCTTATAAGACTATATTAGAGTGGCTTCCTGACAGACAGTGGTTTTGCTGCAGAAAACCTTCAGCCCTGCAGTACTTATGTCCTTTGCAAAGACACCTTGTGTGGTGGTTGTCACAGTGTCACTAGTAGAGTGGCAGCTTTCAAAATCTTGTGCCTGCAGAGGGATGCACAGGAGCCTGATGCACCACATCTTGCCTTTTTCATCATCTTGTGATGCTGAACTTCCTCTGTCTCTGCAGGTCCCTTGCAATCATGGTGAAGTCTAGAAGAGTGCAGGTGCTCCTGATTCTGGTAGTTCTGTCCTTCCTTCTTATCCACTTCCTACCCTGCAGCAACAATGCCCATATGGAAGAAAAGCCTTCTCCTGTCCACATCCTCATTCTCTCCTCCTGGCGGTCAGGATCCTCCTTCACTGGACAAATCTTCAGCCAGCACCCCAGCGTCTTCTACCTGATGGAGCCTGCATGGCACGTGTGGGTTAAGATGTACCAGAACAGTGCCAAAGTCTTACACATGGCAGTGCGGGACTTAGTCAGGTCGGTCTTTCTGTGTGACATGTCTGTGTTTGATGCTTACATGTCTAGCCAGAAGAAAAAGTCTGATTTATTTCAGTGGGAGACAAGCCGAGCCTTGTGTTCCCCACCTGCCTGTGACTCATTCAGTCGCAGTGACATAATCACTGCAGGCAATTGCAAAACCATCTGTGGCAAGTACCCATTCAGCAAGGTGGAGGAAGCTTGTAAAACCTATAGCCACGTTGCCATCAAGGAAGTTAGGTTCTTTGACCTGAAAGTTCTCTATCCCCTTCTCACCGACCCATCCCTGAACCTCAAAATCATTCACTTGGTACGTGATCCTCGGGCTGTGTTCAGGTCCAGAGAGAACACCGTGGAAGAACTGAAACGCGACAGTAACATTGTGGCGGGGTCTCACAAGACAAAGGGAGAAATGGGGCCCTACAACACAATGCAGGTAATCTGCAAAAGCCACGTTGAGATATACAAGGCAGGAAGTCAGGCTGCTCCAAGCTTCCTGAAAGACCGGTATCTGCTGGTTCGCTATGAAGACATTGTCAGAGACCCCCTAGCAAGGGCTGCTGAGATGTACAGGTTTGCAGAACTCCATTTCACACCAGAGCTTCAGAAGTGGGTCCACAACATCACCCATGGAAAAGGTGATGGAGCACGGGCCTTTGATATTGGGTCAAGAGATGCAGTGAGAGTATCCCAGACCTGGAGAAACACTCTTCCCTTCCAGAAAATAGAACAAGTGCAAAATGTGTGCAAAGATGCAATGGATTTGCTGGGCTACCGGCTTGTTCATTCTGAAGAAGAGCAGAAAAATATGTCTCTGGATCTTTTGTTTGCCCTGAACTCCTCTGAGTATCAAATTTTGAAGGCAGGAAAGCTGGTCTCTGCATCTACTTTCTGAAGGCTGCAGAGTGCTGAACTATTCACTAGAGCCAAGGAGGACAGAGGTGCAGGCATAGAGGTGTAGAAGCGTGCGTGGATGCAAGAACAACTGGTACAAGAACCCTGACTACATTCAGGAGAGCTCTCAGCAGTACAGGGTCACTCTCCAAGACCCCTGGAGATACAGCCACAATGGAGGCTAAAGTAATGCAAGTTTGTTTTCCAAATTACTTATGTTTAGGTTGGAGCACACAGAATGCCAAAGGAGTAGGACCAAATGGCAGAAGGTCAAACCCCCCACAGACCACAGCTGAAGACTAGAGAAACCACATGGAGCAATTGCACTGCCAAGGAGGAGGAAAAATAAAAGGAAGCTGAATAAAGAAAACATTGCTTGCCATGCAGGATATGTAGTGCCAGAAAAGATGCAAGGATGACCAGACATTTGATTTCTGGAAAGACGTTGAGCTTTGGTTTGATTTTGTGTTGGTTTTTTGTTTTGTGGGTTTTAGTTGTTTTTGTGGGGTTTTTTTTTTTTTTTTTGTTTGTTTTTGGGGTTTTTTTTGTTTGTTTGTTTGGGTTTTTTTGGTGGTTTTTTTATGGTTGCATTTTCAAGTCCAGTTTTCCTTTTGCTCCATTTGTGTGCCTGAGTATCCAGCCTTGGTGGCAAAGGTGGGGAAATGTTTGTGTTCACTTACTGTATTATGGGAAAATTGAATAAACCAGCTAATGCTGAAAATAAAACTCCTGGGTTTTCATGTGGGAAACCATTTCTGTGATTATGTGAATCCATTTATCCACTTTAATTTTCTGAGTGTCACAGTGCAATATGCTAAAAACCTAAAATGTTAACTCTTTAGAGAGGTTAAAAAAAAGACAAACCAAACTTCACCTTTGCCAGCCCATTTTATTTCACCAAAAGAATGAATTCCAGATTTTTAGGACTCACTTCAAATAGTATTAAAATAAGTAACCAAAGCACAATTTCAGGCTACAAGTACTGAGTTTTTCAGATTATGACTTTATCCTAGTAATAGTGTTCTCTCTCAAATGCAGCTTAGGTGATAGATACATAACCTCTGATAATTCCCTCTTAACATTCATTTCCTACTTCAACTATTACTCATAGCCCTGAAAGCTGGTGTATTTTTCCCAAGCAGAATATATGGCCTGGTACAAGCATTACAGGCCTTTTAATACAAAAAAAAAAAATCAAAGCATTTCTGAAAACTTCAGAACTGCCATCAAATTTTCCACTGTGTTTCTGAAATGACTATTACACTTCTGCAACTGTTCTGGATCAGTAATGTCCTCTTGTTAACTCTCTCTAAACACTATCCGCTTTGCTACGTTTTCAGCTCCAAATTTGGCTATCAATTTATTTCTGACATGTTCATCATCCTTTTGCAATTCTAAATCATCCTCTCTGCTCCATACAGGGTACCCATCCAAGCGCTGCCCTGTCTGCAGAAAGTATGAAGTAGCTTCCACATCACCGCTGTTTTTCAGAAAGGCCTGTGTAACAGTGTGCAGGTCCACAGCAAACTTCTCCATGAAGTGCTCCATAGTTTTTATTACCTGTCCCACCACACTGGAAGAAGAACAAGTGTTCTGTGGTCTTTCTTGCCTTTGTAACTGAATGTCAGGGAAAGCAGAGTCCTCTGGCCCAGTTTTCAGCTCAGATGCTGCTTCTCCTGGGGACCTTCTCACTCCATCTTGTGTGGAAAGTTCTGCAACATCTGAAGAGTCACTTTCCGACTAACAGTAAGAGAAGTGGAATCACCAATTAGAAATGGTATTTTCTGGCAAATCTTTTACCACTGCAACCAACCACCTTTGACTCCACAGTGTATTAAAACTTCAGAAATTAGTAAACATAGTAAAAGTTAGTGACTGAAGCAAAGCCATATCTGTTAATGAGGCTGCACATGATCACAGAAATCCATAAACCATAGGAGAGAATTTGAACAAACTAAGCATAAAAGGCAAAAGTAAGTGTTGATGCAACGGCAGGAACGTTTTTTGCCTGAGGTGAAAGGATGACTTTCATTTGCTAATACAGTTTTTAATGTGACAACCCCCACCACATAAACCTCCTCATGCTAACTTGCACAAGGAAGAAAAAATGCACCAGCCAGGCGCCATTTATCGCAAACCACATAGATGACAGCTCACAGTTCAGCCAGAGCAGAAGGGATATCGCGGTGCAAAATAATTTCATTAATCATGAGTTTCTATTGTGCCATCTGTGACATCGGGGAAGGCCTGCCCCGAGCACTGTATGCAGTGCAGGCTGCTGCTCCCCAGGCTGGCCCCGGTCGCTCACCTCCGTGCTTTCGAACTCCCGATTAGCTGCCGCGAACAGACCCCTGATCTGCGTGGGATCCTCCGTCTGCGGGGGTTCTGCGGAAACACGCGCGGATCGTCTGCCAAGCCACAGCGACCCGCGCTGGTCGCCGCCACCACGCCCCCTCGCAACCCTGCCCCGCCGCTGTGGCCCCCGCTCACCCCAAAGCCGCGGCAGCAGGTGCCGCAGGTAGCGGTCACGCATGGCCTGCCAGCTGTGCCGCGTCAGGCCGCTCCGCTCCAGCTCTATCCACAGCGCGCGGCCGCTCACCCGCACCGTGCCCTGGCCGCGCACCGCCTGCAGCAGCGCCGCATCCTCCGCCTCCGTGAAGGCCAGGCGGCCGCGGGCTGTCAGCAGGAAGGGCTCCAGCGGCAGCCGCTGGTTGCGCTTCACGCACTCCGCCACGTACTCGGTGGAGACGGCCCCGTCGGGAGCCACCTCGCCGGGCTGCGCCAGGAGCACGGCCCCTGGCTCCTGCACTCGACACAGGCGCCCGCCGCCCGCCAGCACTAGGGGCGCCAGGCGCAGCTTGGCTAGGCCGGGCCGCAGGTAGAACCGCATAGGATGCCCGTCATCCCACAAGAACAGCGATCGGGATCGCGCGGCTCCGGCCGGGCCGCCCGCCATGACCGCCCGAGCTCCGCCCGCCGCCATCACCGCCTGCGCAGGCGTGTAAGGGCGGAAGGGCGGAGGCGGCGGCAGCTGCGGGGCGATGATGGCGGCGACGGCGGAGGCGCGCGAGTGCAGCGTGGAGGAGACTGAGTCGCACCTCAGCAAAAAGTGAGGGTGCGCGGGTGGTCAGGTGGGGCCGGGCCGGGGAGGTGAAAGTGAAGTGTGTCCAGCTGATCCGGCGCGTTGTCTCCGTCAAGGCGCCCGTCGGAGCGCTATGCTGAGCTCCGGCGCTGCGCGGCTCCGCAGCTGGGTCTGGAGGGCCGCGCCCGCGCTCCGACGGCAGCAGGCGCTTCATGACCAAAGCAGGTCGGTGCTTTGCGTCCGGCTTGGCCCGCTTCTTTCCTTATGGAGTCGTGGAAGGTGGGGTCAGGAGCGCGACGGGAGCCTGAGGGCCATGGGGGAATAGGCTAGACCGCGAAGGTGGCTTCGGGAACCCTGCATTACTTAGGGGGGAGTTTGCCTTCTCTCACTTACACGCTGCGTAGGGCTGATAGGCTCTTAGGGACAAAATGGAGTGCTTCAAGTCCTTGAGCACGTAGGCACGCGTCGTCAAGGTCTGTCTAAACTATGTTTAATTTCGCTTTCGCTTTCTGTGTGTGTGTCGTAGGGGATGAACTGAAGGAGTTCAAAGTAGAAAATATTTTAACGTGTTTAAGAATTATTTTGACTATTGGAAAAAGTAAGAGACGTGCTGGGTTTATTTGTACAGTTAGGTTTTGGCAGAATCCTGCCAATCATTTTCCTGTAGAAGTATTAGAGTACTTGCTGCATCCGGTTTCCTTCTCTTTTGTAGTGAGCTGAAGAGACGTTTAAAGGCTGAGAGAAAAATAGCTGAAAAAGAAGCAAAGCAGAAAGAGCAAAGTGAAAAGCATTCAAATAAGCCTTCCTTGACTTCTGAGGATAATGTTGGTACCGATGAGGAGAGCTTGGATCCAAATGTGAGCATCTGGTCCCATGCTTATTGGATGTTCTGTGAATCGGTCTTACTGGCTTGCATTTGATTTTTTTATTCATGGGTAATTAAAAGGTTGAAAGGGGATAGATGTATATTCCTACATTAGGGCAGCTCCATTTTAAATTCACAGCCTGTAACATATTTTCAGATTCTAATAAAATAATTTGATTTTGTTTGTTTTTGGTGACAGCAATACTACAAGATCCGTAGCCATGCAATCCAACAGCTTAAGGGCTCCAGTGAAGATCCCTATCCCCACAAGTTCCACGTTGACATATCTCTGTCAGATTTTATAGACAAGTACAGTCACCTGCAGCCAGGAGATCACCTGACAAACATTACCGTGAGAGTGGCAGGTAAAAGTTTACCTGGGATACAGGAAAATCTAAAGTTTTAGCTGCTTGTATTGATGGGTTGGTCTTTTTTGAATTTTGCTGATCTCTTACTCAGTCGTGAAGCCTTGTAGCTGTGTTAAACTATTCAGGACATAGCCTTCAGACTGAGTGGATCAGTGCAGCATCCCTTGCAACTATAAGATCAGGTTGTATGTAACATGGGTTCTGGGATCCAAAGTTTTTACAGTCTTATTTCCACTAGATTTCATTTTGGGACTTAACTGCTGCTCTTTCACAGTTAAATAGTTCAGAGATGATGATTCTAAGTGATAGTACTGTGGCTTTTGCCCCTGTACCCTTTCGGGTAGGGACTCTTTTCCTGATGTCTAGCATACTTTTGATATTTAGGTCGAATCCACGCAAAGCGTGCTGCTGGAGGGAAACTGATTTTCTATGATCTTCGTGGTGAAGGAGTCAAGCTGCAGGTCATGGCAAATTCCAGGTAAGTAGAGGTATTCCCAGCATTCAATTTAGCATTCTGTGGTCTAGATATGTGTATTTTGAGATGAAATATTCTATTTTATCTGTGGTTTGGCTTAGGCAGCCAAGTAATGTTTTCCTTTAGATGCTGTGGTTGACTTCTGGTTAAAATAACTTATATATATATATATTTTTTAAAATGGATTTTGTCTTGTAAGATACTTGGGGACAGTTTTGAGTATTGAATTTTAAATAAACGTGCTTATGTTTGTTTTGCAATTGCAGCCTCTACAAATCCGAGGAAGAATATTTCCGTGTTAACAGCAAGCTGCGTCGTGGGGACATTATTGGTGTAGAGGGGAATCCTGGGAAAACAAGGAAAGGGGAACTGAGTATTATTCCTTATGAAATCACTCTCTTGTCTCCATGCCTGCACATGTTGCCTCATCTTCATTTTGGCCTCAAAGATAAGGTATTTGTCATACCTGTCAGTCTTGGAAGCAATTTGACAGATCATGGAATGGTTCGGGTTGGAAGGGACCTTCGGGATCGTTTAGTTCAACATCCCTGCCATGTGCAAGAATGCCATAGATCGGTCTGAACGGATGATGTTTGTTACCTGCTGATACTATCAGTCAACAAAAGAATATTAGTTTTGTTTTGGTATTTTTTTCCTTTGGCATGACATTTTATCTAGCTCATTCTAAAGATATGTGTTCTTTTCAGGAAACCAGATATCGTCAGAGATACTTGGATTTAATTCTTAATGATTATGTGAGGCAGAAATTTATAACCCGTGCAAAGATCATCACTTACCTTCGTAGCTTTCTAGATGAGTTGGGCTTTCTTGAGGTAAGGCATCAGTGTTTTTTCTTTCTGCATACTGAATGTGTTTACAGTTTTTTAGCTTCAAGGATGTTTTATATTCAGGCTCATATACGAAGCACTTACAGAACTGACAATAATTGCCTCAGCATGGTGTATTTTATCTGCTTAATGTAATGGGAGCAATTCCTTTCCTCTCTTTGTAAAATTAAGATTATTTATCAGTTGGTGAGGTTATGGCTTGGGAACCTTTTTTGAAGGTTATACTCCAAACTACTACTGTCCTTTCCATATTTCAGTAAATTAGGGTGAAAACAACATCTTTGAAATGTTGTTTTGCCTCTGGATATAGAAGCCAGTTCTATGTCCTGTAGGCAGAATTGGATTGTGTTGACCCAGGTGCAGGAAATTGCACTTGGCCTTCTTGAGTTCAATTTTCTGGAGTGTAGAGAGAGGATTTTGTGATAATGCCACGGCACTGTTCCTGGCTTTGATAACATGAAGCCAGCAGGTTCACATTTGTAGTAAATATGAGTGACTCTTCAGAGCAACAGATGAATTTGTTATTATTGACTGGATGAAGAAAGCGCAGTTTTGTTCAGTGGACTTTAGTTTAGAATTGTTTTCATACACTGAAATGCCGAACTGTAAGTGAAATACAGATTTTTCATCAAAACTAGCTGGTTTGGGGTTTTTTCGTTTGTTTGATCTATGCATTTCTGGTTTGGAAACAGATTTCATGAAAACAGGGGAATTTTTTTTTGTTGTTACAGGTAGAAACTCCTATGATGAATGTAATTCCAGGTGGAGCTGTGGCAAAGCCATTTATCACATACCACAATGAGCTGGATATGAATTTATATATGAGAATTGCTCCAGAACTTTACCATAAGGTAAAATGCAGCCTCTCATGGCTAAGCCTATATTTTTCAAACTGTATTAAAAAAAGCAAATGTAGCTGAAATGGAGATTATTTTTGAAGAAAGGTGGATTTGTCTCATGAATGAGTTTTGTAAGGTTGTGTTGCAGTTGCATGTGTTTGGGCTCTCTTAGGTTCTTTTGAGAAAGTGTATATACTAGATTTTCATTTTGTTTAGATGTTGGTGGTTGGTGGTCTGGACAGAGTATATGAAATTGGGCGTCAGTTCCGGAATGAAGGAATTGATTTGACTCACAACCCTGAGTTCACAACTTGTGAATTTTATATGGCTTACGCGGACTACCATGACTTAATGGAAATTACAGAGAAGTTGCTTTCAGGTGAAGTATGCAATTTAAAAAAGAGTAAGAATTCTGGAAGAATCAGTTATTATGTAGCATACGCCTTTTCTAAACCTCACATTCCTTTTGTAGGGATGGTGAAACATATTACTGGGACTTACAAGATCACTTACCATCCAGATGGTCAAGATGGACAGGCCTATGAGATAGATTTTACTCCTCCCTTCCGGCGAATTAGCATGGTGTATGATCTGGAAAAGGTCCTGGGAGTGAAGTTTCCATCAACTGAGTGTTTTGAAACTGAAGGTTAGATGCTGAGTATGAATGTCCTGTAATTCTTCATTAACAGAAAGCAGGCAAAAGGTTGCCAGTTCTAAGGCTGCAGTCTGTTAGCTGCTTTTTTTGCAGTAGTACTATCTTTCCTCTGGTTTTGTTGGTTTATGTGAGTCCAGAAGGAAGCGTTCATTCCTTGCCATCTTTGGCAGGATCTGACTCTTTTGGCTCTTCCTTGTTGAATATATGTGAAAGGATATACTCAAGAAGCTTGATGTATGGAGTTCTTGATTTGTTGAAGAGATTCAGCTTTTTGCTTCTTATTTCTTATCTCATGTGCAGTTGAGTTTCTGTGCTTGTAATTGTAGCTTGGGTGTATGATTATTTGGGACCTTCTTAAAAATGTAATTATGTGCTATTTTATTCCTGGAATCGAGACACATAAGGAAACAAGTTCATATAATTTATAGTGATTGGTTTTCCCCCCCGGTTCCCTTCTCTCTTTCCCCCCAGCCCCCAAATAATAATGTCCAGCAGTTATGTGGTGTGTGCTTAACTGTTGTCAAATTTCTGAAGTATAAAATAACTACTATTTTACTGTAAACAATTAAAACCAAACACCATTTCTGTAGATTAACATTTAAGCTCATGTTTTCCATGATGTCTACCATTGGGATTTTACAAGTCACTCTAAGAAATGTTGAAGGATCTAGTAAGAGCAAAACATGATTTTTGGGATGGCTGTTCTAATTTTTGTCTGCATATTCAGAAACTCGCAGGTTCTTTGATAACCTTTGTGTGGAGAGAAATGTTGAGTGTCCACCTCCCCGGACAACAGCCAGGCTTCTTGACAAAGTAAGTAAGGGTGCTATTTTTATAATCCTAATGTCTTTGAGGATCTCTCTGTGTCAACAGAAGTCTCTTAGAAGAAAAGGTTTAGCTGCACCAGGAAAAGCATGCTGCAATGCACTTCAGCTGTTGTTATATTACAGTGAGAAAACTTGCAGTGTCAAAATCTTCTTTCATGTCGTCTACACCAAAGTGTAGTTTACTTATGTCTGCTTAACTTGAGCATTAGGGGATTTTAGTTGGATAACTGGCTGCTTGTGTTGAAAACAGATTTGCTTTATTGTAGGTCACTTCTATCTGTGAGATGTGTGCATCTGTATGTAGCTGACCAAAAGGGTAGGAGTACAATATCGTTATATCAGCTGTATTTCTTTATTTCTGATGTACCCAAATGATAGCTACATGATAGCTGTTCTTTTGATGCTTTTCCTATTGGCCCTTGCTGTATTGTGCTAATTGAATTATTATACAGTTTTTACTGTGTCATTTTTCCTTGCCTGACTAGGATGCCCTCTCTGTTGATGAAGACATTACCATAAGCAGAAATACTTCGGAAACTTTTCAGAGTTTTGGTACCTTCTTCAGTAGCAAAAGAGAGGAAATTAGGGTGCTTGGTGAAGGCAGTGCTAGGAACGTGCATAATTGTACACTGCATAATTGTTTCACTTTTGTTTTCCCAGTTAGTTGGTGAATTCCTGGAAGTCACTTGTATCAACCCTACATTGTTTTGTGTTTGTTTTCCCAGTTAGTTGGTGAATTCCTGGAAGTCACTTGTATCAACCCCACATTCATCTGTGATCACCCACAGGTCATGAGTCCACTTGCCAAATGGTAAGAGTATCACACATGGTCAGTGTGTAGCTCAAATCTTCTACTTAATTAATTGAAAAAGAAAAAAAAGTTGCATATGTGAAAACAGATTTTGATGTTGCATGCTAGTTTAGGAATTCTAACACAAACCAAGATAGACGTTGGTTCCTGAGCTGTGAAACCCATCATCCAGGGAAGAGGTGTGTCAATGCTTAGTACTTTGAAATTTTGACAGCTGTTAGTGCTAAGTGTGAGCCATGCCCCTAAGTAATGTATGTGCTGTTTGCTTCTGTAAGGAAGATTATTTTACGGTATGTCTGTTTTGTCTACTTCACATAGGCATCGCTCTCTTCCGGGACTAACAGAACGCTTTGAACTCTTTGTAATGAAGAAGGAAGTGTGCAATGCATACACAGAACTTAATGATCCTTTCCGACAGCGTCAGCTTTTTGAGGATCAGGCCAAGGTATGGTGTCATGCTGATAGTGAATGTAATACAGGCATGTAAGCAAAGAGTATTTCCTATGTCTGTCCCAAACCTGTTGTTAATACCTACTGCAGAAAAGAGTTGTTACTACTTTGAGTGAGTGTTCGTCACTCAAGTAAAAGTCTGTCATTAAAATGCCATTCCTTTTATAGGAATCTTGCTCTTTAAGGTAAACAAGGTGAAATACTGCTGTTGATTAGTTTTGTTTTAGTGCAACTTTGTTTTGGATATCTTCCCTTTTATTCCACCTAAAGTACTAATCTGGAAAAACACAAATGTGCAAGAAGTTCTGTGTCTTTCCCAGGTTGAAAGGTTTTTTTTTCCTTAGTTAAGTATTTATGTAGTCATACAACATCATACTTCTAGGTTCTTAAATAAATTTTCATGTCCTGTAAGACTTTGAATGCTGTCTAAGAAATATCTCAATTTCCTGAGCAGAGTACTAATATATTAGGTTGACTCACGGGAGAGAGATGCACATTGAGAACTATTAGGCTTGCAGATTTATAATAGTAGATTTCTCTCTGTGGGCCTCCAAAAGGAGTGACTGAAATTCATTTTGTTATTGATTTGGTATGCACATCCATGAATGCATACTTGGCCACACATGACTGAGGTCAAATGATGTGGTCGGCAGAAACAGAGTTCCTGATCTTCATATTTTTTCTAATGGCTTCACAGTGCCTGAGAGGTTTAAACAATTGTCAAAGCCAGGAAAATAGATTTATGTTAACTAACTAACTTGATAGTAAATTTCAAAATGTTCAGTCAGAATGAATAATATTACAAGTACCTTTAATTTTTGGTCTGTTATATTTATGCTTGCAGCAGTTCCCTCATGATTATAGCCAGACTGCAGACATATGATTATATGTATTGAATGAAAATTAGCCTCAAAATTTAATGTAAAGTAGGAGACTGAGATGAAGGATGACAGTTTCCTGTAGGATTTTCATTTCAGGATTTCAAGGAGAAAATTTTGCTGTAACAGTCTTTGCAAAGTCTTCCTCGAACTGTGAGCAGTTTGGCTTTTTTTCTCAATTTGAAATGGTTGGCTAATCTGTATTTTTATTACTATGACTTTTGTCACTTGAAGGCTCTCAGGGTCAGGTATATTAGTTAACATCTCAGTGTACGGTTTTTTAGTCTTCTACTTTAGAGGAAAGAAAACAGGCCCTATTTGTGGAGCAGCTACTGATGATTCCACCGATTATGCTGCTTTGTGGTTTCTGCAAACGTTGAAAGGAGAGTTGCTACCAATAAAGAACCTCATAAGCCTTTGAAAGCAATTCATTCTGCTCTCATCTGCTGCCATATGGCTCTGAAAGACGGCTTTTACTGATGTAAAGAGCCTGGGCCTTTGCCAAGATAGGAAACTTACATGTCAGAAAGGAATGGAGTCTAGAACTAATTTGGGAGCACCTATACAAAGGACCTCCACAGTTCTCTGTGCTGAGATTTCTTCATCTATTACTCATTTGCACAGCTCTATTGGGCTTTGGTTTCATCAGTTACATGGCTGCTACAAATAGCAATATTCCTCCTCTTCGGTAGGGGTTAGCAGGAATGCCTACTAACTCTGTACAACTCATGTTTTACTATTAATTTCCTCATTTAGGCAAAAGCTGCAGGTGATGATGAAGCCATGTTTATTGATGAAAACTTCTGCACCGCACTGGAGTATGGTCTTCCGCCTACAGCTGGCTGGGGCATGGGAATTGATCGCTTGACCATGTTCCTTACAGATTCCAATAACATCAAGGTAAGCATAAGCAGCGGTAGTGCCTTCCTACTGCTGGCTTTGTCAGGGAAAAGGGAATGGGGTTCAGCAAAGCTGGCCATCTCTTCGACGGAGCCAGTGCCTGGCAATGGAGCTGTATGAGATGTTCTGAGCCGTGGAATCCCGCCTGGGCAAAGCCCCTGGGCGCCCTTGCTCAGCTCTCTGAGGGCCGCGGCTGAGCCGCGGAGCCCGCGCTAGGGCCGCTCTCGCGAGACCTGCGCACGGGATGTGGTGGTGCCGGTCGGCGCGGCCGCTGATTCTGTCGCTGTTCGCAGGAGGTGCTGCTCTTCCCCGCCATGAAACCGGAGGACAGCAAGAAGGAGGCGCAGCCCGGCGAGGGCACCTCTGTGTAAGCCTCCAGACCGACGCAGGCACCTCTGCGTGAGGCCTGAGCGCGGCGAGGGCACCTCTGCTTGAGCGTCGGAGTGGCGCATACTTTCAATAAAGGCAGCTTTCTCTGCACCCGTCTCTGAGTCTTTCTGCGCTTGCGCAAGAGCCGCCGGGAGCGGCGGCTGCCACGGGCGAGAAGCGGCTGCGCATGCGCGGGCCCTGGGGCGCTCTGCGAGCGGCGCGGCCCCGGCGGTTCGGTTGTCGCCGCCCGTCCTGGCGGCGGAGGAGCAGCGGCGCCGGTGTCCTGGCGGGTAGGCAGGGGCCTGCAGGGATTGCAGCGGCGCCGGTGTCCCGGCGGGTAGGCAGGGGCCTGCAGGGATTGCAGCCGGGGTGGCGGGAGGTGCGCCCGAGCGCGGAGGCAGCGCCCTCGGAGCGTGGGCTGCCTCGGGTCTTTCGGCAAGGGGGTGGCCTCGGAAGGACGCTGGTGGTGCTAGGCGCCTCAGGTGTGCTGCAGACACCTCACCGGAGTGGCGGCGTGATGCATGCGGTTGATTGCTGCATAGTACTAGCTTTGGGAACCTAGCAGACCCACCTGCTGTTACACTTAAGGGTCTAGCGTTGCTTTTTATTTCTTGCGATTTGGAAGACCTTGTTTCCTATAAGTAGTCCTGAAAGGGATGATGCAGTTAGGTCTTAGTTGTTGAAATATGGTGCAGGAAAGTGTCATGCAGAACAAGGTTGATAACGTTGAAGACATGGGGGTTGTTTTTCAAGTGTTG
This sequence comes from Melospiza melodia melodia, assembly GCF_035770615.1. Lineage (NCBI taxonomy): Eukaryota > Metazoa > Chordata > Aves > Passeriformes > Passerellidae > Melospiza > Melospiza melodia. Next base: position 22,871,719 of record NC_086206.1, read on the forward strand.
TGATGGAATCCAATTCTGTGTAGAACCTGCACGTTCGAATCAAGAGCCATGTGGTCAGCTGATGAAATCGCTGGGTTATGTTACCTGCATTACAGGACCAGACTTCCTAAGCAGGGGAAACCAGATCCAAACAGGGAATGGACTTCCCTGGCAGCTGTTGTCAAAGTGGAATCAGCAGCCCAAAGAGAGGCTCTTGATAGTCCAGGAAACTTGCAGGGTAAGAATGAATTTTGGAGATAGGGGTGGGAGAGAAGGGAGGGGTAGAGAAGGTTCTTCATGCTTACTTTATATTTCCTTTTTTTAAGATGCGTTTAAAAAGACATAAATCCCTTCCTATTCCATTGTCTCCACCCAAATTCTTTACTCTGTGATTATTGTGATTCACAACTTCGGTCTGGAAAGAGGTGGTTTTAGTGAAATGCTGTTCTTCCCAGACCGTAAACAAGACAATGAAAGCCTTCATTTGGCTGTTCAATATGTGGTGAAAGTCTAGGCAGGGCCTGAATTACTAATACAAACTCTTGAAAAAACATGTTTGATAGAATGGGAGAAAGGTTTGCTCTCGTGTAACAGGTTACTACATCCTGTGTTTGTGTTATTTTGTCATCATCTTCTTTTCCCTTAGTGGCACTTCAGTGTTGTTAGGCAGATTGTATCCCATATTTCTTATTTTTTATGTGCCTAGGAATGCTATGGCAGTGTCTGCTGTGTGCTGTCTAGCATATCAAGCCTGTCTTAGCATTCCTTCTATGCAGTCCTAGCACTATTTTCCTAGCACTAATGCTTCTATATTCAGTTTTCAATCTGTTTCCTCTCTGTAAGCTTTCATGATCTGCCTCTCTGTACATTCCCTTCTACTCAGTGTTCTGTGTGTTTTCTTACTAGAATGACTGTATGAGAGCAATGCTGCTGGCAATAGTTGGAGGTGATAGTTTTTTCAGTTAATGTCGTTTTTTTTCAATTAATGTTGTTTCTCTTTCAGTAACTAAGGAAGTTGTTGCTATGGGAACTGGAACAAAATGTATTGGCCAAAACAAAATGCGAAAAACTGGTAAGTATGATATTAAAGTCAAGAGCAGACTACCTCTGCTACCTTCTTTCTTGCTGGTGTCATAGAATCAGTGAAGATGTCCAAGGCGTACTGCTTAGACTTGTTCTGGATTGACGGCAGAAGTGTTAAGGCAACCTTCCTTCATCAATGAGTGAGGAGCTTTGGCAGCCACAATGGCTGCCAGGAAGGTTTGCTGCACTTGCTGCCTCAAAGGTGAATGAACTTTTTCTATTTGGAAATTTGTGGTTTAGTCCCTGAGTCTGCATGCTCAAAGACTTCATAACAAAAAGCAAAACAAAACATAAGCCAAATAATTGTGCTTTGGTTACCTGTTGCAGTGTAATTTTGTTGGGGTCTGATGCAAGAGGTTACCACTGCTGGTACTAACCAGCAGGAAGGTACTAATAGGGTTTTTCTTTCTGACTGCATATTACTGCTGGATAGTTTTAAGTGTTGTACACTAAGTGTATGGAATACGTACACAGCTTCTTGCAACTACCATTTCTTACTGTGTATTGTAGGAGACTTTCCTTGCTCTCTGTGTCCATTTTTTAATTCATGCTGTATCTGTCTCCTCCACTAGGACAGGGAAGAAGCTGTGGTAATGACGAATGCTGAAAAGTAGCTAAGGGTGCAAAGTGTTCATGCTTGTGAAGGTACACGGCTTTCTACCCTCTTTAGACTTCAGAGGAGGACTAGACTGAGATATGAGAAAGGGTTTTGCCTGTATCTGGTTTAGGCTACTTCATATTCTCTATAGTGTCCTTCATTTTGAAATGAATTAGTGGAGCAAAAGAGAAGAAACTAGATTTTGTATCTTAAACTTTTTGCATGTTTCTTGTGATTTGGCCATCTCAGAAGAGTTTTGATAAAGACATTTTTCTGACTGATTTAGGAAAATTATGATCAAACTGTTGTATCATTTACAATCTAGATATTAAGAGTCTAAGTAGAAAATTGACTAGGAAAAAGTAACACTAGTTTGTTTTGCCATTGTTTCTCTTCAGTGATCTCAAATTTAGAAAATACTCTCCGCTTATGATTAACATTTTAAACTTGGTGGTAGGTCATGTTGATGGTTATTTGTTAGATCACTTCTAAACTTTTAAAGGTGTTAAGGAGGATTTCTGTCGCTTGGCCTTTTATGCCTGAAATAAAAGATGATCTACGGCTCCAGTTCCTTTACATGGCATAACAGGCAGATACTGTTCAGGAAAGCTGAAGATGAGATGTGCATACTTAGTAAGTATCAGAATTATTTGCAGGAAAAATAGTTTAAATTGTTGGACATAGTTCAAAATGAATCTTCAGCCAAAAGCTTAACAAGCACTTGAAATTTTCTGGTGGAATGTGTTTTGAGAATATCAGGATTTACCCTTGAAAACAAAAGTCAGGAAGATTTTGAAGGATGGTAGTGTTTATTCAACTCAAATATCGGAAGAGTAAAAATTTGGTATTCAAAAAAGTCTCTGACTTGCTGCAGACTGAGTACTTTTATCCTTCTTTTGTGTAGGCTGTTGACCTCCTTTTGTCATGATTGGAAGTTTAAATATCTTGCAATACTCTAAAACCAATAGGAAACTTACTAATAAATATGGAGAACTGTCCTATGTTGAATTCCATTTGTTTTGTCTTTTTTTTAGTAATGATTTAGTATTTGCATTTGGGTTTTGGTTTAGGAGACATTCTGAATGACAGCCATGCTGAAATTGTGGCCAAGAGGAGCTTCCAGAGGTGAGGCATGAATGAAGTTTTACTCAATGCTGTAACAGTGCTGTTACTCAGTGCCACCTGAGGTTGTTGTGACAAAAATTGTTTTGACCTATTGCTGAAGTAGCCAAATTTTGTAGCTTCACATATGAAAATGTAGTGAAAGACTGCATTACTTCTGTGTGGGCAACACACTTTTTCCTGTTGTCAGCAGGATTTTAGCCTAATTTTTATACTTCTAGGCAGTGTTAAGGCCTTTTCACAAAAGCTTCTTCCTTGTTCTTCTGGAGCCTCTGTATGAAGAATTAGGATCTGATTTCATCTGACTTCAGTGCAGATCTGATGACTATTATTCAAGGATAGAATTTTTGCTCTTTCCCGTATGCCAGTCCTCTTGTTTACATGGGATAAACTGGTTCAGGAAACTGAGCCAGGGGAACAGTAATTCTGCAGAAATGAGTACGTTTCTTGCAATTCCATGTCACTAAACTGAGTCTCATAGAATAAGATGAATTGCAGAGTTGATAAAAACACACACAGTGGTGGGAGAGGACCTTATCTATACAGTTTGAGATGGTTAACATTAACCCCACTGGACCCAACTCTTTAAGGTCTGTTATTAAAGTTCCAATGATGAGTTTACATTTATTATGTTGGATGCTATCTCTCTGTAGAAGTGTAACTGATTGGCTCCTGATAGACTCCCATCAGGAAAGAACAGACTCTAGAGGGCATTTAAGCTTTGTTTTTTTCTCATGCATCAAAAAGGAAGTCAATGTTTCATGAAAACTTTCTGCCTAACAGGTATCTTCTCCATCAGTTGTGGCTTGCAGCTTCCCATCAGCAATGCATTTTTAGTCCGGGAACTGAAACTGGGAAATGGAAACTCAAACCAAATATTATCTTTATTTTCTTCTCCAGCCATACCCCATGTGAGTATGCTGGAGTGAACCAAGTACCATTGGTCCCACTTGTAGAGTCTTTTCTGCCCCATGTCTTTCTTTTGTCTCTCTTTGGTCTGGATTGAGAGTGAGGCAGTAATTCATGTTTACAAATACGTGCCCCAAGATGTATTTGCCCCAAGATAGATTTGGCATTTTATCTCACTGGATGTGATTCAGGAGAACTCAGTAAGTCTGATGTACTGTTCATTATATAGTGGAATGTTGCACTTCAAACAGTAGCTATTATTTTTCTTTCCAGAAAATAATATACTTGTCAGAGGTCCTGCCATATAGCCTAGTTGCTTTGCTTCAAGCATTATCTCCTCGGATTAAAATTTTAATAAAAACTAGTGGCATTTACCACCATCCCTAAAAGCAATCAAACAAAAGATACCCCACACCCAGCCAACAACCACCCCCACCCCCATGAAGCAAACAAAGAAAAAAAAAACCCAAACAAACACCAAAAAACCTCCAAACCAACAAGCAAAGAAAAAACCCAAAACCAAGCAAAAAGAAAAACAAGGGAGAAGAGCCAACACTGACTCAAACAAAACCCCCCAACAAACCAAAACCACGCTCCTGAAAAACAAGAATAAAAGCCCCATTCATGAATCATCACTAGCTCCCCAGCACAAAACTTCTTTGGGAATGTAATGAAACTTCTGTCGTGGAAAACATTATTTGTAAGTTTAAAAAAAACAGCACCACAAAGATGAAGATCTGTTAACAGAATGAAGGAGTGCAGCGTCATGGTCTACCAACATATCACACATCTTGATGTTACCATGCTCTCTCACTGGTGTGTTCTTCAACTGCTAGTCTGTTACGGAGCAAAGGAGTTTTAAGAACTCTCAAAATATGCCTCATCAGTACTTCAGAGTGAGTTAGTTGCTCGTACTTTTTCATGATCTTGAGTGCATTGCTGGAATATGCAATATTATTTTTCTTCATTAGTGCATTTGAGAATAGAGATTACATCTCCAAATTTATTAGTGAGAATAATTTCATTGCCTTTTTTTTCTCACATTGTAAGAAATTTCTCACATATATCAGCAGACCTGTCAGGTTTGCTTAGCTTTGAACTGAGTTTCAGAATTTTGGTTCTGAGCTTGTTTCAGTGATACGGATTAAAGTTTTCACCCTTACTTGACAGATTATTCTTTCATTAATCTTTTGAAGTTCATATTGCTTGGTTAGATCAGACTGGTTTTCGTGTGTCTTCAGCACTTCTTGTAGTCTGTCAAATGCCTTTATTACCTTTTACTTTATAGGTTGTAAATTTTGCTTTCTTGGTTATCTCTTACATAGAAAGCAGAACTTGAAATGAAGCATATATTGGCTCAAATTTCAGTGAGATTTGATTCAGCTTGGCACAGGACAATGTTGTTTCAAAAATGTGTTCTCATAGTTAAGTTTTCCTGAGTTCAGATCTGTGAAAGCTACTAGTAGTTGCAATATTACTGGTATGATGTGTTCCCATCACAAGATGGGTTTTTGGCCACTTTCATGCTATTTCTTTTGTCCCAGGTGGAGATGCTTCTATTTTTCCAATCAGTGAACCAGAGAACCAGCTTCCTAAGCAAGTGACTGAAGGTCATGCAGCTGGACAATCAGCAGAATGTAGAAGTGACCATAATCACTTTTGTCCAGAAGATGAAAGAAAATCCGAGAAGATGGCAAGGAATTGTATAATCAAGAGAATGAAAACTGATGATGGTGGTTGTTTTTCCATAACCACTGAAGACCTGGCTGTTCAGCATGGATCTGTGAAACGAGAAGACAACGCAAATCAGAAGAGCTGTCAATGTTCTGCAGAGATGCAAACAGCTAATAAGGAGAGTGGCTTAGTGAGACCAAAGGTAGTAGATGTTCATAGAACCGGAGCCAAATGTGTACCTGGAGAGCTGGATGATGCCCGAATACCTGGGCTGGGGTACCACTGTGTGGGATTATTACGAGTGAAGCCAGGTCGAGGAGACAGAACATGCTCTATGTCCTGCAGTGATAAACTGGCTCGCTGGAATGTGTTAGGGTGTCAAGGAGCTCTTCTGATGCATTTTCTGCAGTATCCAGTGTATCTGTCAGCAGTTATAGTGGGAAAGTGTCCATATAGCCAAGAAGCTATGCGGAGAGCAGTTATTGAAAGGTAAGTGCTCTCCTCAGATGGTGCATATGGAGACAGGGAGCTTTGGAAGGCAACGCATGTCATACAAATATTAGAACTTTAGCAAGCTTTCAATAATGTGTCTTGTAAAATCCTGATAGAGGATCTGGTAAAGTGTGAGCTGGATGAGCAGATGTGGATTGAAAACTATCTGACTGGGCCCAGAAGGTAGTGATCATTAGGCTAAATGTAGTTAAAGGTGTAAGTAGCCATGTACCCCAGGGATCAATACTAGGTCCAAACTTATTTAATATCTTCATTAATCAGTCATCTGGATGATGGTGCAGACTGTATGCTCAGACATTTTACTGAAGACTCAAGACTGAGTAGTGGCTGATCAACCATGACATTGTGCTGCCATCCACAGCAACCTCAGCAGGCTGGAGAAAAGTGGGAACTTCATGAAGTTCAGCAAGGGGAAGTAAAAACCTGCACCTGGGAAAGAAACAGTCCCATGCACCAATATATGCTGGGGGCTGCCCAGTTGGAAAGCAGCTTCACACCTAGGGGTTCCTGCTAGATGTGAAGTTGAAAATGAGCCAGTAGTGTGCTCTACCAACAAAGAAGGCTAATGGTGTCTCAGGCCACTTTAGGCAGAGTATCGCAGTGGGTCCAGGGAGATGATCCTTCCCCTTCAGATGTGGTGAGACCACATTTGAAGGGCTGTGTCCAGTTCTGGGTCTCCCAGTACAAGAGGGATGTGGACATACTGGAGAGAGGCCAGCAGAGGGCCTTGAAGATGCACAATGGGTTTTTAGCATCTCTCATATGAGAAAAGCTGGGACTACTCAGCCTGGAGAAGAGAAGGCTTGTAGGCATCCTGTCACTTTGTATACGCATGTGAAGGGGGGTGGTAGGGAAAATGGACCCAGGCTGTTTGCAGTGGTGTTGGTGATAGGACAAAAGTAATGGGCACAAACTGAAGCATAGGAAGTTCCCTTGGAATGTCAGGAAGCACTTGGTTACTTTGAGGGTGATTGAGAACTGGCAGAGGTTGCCCTGAGAAGTTGTGGAGTCTCCTATCTTTGAGTTTTGAGAAATTATCTGGACACTGTCCTGAGCAGTTGTCTGTAGGTTGCCCATCTGGAGAATGATGGTTGGACTAGATGACCTACAAGAAGTCCCCTCCCACCTCAGCTGTTCTGTGATTTACTGCAGTGCTGCAGGACACATAGTATGTGACAGATTGTACTGGTCAGCTGGAAGAAGACAATTGTGTTACACTGGAGAGGAAAAGCTTATATGTGTTTTCATGGTTGTAAAAATTTGTCTGCTTCTTTAATCTCGGTTACATCCAACACCTGATCTTTTTCTTGCTGTGTGTAGTGGAGCTCTCATAACATAACTGTCACCTCAGGGAAATCTGTATGAGAGATGAACTGAACTGCTGCAAAATGAGGAAGGTTATCTGTTGTGCACTGGCCTTCTTTCTACTCAGATTCTTCAGCTGATGAAAACTATCCCAGCAACAAGGATAGGAAGTGAACATTTTTCTTACTTGGGAGGCTAAATCAGTAGAGTAGAGCAGTAGAGAATGGTAAATGGATTTGGGCAGAGTGAAGGGAAAGGAGAGCAAGGAAAAAACCACTCTGTGTAAATATTGTAGTGTTTAAACACATGCTGTTTTTTTCTTTTATGATCTTAATGTCATTCAGTATGCAACCATAATTTAAGGTAACAAAGATGAGATTATACATGGAACTCTAGGTGTACTTTGTGTTTTTAGGCATTGATCATAAACCTTTAGCCTCATGAAACAATTCCCGATGTAATGCAGTTGACTATGTAAATACCTTATGATTTTTATTTATCTTTGTGATTGCAGAAGTATATTGCAGGTTTTGTCCTTCATTTGACTTAATTGATTATAATAGCTTTTAAATAGGCCTTTTTAAAAGTCAATTTATTTTTTTTTTTAGGATGGACAAGGTCCTAGTAAACTAATGTGACTTTGGGGTTTTAGTTAATAAATATTTTTCTGAATGGAAAAATGCCTCCAAAACTCGTTGTCTCACCTATATAACTCATGTTCGATTCAGTTTTAATGTAAAAGAAATGTATTTTAGATAACGAAGGAAATGGTGCAAAATGGTCTTGTTTGGGAAGAGCATACTGAAAATTTCTGTGTTTCCTGTAGGTGTCAGCACATCTCATCTTTACCGGATGGTTTTCTCACTCAGGAGGTTAAGCTGCTGCAATCAGATCTTCAATTTGAACATAGCCAACAGGCAGTTCAGGAAGTTCAAAGTAACAGCAAAACAAAACTTGTTCCTTGTAGTGCAGGTGAGTTAATTTGGGCTAGTTGCGTAACTGTGTGCAAAAGTCCAAATAGAAATGAGATGGATCTGGTTGTTTGGAATGGAACATCATTCCTTGCCAGTATGCTAGTGGCAAAATACAAAAAGCAAGAAATTATTTTCAGGTCATAACTTAATTGTTAATAATATTTGTCTCAGCCTCTAGTTTCCAGTAGGAAGTTTTCAGGCTGAATAAACACTTGGTTGATGTGATTAAGAGTTTATAATTAAACACAGACAGAAAATAACCAGGGGAAATAAAAGTTGAGTACAAGAAGAAAACAAAAGACTTCTTGTTTCAGTTAGTTTTGCATTCTCTTTGGTAATGAACAAAAGACTTGCCGTGCTGAGTTATGTTTGTAATTGCTCCAAAAATCTGTGAATGAGGAAAGAATACAGAGTAGTGTAGTGTAAAAGTTGTATTGATAGATATTTTAGGCATGGCAATTTTTTGCGGTGGTGATGAATGAATGCTTAAATCTCAATGTGATTTTGCAACATGGTCTCATTTGGGAAAAAGAAAAGGAACTGCCACTCTATGTGCATGGCTAAGCAGTTTCTTTAACTTGGACATGCCTGCCTTCTGCTTCTGATCAGACTTTTTCTGAATCAGAACTGGAAGTTTTCTATTACAATACAGCTAATGATAAAATAGAATGGAGATAAAGTGTTCCTTAATGAAATTCACATTCATTAAATTGGAGTTATTTACAAGTGCCAGGAGGGAAAATACTTTCATTTTGTGAGATAAAAAACAAATTTCATCATTGAAAAGTAGTGCCAGTTGAGTTACCAAAAAAGGCCTGAAAGCAGCTGTGACTAAATTCAGTGTATGTCTTTCTTGCTGTACACTTCTCAGGTCATTCTGTTAAAGAAAGATGAATGATGCCTTAGCACGCTTTTTTATGCCAGGTGATTTCTTTTCTTGAAGGAATAAAAATCAGAATAAGCTCTAAATTTAGGACTGTTGCACAGAGTATTGAAAGATGCTTGACAGGAACATTGCAGCTGTTAGTTCAGGAAAGTATCTTTTCTGTTTAGTGCTTTGAAGTTTGAGATAACGATGAAAAAGTGAAAGAATAGAAAATGTTTTAATTTTTAAGTGACTTTGTAGCTGCTTGTCAGAAACTGATATCCTCTAACCAAGTGATTTTTAGATATTTCACATGTGGAGGATTTAATACCAGTCATATGTATCTAATGTTATTTCATGTTACACAGGATTGTAATTTACTAGGGTGATACAGCATTGTGCTTGAATCACTGTGTAAGTACAATTGGCAGCATACAGCTGAATTGTAATACAAGGATGAGTAACATAAGCAGTCTTTGAGCATCTTGAGTAACAAGATGGTCTTAGGAGTGAAGGCATGTTCAACTATTCTGCCTGTTATGAACACAGAGAAGAGGGAGAATTTAGGAAACAGAAGCTGTCTCATGGTAGTAGAAGTTGAAGAATCTGCTGTTTTGCTATGGAAGGACAGATTCGACATGTCAGTTTCTGTTGACATGCTGCTGATGCTTTGCTCATTACTTAGAAATTGTAAGGTATTGTATATAGAGTTTCAGCATTTAGAAGTTTACAGTCTGAGAAGATTACGAAGTTCTCAGATTTGGGGTAGAGTTTAAGGCTGTTGGCATTTGCCATCTCTTTCAACAAATTATTTTTGTATGACTACTACCTAATAATGTTTTTCAAGTAAAGTCTACAAATATTTGGTGTGTGTCGGTTATCAAACATGAAACTACTTAGAGTACACAATAAAATAGTAGCAGGCGGTAAATTAAGAAAAACAGAGTGACTGGTGCAAGTAGTTTAGGGCAGTATTTCACAGCCTGATGTGAAAATAAGCCATCTAACTCGGAAATTTCTTCATGCGTTGTCTGGACTGGATGCACAAAATTACAAAGCTGAAGGCCAGAAATTTAGAGACATGGATTATTAAATGATCTAACTAAGACGAAAGCTCTGTGTGTATGTGTTTTTGTTTTTTTAAAGTAAACATTCTGTTACATACTGGAATTCTGTCCCTGGAAAACCATGGTCCTCTTTCTAGTTTGAATTATTTTGGGAAGCAACACATGAATAAATAGAATGAAAGGAACTGTTAGGTGACAAGAGTGTCTCCCTTGTTCATAACAATGTCTTCTGCAGCTATCAGTTGGAGTGCAGTCCCTGAACAACCTCTGGATGTCACCTCAGACGGCTTCCGCCAGGGAACAACAAAGAAGGGGATTGGGAGCCAGCAGAGCAGGTGTGAGAGTATTGTTATATCTAGACATGTTTCATTTGTTAGCTTACATGCCTTTGTCAGCTCATGTGATGTTGTCAGAGCAGGAGGAAATCTAGAGAATGGTGAAGAAGGAGGAAGGTAGAGAGTAGGGGAAAAGGAAGAGTCGCTGTGTAAGGGAGAAAGGGCAGTTGGAATAATGGAAGTTAGATGAGAATTAACAAGTTTATCCTATTTCTTTATCCCTGTTGAGAACATTGTAGATAATGGTGGTGAGGAACTGTGATCAGTTTTTATTAAAAGGATGTTTACTGTTGAAGGAAACAGAATTTTTGCTTTCTGGTTTTGACTGTGAAGGAAATGTGTGCAATATTGCTAACATAGGTGACCTAGGTGACTTAGTGCATCTTTTAAGACAGACTCCATGTGCACTGTAGAATATTTATTTTCAATATGCGATATGTAAGTATTCCAGAAAACATGTGAAAGATCAAACAAACCAGCTAACCCCTTTTTCTCAGTAGGATTAAATTTGCAACACAGCATTTGTGCATCAGCTCTAAAACTTGAGAGCCATCTCCTTGCTGGCAATTAGCACAAAAGAGTAAGAACTCAATTATTGTTGAAAGATCCTCTTCTCAACGTGTGCTTGAAGTTCGCTAAAACTTTCAAAAGTTATTAGAGCCTACAAGACTGTGTGATTACAAACATCTCGTTTCCTTAGGAAATCAGAATTAAAAACAACATCAATGCACAAGTGAACTATTTACGCTTTTGAGGTAAACAGTCACAAAAGGAACTTTTATAATGAAAATAAGGAATTTACAGCCTTATTGGGACTGATGGTGCTTAATAATAAACAGGACTTGTATTTCAACATTCTTTTTCCTCTCAAGGAATCTCAGGGTGATTGCTGGGAAGTGTTCTTTGAGGGTTTTTTCCCCCTTTCAATATGCTAGATAACATTAAATACAAGGACGGTAAGGCTGACTGACTAAAAGGAATTTGTAGGTAAATGTCTGGTATGTGCTTTTGTTAATGCTTAATTAACTAAACCACCAAATACTACAAGATGAAACTTTGACAGATTAAATTGAATATTAAATTTTAGAGTATCTTTGCATGCTGTCATCACCAGTGGGGTTCAGCAGGGCTCTGTTTTAAGGCCAGTGCTTTTCGGCCTCCTAATAAATTGCTTGGATGCGGGACTCAAAGGTACACTAAGTTTGCCAGTGACACTAAATTGGGAGAAGCTGTTGACTCCCTTGAAAGAAGACAGGCCCTGCAGAAAGACCTTGACAAATAAAATGGTTGGGCAATCACCAACCATATGAAGTTTAGCAAAGACAAATGCCAGTTTCTGCACATGGCACAGGGTGACACGCATATATGGACAGACTGGGGAATGAGAGGCTGGAATGCAGGGCCGTGGAAGGGGACCTAGGAGTCCTGGTTAATGGATATGAGTCAGCAGTGCCCTGGCAACCAGGAGGGCCACTCTCATCCTGGGGGCCATCAGGCTCGGCTCTGGTGGCTGAGTGAAGGAGGGAACTGTCCTGCTCTGCGCTGCTCTGGTGCAGCCTCACCTCCTGCGGGCACTGTTGGGCACAGGAATATAAGAAGATAAAGCTCTAAGCGTCCAAGGAGGGGGCCATCAGGGATGATGAAGGGTCTGGAGGGGAAGCCCTACAAGGAGCAGCTGAGATCACTTGATTTGTTCAGCCTGGAGAAGGGCAAACTGAGGGCAGGCCTCACAGCAGGCTACAACTTCCTTGTGGGGTGACACAGAGGTGCAGGCACTGTTCTCTGCTCTCTGGTGACCGATGGCAGGGCCTGAGGAATGGCTGGAGCTCTGTCAGAGGAGGTTTAGGCTGAGTATTAGGTAAAGGTTCTTCACCTTTACCTAGAGGTAAAGGGTGGTCGGGTGCTGGAACAGGCTCCCCAGGGCAGTGGTCACAGTGGTCTGAGTTCAAGGAGCATTTGGACAAAGCTCTCAGGCACATGCTGGGATTATTGGGGTTTTCCTGAGCCAGGAGTTGGACTCGATGATCCTTGTGGAGATTCTATGATACTATGCAATTTTTGATGTTCTTAAAACACATGCTAGCAACATAGGAAGATTTATTTTTTTAAATTGATTTTGTTTTCAGTGCTTGTGAAGAATCAGCTTGTATTTGTTGCAGAACTGAATCTGTCATTGTTAAGACAAGTACACAAAGATAATTAAATAGAGCAAACAGCTGGGCCATTCAAAACAAAACTGCACTTTATAAACAATGATTGGATTCTGGTTGCCATCTCTTTGGGGAAGTAGAAGGGCTCAAAGCTGACAGATGTATATAGTGTCTTCTAAAGATCTTTAAAACTTTGTCTCACTTTATTTTTTGATGAGCCTCTTTGTATTTAACTGCCCTGCAGCTGTTGCTGAATGTGTCCTCATCACCATTGTGAAAACATCAGCGTTGTTCCAGATATTTCTGCTCCTTCTTTTATTTGTTTTGAATAATACAAAATTTAACAGTTTGTAAAAAGGTTCTGCTTGTTTGTGTCCCCTGTTCTGGGACTAGTCCTTCTGGCTAAACCTTACTGTAGCTCTGAACTGATGACAGTGCAGTTTCATGCAGATAACAGTGTGATATTAAAGTGTTCATTCTGCAAACTGGTGAGTGCTGGCTGGGAGAATGGGGCAATGCAGCTTTTTGTCAATATAGCATTTAAAACTAAGGGAAAAGGCATGTGGGCAGCTTGGATGGGGTAGAAAAAGTTAAATGATAGAGAAGTTTTTACATTAACTGAGAAGTGAACATAATACTTTCTATCAAAAGTGGGATGGGATGTTCTGCTGTAAGGTGGAGTGAATTTATGATTTTTTTTTTCATCAGAATTCCTAATTTTAAAAATTTTTTTATATCAGATCCAAAATCTGTAAAGTGGAACTCTTCCATAAATTCCAAAAGCTGGTGACAAGTATTTCACAAGAGGATCTACCAGACACTCTACGGTAAAGACATTATCATTGCCTTTAGAAGAATGAATTTATCTTAATGAAACTGAAGAGTACTGTAATGATACAGTATCTGCTCATGAATCTCATTTTAGATAAGTCCATTGTTAAAGTTTGATACTTGAAAAATGTGGAAAGAGATGCAAGATGAGGAAGTGGTGTTTGTTTTTGAAAACATGAGCTAATGGATCAGCTGCCTGCACCTCTCTACCCTTGGATGTATTCAAATCCTACATCGCAAAATTACCATGGAGTTACTGATACCTAGTTGATGTTCAGTAATTCTGTCAAATTCCACTTCTTTGATTCACAAGAAGGAAGAGTTTGAGTAAAAAAACCAATTTTTTCTTTGTTTTTTTTTTTTAAAGTTTAGGGTAAAATCAGTTTTCAGCTTAGCATATGGTGGAGTAAGAGCTACTAAAGTGAGATGGTGCTCTTTCTGCATTTTTCTCTCATATGGTTGGTAAGGATAGATAGGGCTCTTTCTGCAGTGCATATGTTGCATAAACAGAGACCTTCTGGGAAGAAAATAAAGCAGCTTTTGTCTGAAGACGCCATAGCTGGAATTTTCTTTTACATTATTAAGAACAAATTTGGTTTATCAGACTGGAGTTAATTACTTCCAGTAATCATCCAGTATGGCATAGCATTATGTCCATTATGTATTTGGTGGTGTACTATAAAGCATAGTTTCACATGTACAGAAACTTAGTTCTCTTTTATTTTAGAGACTTCTGGGAATGTAGAGGGTTCCAAATCCATTGCTACGGAAGGTTTATTTTATTGTAGACTTACTTCCAGATATAATTTCACCAGCTTTAGGATGCAGTTATCCCAACTCTTGAGCCAGTTTAACTGCTTGTAGCTGCTGATGAGGTGGTCCCACAGCATTTCAGCCAGTAGCCAGCTGAACTGGCTGTTGATTCGTGTTTTCTCCCTTGTATCAGTAGCATTTCTCCAATCTCATGATGAACCACTTCAACTAGGTAATGTGGCTGAAAACAATTTGTCTTCTGTGTTTTCTCTCGGACTAACGAACTTAATGGAAATCTGAAACAGATAAAACCCATGCCAAGGAAGTAGGAGGCATATGTGACTGAAAGAAGGGGAGATAGGCCATTTCAGCCCTTCATGGTACTAAGATAGTAGGTGCAACAAACTTACCCGAAGTGCACCCTGGCTCTTTAATTAATGGATCTTACTTGCTTTTGAGTTCTGTTGAATTAAACATTGCAGTTACCTTCTGTGTCTGTGGAAGTGTCTTGTAACTGTTTCAAAGTTTCAATGTCAATATGGACCATGCTATTGCTGAGATGCTTTAAACTGATTCTGTAAGTAGAGATACTTTGTCCTTAAATCAGTTTGAAATATAAAATTTTTAGCCTCTTTTGAGTGGGCATTTGTCCTCACTTTTTTAGCCATCATAATTTCCTCAAAACAGACTGTGAACTTGTGCATTGTTGGGTAGGTGACTCATTATGCTGATCACATGCTGCTTACATAAAATCACTTCACCTCAGGGCTTTTCTAGAGCACTGGCCTTGTTTCCTTTGACTTTTTTGTCCTCTACTGTTTGTCTGTCTGGGCTTCTCCTGACTAAGTCCAGCTGATTCACAGATGTGACATTGTTTTTTTACTGCACAAACTTTATTTATACAGAGGAGGTGCTAGCTCACCAGTCAGCTTGTGCAGCTGGTTGCCTTGGAAGTATTTTGTTTTTCCTCCTCTTCTTTTGAAAAGCAAAATTAAAAAGTGTCTTCGTGTTGCTGTTTCCTTCATCTTCCCTTTTTTTCCCTACATGGTATTCTGATGTTTTGATTTTTCTTTCCCTCTTGGAGTCTGAGTGAACTTCAGATAAGAAATCCTACACTCTCCAATTGTTTCTTTAAACTTCTGTGTATTTAACTGTTACCAGTTTTGTATTTTCTTCACATTCAAATGTATCTTGTTATCTCTTCCCTCAAATGGTTGGCTCTAAAGCTGTGCTGTCATGCAGTTTCCTTTTTCCACTTTGACCCTAAGTTCCTTCCCTGACTCTTCTAGTCCACTTCTCTTGCCTTCCATTTTTTCTGATCCATCGAGGAATGCTCATTCTGTAATACTTTCAGATTTGCTGAATAGCTTGTTTTGTAGTTGTAGGGTATATTAAGACAAGGGTTGTTCTTCATGTAATGCTGCCTTCATTTACTGTTGTCCACTGTCAGACTCAGGAACTGGGAATTTAAAGCTTTACATGGAACTGATTCTATTCTGATGTTATTTTGCTTTGGTTTTTTGGCTTTTTTTTTTTTTTAATTTGTTTTTTTGGTTAGTTTTGGTTTGGTTTTGCTTGTTTGTTTGTTTGGGTTTTTTTTTTTTTTTGTGTGCATGTATCTAAATCTGCTTCTCCTGTTTTTTGTGACTTTCTTATTCATTCTTCACACAGAAGGATCTGTGTGGGTACTGTTGAATTGGAACAGGTAGACAGCCTACTGGGGCCAGAACTTTGCTGGCTCTTCTAAAAGGCAAATTTAGGTATTTGTAGTTGTATAGCTTATCTAAGATCTTAAGCATGACATTCATCAATTTGGGTTTTTTCAGGATTTAGTTTATTTGCTTTCAGATGAGACTGAGAAGGAGGTGGTGTTTGGCTGGTATGAGCTACTTCACCAAGAACCAGATAGTACTGTATAATGCTGTCCCACCTTCTTTCTTCTTTTGCAGTAATTCTTACGATCTGTCTTCTGTGCCTTACTTAAATTCTCACTCCTCTTAATAGGTAGACTAATGTTGTTTATTTATTACCTGTTACTGCCACCTATCATACCTAATTTTCTTCTGTTGATTCCCTCTCACATTATCATTTTGAAATTACTGGTGCATAAATTGATTCCCTTCTGTTGATTCTCTCTCACATTATCATTTTGAAATTACTGGTCCATCTTTTTTTTTTTCTTTTCATGTTTTCCATGCTCACTGTCAAGGGAATGGTGACACACCATTGGACAGTGTTGTGCTATTGGTAATCTGAATTGTTACATAAAATCCTCTGCAGTATTATTTGCAGATCACTTGATGGTAACGTGGCAAAGGAGATTTTTTCATTACTGGGTTTTTTTTTTTCCCTGCTGTTAGGAAAAAAAACATGCCTTATTGACCACCTGGGGAAGTGAAAACCTTCTCTTGTCATACAGTGGCATCCACCGTAGAGAGTCTCCAGGCATTGCTGTTTGAACAAGGTGTGGCTGGTTGTGTGGCCCTTTGTTTGAATCTAAGGGAGACTTTGTAAAATAAACCTGCCCTGACTTTCTTGCTGGGCTTGTTAAATTAATGACTAATCCTCTTTTCTCTTAAATTGTAGTCAGGAGCCATCACAATTAAGATTGTACTACTATTCTTCCTTCCTGCTCAGTTCACAATATGGAGGATTCCAGTTCCAGATCCAGTATAGATAATGGGGTTCCGTTACCATTCCACTGGCCAGGGTGGGGGAAAGTTCTAGTGGGGCCCTTACATGGGACTTTTGAGAGCAGCTCACAGGTTAGTTTCACAGAGTATGAATAATGTGAAAGAGGTGGAGAAAGCAAAATGGATTGGCTGTGATAAGAGTGCAGGGCAGGTTTTTTAAGAGAGAATACATCTCCCTACATAGACAGGTTCTCCACTCTTGCACCTTTCTGAACACAAGGTTTGAAGGATAGATATACGGCATGCTTTGCATGTCACGGTATTTTAGAAATAAGTTCATGGCAGAATGCTGAGTGCCTCAAACACAGCTTCTGATGATCTGCTGTTATGGTAGAGCTGTGGGGTTTTTTTGGGGGTGCTCATAATTGCCTTTGAGCCTGAGAGCCTGTTTTAGAGGTTAGTGCAGTAGTTCTCAGACCTCACAGATTAGGATTCCTGCAGTAGTTTGGCTCTTTCTTGGTGAAGGTCATGTTGCCTATGATCTTCCCTTCATATTGGGTTTAATGTATAAACATTGCCTATCCCATGTGGCTGGCAGGTGTTTTGGCACAGGAAGCTGAAAGAGGTTTGGAACGGAATGCAATGAAAGGAAAAAAAATCTTCATGAAATTGTCTTACAGGCACTTGTGTTCAGATACTCTAGACTTGCATTTCCCTGTTTTGAAAATCGTTGGTGTAATGTACTCAGCAGTGATCAGTTGTTCTGCTGAGATTGTGGGGCATAGTTGCTACTTGAGGAAGGGGAATGACACTAAAACTGACGTGTCTCTTTTGCTTTAGGGAAAGAAAAGAGAGTGTTTTCTCCTTTGTCTCATTCTTCCCTGTTAGTTTTTTGTTGGAAAAGAAAAACTGTCTAGTTAATTCTGTCCTTTTCCAGCCTGTTTTCTAGCATGCTAAAGCTACTTTCACCTAATTCAAAGCACCCTAGCTACCTTTTCAGCTTTGCTTCAGTGGCTTTCGCTGTCATGGAACACAATCGTTTCTAGTGCTAGAAGAGTTGTTTTGCTTCATTTTGCAAGATTGATGACGATGTCTAGCTTTAAAGCCTGGGTGTCTCCAAGTCTCCCTAGAAGAGAATTTCACTAAGTAGTATGGAAGAGTTCATAGGAGATCATCAGGTCCTTAGATGTTTTATTTCTTTTTTCATTTTGTGACCTCATATTCAATAGGATCATAGAATTGTTTTCATTTTTGTGCATTTTCTGTCAGGATGAAGACACTAAAAACCTACTGGGACTACAAGGAAGCTGCGTTAAATTATCAAGAAGCCTGGAGAGTGCTGCGTAGCCAAGCTCTGCGTGGTTGGGTCAAGAATGCCAAGGAATACCTGCACTTCACATGAGAATCCATGTGACTATGTGAATCCAGGAATAAGCTCTGGTCCACAGCAGATACCTTTGTAGTTCAAGGGCCAGAAAATGACACCCTCTA